>NC_134700.1:63372665-63691832 GCF_043290135.1 Rhipicephalus microplus | reverse complement strand
GAATCTTCGCAAGACGATGTCGCAGCGGTGTTTGGTAGTCTCGTGAAGCGGTAGGTTATTCGTCTGCTTTTAGCTTGTTCAAATCGTCGGCATTCAGATATGATGGAGTCGACAGTGGGACAGTTCTTACACATTAGTATGTTGAAAGCATCATCAGCAGTGCCTTTGAACACGTTGCTGATCTTGTCCGCCTCGGAAATGTTTTTGTCAGTCTTCCGGCACAGTGCCAGTACATCTTGGATGTACCTGACGTACGACTCTGTCGATGATTGAACACGCGACGCGATTTCCTGCCTGGCTGCCGTCTGACGAGCAACTGACCGACCGAACAAGCAGAAAATCTTTTGCTTGCATGTGTGCCAGCTGGTTAATTCTTCTTCATGCGTCTCATACCAGGCGCGTGCCGTATCCCGTAAATAGAATAGAAAATTTGCCAGCATAAGCGTCTCGCCCCACTTGTAGAGCTTGCTGACGCGCTCGAATAATGCGAGCCATTCTTTGACGTCCGTGCTGTCTGTCCCGGAAAAGGTGCCAAGGTCAAGAGGATGGGGGGAGGGGGGATTACAGATGATGGAGCCGGTGTGGATGGCGAGGCCTGACTGCCGATTTCAGGCATCGCGGCTGGACAAAGCTGGCGTTCGCTGCGGAGTTCCAGAGCTGGGTTGTGTGAAGACCCAGCACCTTCACCAAAAGATGATACGGGGAGGATTTATTCACGGAGAACAGTTCTTGCTAATAGATGAAAGAGCGCACAGTCATGCAGACCAACCGGGAAAGCTCGAGAGTTCAACCTACAACAACCACGTTGTCGTCTTCCTCCTTTTGGGTGTCATTTCAGCTGTGCCGAAGCGACAGTTCCATACACGTATCAATATTAATGAGATCTAACAGACAATAATGCCAAGGAATGTATAGGGGAAGTTATTAGAACTAATGTAAAGTAAATAAGAAGAAAGAAAAGTTGGTGAAAAAATAACTTGCCATGAGCGGAACCAAATCTACGACCTCCGAATTACACGTTTGATGCTCTACCGCAGAAATATCATGAGCCCACCAAAGAAGGTGATCAGCCTGCCGAGATACACCGGAGCTGAAGACGACGTCCCTGTGGACAAGTGCATGCACCTCTTCGAATTGAAGGCGAGCGACGTTAGCTGGCCCGAACTATATCGCATCGACTGCACTAGCGAGTACCTGGAAGGTGAGGCGCTCTGCTGGTACCTCACCATGATTTCCGACTCTAAAGATACGCGGGACGGCACCAAAACAAGCATGATAGCACGATTTTCTGCATCTGTCAGCGACCCTTTCCGCCAATTCTCACACTGCAGGCTCAGAAGACAACAGCGCATCAGGCACTACTACAAAGCGAAAACGCGCCTAGGTCACCTCGCAGACTTGAAGGACGTTCACATCGTATTAGGATTGACCGATGGTGTACCTGAGGAGATTTAAAGGCGCCCTGCTGGATTGACGCTCACTATCCCGGCCAAGTGGCTTACTGCTGAGCTTCAAACGGAAGACTCTGTCCACAGAGACGCTTCCCAACACTCGCCGAAGCGGCAGCTCATGCAGCGAGAGCCTCATTCCACGCGACGACGGCTCCTTGCAGGATCGATGCGCACGCCTCACAGTGAGTGCCTACACTGTGTCTGTGCTTGTTTGCCAAATCAGTTTCACTGTCACAATGAGTGCCCTCTTCGCGAAATGATGTCTGCTCTAACTGACGACCAGGAAAACGATGAGGGCAGTCCAAAGCTTAATTAATACGTTTTGATGCACTTGTGAACGGACACTTGGTGAACGCAACTCTGGATGCAGGAGCGACTATTACCTTTATCAGTGACGTTGTGTTCCTAAAGCCCAAGCTGTAGTTGCTCAAGGGTCCGTGCATTAGTGTCAAACAAGTCATCTCAACCACAAAAACTTTAAGCCGCATACACATACAGTTGTAAATAGGGAAGATAAAGTGCACAGTCCAAGCACACGTTCCGCCAGGCATGAAGACTGAATTCTTGCTAGGCCTGGACAACGCCTCCTTTTTCAGCCTTTCACTGGACTTTAACGCGATGACTTTGCTTCAAGACAACAAAGCTTTACCAAATGCCTCTCGAACTCAAAAGTGTGCCTTCAGCGCCGATACAACTGCGCTCCAAGCCATTGATGTCAAACACCTTCCACCATCGCAACAAGCTGCTCTGAAAGAGGTGCTTCACAGTTAGGAAAACATTTTCTCAAAGTCCCAGAATGGCTTCAGATGTATCGCGGATGAACGACATTGCATTGCCCTCAGCAACAGCGCTCCTATCTACAGACCACCATATCCATGCTGCTTGGCAGGCAAAGAGGAAATCATCAGGCAAGTGGATCTCAAGCAAGGTGTAGTGCGTCAGTCAATTTCACCGTACGCGGTTCCTGTCCTTCTTGCGGAGAAAGACATACCCTGTTTATGCATTGATTATTTAAAACTTAGCCCTGTCACTGTGCCTGACTACCAACCTATTCCGCGTATAGACGATGTGCTAGACTACTTGGGAAAATCAAAATATGTTTCGACATTAGGTACCGCCTCAGGCTGCTGGCATGTCAAAGTGAACCCAGAGGGCATCCTAAAAACTGCTTTCGTCATGCCGAACAACCATTACGAGAGGTTGGTTATGCCTTTCGATTTGAGAAATGCTCCTGCTACGTTCGAAAGAGCTTGATTGATATGTGGTGTTTAACGTCGCAAAACCCCCATATTGCCACGTTCCTTGCGAACGGCACTCGTGAAGGCGTTCAGGAACGTCGTCCAAAAGACATTCCAGGTGCGTATGGTGAGCTTCCGGTTTTCGAACCATGGTTTTGCGGCGTCTTCTGAGTAAAAGTAGACGCAGCGCAGTTTTTCTTCGGCGTCTCAGGTGTTCCAGGCGCCGACTCTATCGTAGGTTTCCAGCCAGCTTTCTGGGTCTTCAAACGATGATTCCCGGAAAATTGGAAGCTCCTTATGCTGCTGGAGCAGGATGGGTACAGGTGTTGCAGGAGCTGTCATCGTTGCAGCGGTCGAGCTCAGGGTTTTAGTCTTACGGGTGGGGTCTGGTAGAGGCTCGAACTCTGGCAGGAGCTCTTGCTGCTGGCAGCTGGCTCGCTGCTCAGCGTTGGCGTCGATGTCCGCTTGACGATAGTTATAGCGCGAGAACAAAACGACGACACAGAGACAAGAAGGACACTTCTTGTGTCTGTGCCGTCGTTTTGTTCTCGCGCTATAACTATCGTCGTGTCATACCAACTAGCCCAAGCTGCCACACTTATAAGTCCCCTTGACGGTGTGGGCTCAGTTCACGGCTGGAGGGGGGCGTTCGGTACATGGGCCGGGAAGCACCTTCACCACATGAGAGACACCATAGTGGAGGGCTCCAAAAACGTCGACCACGTGGGATTCTTTAGCATGCACCCAAATGTGAGCACATGGGCCTACAGCATTTTCGCCGCCATCGAAAATGCAGCCGCCACAGCCGGGATTCAATCCCGCGACCTGCGGGCCAGCAGCCGAGTACTTTAGTCCCTAGACTACCGCGGCGGGGACATTCGAAAGAGCTGTGAGATCAGTGATCAGAAAACGTAACTTGAAAAATGTCGTTATTTTGATGATATCGTAGCCTTCTCCAAAACATTTGCTGAGCACCTACCGCACCTCCAAAATCTATTACATGCCCTGAAAATAGAGAATATAAAACCTAAGCTAAACAAGTGCAATTTTGCCCAGGATTCTATTCAATATCTGGGTCACAAAGTGTCACACGACACAGTATCGTCTAAGCGAAGCAATATGGAAGCTCTATTGCAATTCCCAAGACCGAAATCCCGAAAGAGCTTCACAGTTTTTTTAGGCACCACCAAGGTTTACCGCCAATTTATACCGTCACTTCAGTGACATATATTTTTCCCGCTTACAAAACTGTTGAAGAAGGACACGCCATGACGGACGGATTCATCATGTGAACAAGCTTTTGAGAAAGCGAAACACTGTCTGACCAATGAACCAAATTCACGAATATTTTCTTGTGAGAAACCATGCATTTTTTATTTCGACGCATGTAACGTAGGCATTGGTGCAGTTCTGAAGCAACGAGATCAGACGGTAAAGAACACCCTGTTGCATTTCACTCGCGCAAGCTACTCACACACCAATTAAATTATGCCATTCCAGAGCTCGAGTGCCTCGCTATGATTCACGTTGTTGGCAAGTGGCACTGCTATCGCCATGGAAGACCATTCACTGTTGTCCCCAATCATGCTGCTTTACTATGGTTCAAAAACATAAGAAATCCCCAAGGCCGGCTCTTTCGGTGGTCTCTGAAGATGTCGATGTATGACGTCAACATTCGACATCCAAGAGGCAGCGAAAACATCAAGGCGGACAGATTTTTGCGGAGCCTTGTGATTTGAACTTCTTTCGTTACCGAACTTCAAACTTACCTGGATGACCACCCTCACTGCAAGTACACAACCGAAAGCGGAGTCACTATCATGACACGTAAAGGAATTCGAAAACTATATGTTCCTCTCAAGCTTCGACTGGGCCTTCTGCAGAAAGCACACTGTCAGTTCAGACACGTCGGAGTAAAGAAAACTCTGGACTTGTCACCACCATACTATTGGCCGGAAATCATCGCAGACTTTTCATCCTACGTCCGCCATTGTGACATATGTCGACGTTTCAAGAAGCCGAAAACCAAGAGATTCGGATCACGCGAGTCACTACTACCTGCAATACGACCTTTTGATTTTTTAGCAATAGACACTACGGGTGGCTTTCTGGATACGGCTCCACGAAGAATTTTATTCACTTGACGATCGACCACACTACGCGATATGTCTGGGCGTTTCCCCACAAAAATAAAACTTGTGACGCACACATTTCGTGCATCACCGCCATCTTCACTGCAGGGAAGCCCGAATAATTGCTATCTGATCGTGGGCCAGCTTTCACTGCTGCAAAATTCAAGCAGTTCCTAAAACGCAACGGTGTTCACCAATTGTTCCCATCCTCCCAACACAATGAACAAATGTACGAATCAGACCATTGAAATCCGACTAAAGTGCAACATGAATGAACAGCCGCAGAAGTCTTGGGTCAAACATCGTTCGGATGTCGTCGAAGAATGCAACAGAACCGAACATGAAGAAACACGGTATGCATCATCAAACCTCACGGATATAATCGCTTTATACGACACAATTTTAGAAGCACCAATGGAGAGTGTGCAAGAAGCGAGAAAAAGTGCAGTCAACAACACGCTTGCCTACCATGAAAAGAATAAGATCATCTACTACGAAAAAATTCCTACCACAAGATCTTCCCCTGGCGAACTGGTGCTCTACGAAACACCTTGGCACTCAAACAAAGGAAAGCTCAGTTCAGTCATGGAAGGACCATACAGAATCCATCGTAGAGTCTCTCCTGTGAACTATGAGATCGACCGATGCGTGGCAACGTTAAGCAGAACAACTGACATTGTGCATGTCAGCAAACTGCGCTGCTACTATTATCCCAATAAGTTAACACTCTCTCGGGGGAGGGGAAATTGATTGATATTGATTAATATTTTGGGTTTAACGTCCCAAAGCCACCATATGATTATGAGAGACGCCGTAGTGGAGGGCTCCGGAAATTTCAACCATCTGGGGTTCTTTAACGTGCACCCAAATCTGAGCACACGGGCCTACAACATTTCTGCCTCCATCGGAAATGCAGCCGGCGCAGCCGGGGTTCGAACCCGCTACCTGCGGGTCAGCAGCCGAGTATCTTAGCCACTAGACCACAGCGGCGGGGCGGGGGAGGGGAAACGTGTGACGGTTCATGGGTGAAAGGGGGAAAAGGAAGATGAGAAAGACGAAGGGTTAAAATAAACTGGTGTTCTGACTGACGCCATGTCTCACTTGCAATCTCTCTCTCTCTCTCTCTCTCTCTCTCTCTCTCTATATATATATATATATATATATATATATATATATATATACATATATATATATATATATATATATATATATATATATATATATATATATATATATATATATATACATTCGATTTCTGCTCACGATTCCTGCTCACGGCTGGTCATATCCTCACCCACTTTTCTACTTATTTACATTCCACTGGTTCTTGTAACTTCCCCTATACATTTCTTGGCATTACTGTCTGTTAGATCTCATTATATTGTGTCAAAACACGGAAAAACGAGCCCTTAGGTATACACTTCTTTCCCTTATTCATTAGCGAGGGTCTCGTAGTGGCAGACTTGGTGTCATCAGGTTGTATACGAGGGTCTATTGATCAGCTGCCCGCTCGTAATAAGTTCACGTGCTACGTGACGCCACACATGCACATAAAAGAGTGTTTTCACACTCGTCGCTTGGCTTATAGATGGCGCTGACTGACACTTCTACTTCTAAATTCACATATAAACCCAAAAAAGTGGATGGAGGGAAGGCCGCTGTGATAGCTCAGTGGTTAGAGCATCGAATGCGTTATTATAAGGTCGTAGGTTCGATTCCTGCTCACGGCTGGTTATTTCCTCACCCACTTTTCTTTCTTCTTATTTACATTCCATTGGTTCTAGTAACTTCCCCTATACATTCCTTGACATTACTGTCTGTTAGATCTCATTATTATTGTGTCAAAACACGGAAAAACGAGCCCTTAGGTATACACTTATTTCCCTTATATATATATATATATTATCTGTTAGATCTCATTCATATTGTGCAAACACGAAAAACTAGCCCTTAAGTATACACTGGTTTCCCTTATATATATATATATATATATATATATATATATATATATATATATAAGGGAAAGAAGTGTATACCTAAGGACTCGTTTTTCCGTGTTTTTGACAGAATATTAACGAGATCTAACAGACAGTAATGCCAAGGAATGCACAGGGGAAGCTATTATAACCGATGAAACGTAAATAAGAAACAAAAGTGGGTGAAAAAATAACCAGCCGTGAGCAGAAATCGAACCTACGACCTTCGAATAACGCGTTCGATGCTCTAACCACTGAGCTACCACAGCGGCCTTCCCTTCATCCACTTTTTTGGGGTTTATATGTGAATTTAGAAGTAGTAGTGTCAGTCAGCGCAATATATCAGCCAAGCGACGAGTGTGAAACACTCTTTTATGCGCATATGTGGCGTCACGTAGCACGTGAACTTATTACGAGCGGGCCGCTGATTAATAGTCCCTCGTATACAACCTAATGACACCAAGTCTGCCAGTACGAGACCCTCGTTAATGAATAAGGGAAAGAAGTGTATGCCTCAGAGCTCGTTTTTCCGTGTTTATGAGATCTAAGAGACAGTAATGCCAAGTAATGCACAGGGGAAGCTATTAGAACCAATCAAATGTAATTAAGAAAAAAAAGTAGGTGAAAAAATAACCAGCCGTGAGCAGGAATCGAACCTACTACCTTCGAATAAAGCGTTCGATGCTCTAACCACTGAGCTACCACAGCGGCCTTCCCTCCATCCACTTTTTTTATTTATATTTGAGTTTAGAAGTAGGAGTGTCAGTCAGCGCCATCTATAAGCCAAGCAACGAGTGTGAAACACTCTTTATGCGCATATGTGGCGTCACGTAGCACGTGAACTTATTACGAGCGGGTAGCTGATTAATAGTCCCTCGTATACAACCTAATGACACCAAGTCTACCAGTACGAGACCCTCGTTAATGAATAAGGGAAACAAGTGTATACCTAAGAGCTCGTTTTTCCGTGTTTTTGACACAATAATAATGAGATCTAACAGACAGTAATGCCAAGGAATGCACAGAAAAAGCTATTAGAACCAATGGAATGTAAATAAGAAAGAAAAGTGGGTGAAAAAATAACCAGCCGTGAGCAGAAATTGAACCTACGACCTTCGAATAACGCGTTCGGTGCTCTAACCACTGAGCTACCACAGCGGCCTACCCTCTATTCACTTTTTTGGGTTTATATGTGAATTTAGAAGTAGGAGTGTCAGTCAGCGCAATCTATAAGCCAAGTGACGAGTGTGAAACACTCTTTTATGCGCATATGTGGCGTCACGTAGCACGTGAACTTATTACGAGCGGGCAGCTGATTAATAGTCCCTCGTATACAACCTAATGACACCAAGTCTGCCAGTACGAGACCCTCGTTAATGAATAAGGGAAAGAAGTGTATACCTAAGGGCTCGTTTTTCCGTGTTTATGAGATCTAACAGACAGTAATGCCAAGTAATGCATAGGGGAAGCTATTAGAACAAATGGAACGTAATTAAGAAAGAAAAGTGGGTGAAAAAATAACCAGCCGTGAGCAGGAATCGAACCTACGACCTTCGAATAACGCGTTCGATGCTCTAACCACTGAGCTACCACAGCGGCCTTCCCTCCATCCACTTTTTTGGGTTTATATGTGAATTTAGAAGTAGGAGTGTCAGTCGGCGATAGGCGGCGATTATGGCAGCGCTTCCTTCGGTGTGGGCAATGTTTGTGCACAGTGATGAGACATCCATGGTGACCAAATAGTACTCTAGAGGTACCACAAGTTTTGAGACTTCTCAAAGGAAGTGGCTGGTATCTTTAATATATGATGGGAATGATTGTGGGATGTGCTTATTGAGAGAGTCAATGAAACTAGAGATTTTTTCAGTAGCAGTACCGTTGCTGGAAACTATAGGTCAGCCGGGATTGTTAATCTTCTGAATTTGGGGCATTAAATAAAAGCGCCCGGGAGACGAGTTGCCAGGTGACATCATTTTACGCATAGGGTACGTTATCTTCCCACTCTTACGTAATGATATAACTGAGGTCTTAATAGTACGTTTATACTCCTCTGTCGGATCACAAGGGAGTTCTTTATAGAAATTGTCATCTGCCAGTTGGCGAAGCCCTTTTTTGATGTAGTCAGTCCTGTCGAGTACAACCACAGCACCATCCTTATCAGCTGGTTTAATAATGATGCTCTGGCTGTCACTTAAACTGCGCAAGGCCTCCCGCTCCTCTTTGGACAGATGGTTGCGGATGGGTCAGTGCTTTTCATATTCCCTGATTATATCGCCTTGGACGGCCGAAATGTACATGTCTAGATATTTGTCTTGTTGTTCACCTGGAGTCCAAGATTTATCTGACAATTGATTTTGTTGCGTGCTGCTTCGATCATGAAAATATTTCATTAGACGCATGGTTCTGGCAAAGTTGTCCAAATTTTGGTAAAGTTTAAACTCATCAATTTTGCCCGAGGCGGGGTAGAAAGTTAGACCTTTTGATAGCAGCTTTGTTTTCGCAGGTGTCAAAGATTTGCTGAAAAGGTTAACCACATTGGTGACATCGGTGCTAGTTTGGGGAGATTGACGAGAGGTTACAGTTTGATTTGTATACGTTGTGGGAGGATTTCTGGTGGAGTGTTTTAAAGTCGGCCACGCGCCGTCTCGCCTCAATTCTTTGTCTTTCTTGCCCTGCATTGCCAATCTCTTTTTTTCCTTCGTATTTGGCCAGTTCTTCTGTTTCAGACTGCGTCAAGCTTGACTGTTTTAGCCGCGCCTGTTTTTCTTCTTTAAGTTCCACCACTCTACGTGTACTGTGTTGTATTACGACCTGAGTAAGCCTAATAGATGCATCTTTTAAAATATTGCTTCACTGCCGCTGCTCATTTTTGTTGAAGTTATTCATTGCGGGTTGCAGCTGAACAGTGAGACCCCTTGGTGCGAATCCCGATGAAATATATGGTTCCAGGTTTAAAGCATGCATTTCAAACCTCACGCGCTTATCAACATTCTTTCTTAAGGCCATGAAATCACGAGACCAACATCTGCTGGAGCGGGCCGTACCTGACGAATAGTTGAGTCAGTCCCTGCGTGGTGGAGAAGCACTGTCACCGGAAGCCTCTGGGTGGCCCCGAGTCGTGTTGTAGGAGCTGTTGCTCCTTGATCTACGAGGAGCTCCCCTCGGCGCTCGTGGTGATGATCGTCGGCTCTGGCTCCCGCTTTCTTCGCGGATGTTGGGGAACTCACTCCGGGAAGCAAAATGTTCTCTCGGTGGGCTCGGCATACCTAATAGTGCATGGTCTAGCCAGGTTGATGGCGACCTCACCATATTTAGCAGAAGCAGCAATTTCAGGTGGCTGGCGATGAGGGCAACACCCTAAAACTTGGGTGTATACCATCGGCCGCCAGAACCCGGCCAGGCGGAAGCCATTCCTTCTACATCTCTTGTACAAGCCTCTTCTACATCGATCAGTGCTACAGTGCAGTGCTCGCGCAGCACAAACCAGGTTTTACGAAGTGTGTGGTCGCCTATGCCAGCCGCGCCCTCACTAAGGCAGAAGCCAACTATTCTGTTATGAAAAAGAGTGCCTCGCGATTTAGTGGGCGTTAAAAAAGTTTCGCCCCAAATTGTACGGCCAGAATTTTGATGTGGTAACTGACCATCACACACTCTGTTGGTTGGTTTCACTGAAAGATCCTTCTGGTCGCCTCGGACATTGGGCACTACGCCTCCAGGAATTCGACATACGCGTCGTCTACCGATCGGGGCGAAAGCACTCTGACGCAGATGCGCTTTCACGATCACCCGTGAAATCTGATGACACGGAAATATCAGCCCTTGACCTTCCCCTCTCTGCCGTCAGCGTCACAGACATGCCATCCGAACAGCAGAAGGACCCTTGGATTGTCTCGCTCTTGAATATGCTTTCTGACGCATAAACTTCCGGTTACCCGCGTGCTCTTCGCCGCCAAGCAACGCATTTCGCCATACGGGATGGCCTGTAATAACGTCGCTACTATCATGTGGCGGGTCGTAAATGGCTGCTAGTCATACCCAGCCGTATGCGGTGTGATATCAGCAAATATTTTCATGCTGAACCGCAACGCGCACACGCCGGTGCGCTAAAGACGTATGAGCGGATCCGCCAACGTTACTACATGCGGGGTATGTACACATCTGTACGCAAACACATTAGCTCATGTTCCCTGTGTCAGCAGCGCAAGACATTTCCTCATTCACCCGGTCAACAGCAGCCTTTACCATGTCCTGCACGCCCATTTGACCGTGTTGGTATTGACCTATACGGCCCGCTACCGTGCTCTGTTGGTGGTAATCGATGGGTGATTGTGGCTGCCGACCATCTGACAAGGTACGCCGAAACGGCAGCGCTACCTTCGGCTGGTGCTCGTGACGTTGCAACCTTCATCTTGCATCGGTTTGCTCTTCGTCATGGTGCACCACGCGAGCTCCTGAATGACAGAGGTCACGTATTTTTGTCCGAAGTTGTGCAGCAGCTCCTACATTTATGCCGTATGGTACACCGCACATCAACAGCCTACCACCCCCAGACGAACGGCCTAACGGAACGTTTCAATAGAACCCTGGGAGATATGCTCGCTATGTATATTAATTCCGACCACTCCAATTGGGACGTCGTTTTTTCTTTCGTAACGTACGCTTACAATACGGCGACTCAATAAACAACAAGCTTTTCTCCATTTTTTCTTTTATATGGTCATGACCGATGCAGCACACTCGACACAATTCCGCCATACAATCCTGATGCCTCTGAGTTCAGCCCAGTTTCTGAAAAGGCCGAACATGCCGAAGAGTATAGTCAGCTTGCACGGTCCTTCACAGCCGATAAACAAGCCCTCCAAAAAATCACCATGACCATGATCTTGTTCAGAACACTTTCCCCGTTAGTTCTCTCGTGTGGCTCCGACTGCCTTTCCACTCTCCTGGACTGGCTCCCAAGTTTGCACCGAAGTATACTGGCCCTTACCGCGTCATACAGGGGCCTTCTTCTGTCACCTATGAGATTGAACCGCTCAAGCCGTTTACGGACATGCACCGCATTAGTCGTGAGACGGACCACGCCTCAAGCCCTGCTACAACCCTCCTGTTCTCTCGTCACCTTGAGTGGCCAGGATGGCTCGTCTTCATCGCCGGGGTATTGTAGTCGGGAATTCGCAAGGCAATGACTAGTGGGACCATCTCTGAGTGCGAAGCGCGAGTGTGTGCCCGAGCTGTAGATGCTGGACTGCTCGAGTATTTGTGTCTATACCGGCTGTCTGCCTACTACCTTGCGTCGCTATTAAACTTCCTTGCAATATATATATATATATATATATATATATATATATATATATATATATATATATATATATATATATATATATATATATATATATATATATATATATATATATATATATATATATATACAATTCTGTGCCTTTCTGTCGTTGCCAGGCCTGTTGAAAAATTTACAGTCTGCGAATCACTGTATTTCCGATCAGTTCAGCTTTGAAAAACCATTTACTGCGCTTGCTAGGGATAAGAGCGTTTTGGTTTATCTCGAGCTAATGTTCAGCAGTTTTCAAGGGTCGGATGTTAATGATCTTTGGGTTCAACTGAAACAGACCTACACTTATTGCCCCAATACTTTCATACCTAACAAAATAGGAAAACAAAAAAGTCAAATTTCTGGATAACGCGAGAGGTCTCGCACCTAAAAAGAAAACTTAAACGCCTTAAAAAAGACAAGAATCTACAGACATTGGTAATACTGCTCGTATTGCACTTAGTTAAATATTGAAACATTCCTAATGACACTAGTTTCAACGTAGTTTACCGAATTTCCTAAAAGAATCCCCTCAGAAATTTTGGGATTTCTCGAACAAGTAAAAAGTGTGTTAACTAGATTAAATAAATAGTATTCATATTGATGACAAAAATATCATTGCGGAACATTTTAATGCGTGTTCGCACAGTGTAATTACAATTTTTAAGAAAACTATTAGTCGTAACCTTCTATCTAGCTCAGGCTACGAAGATCGCTCTCAGGTGTTGTCGTTATGCTTCTTAACCTGAAGACAAGAGAATCACCTGGTCTTGATGACCTTCCAGATGCATTTCTTCCACGATATTCTGAAGCACTCGCCCCTTTCCTTGCATAAACTCTCTGTGCATGTTTATCATCTTCAGATCTACCGGTTTACAGGCGAACGGCATGTGTAGTGCCCGTACACAAAAAAAAGGAGACACTGCACAGATTACGAGCTATCGGCCGACCACGTTAAATTGTTAATGCTGTAAGATGCTCAGAACGTGTTGTTGGCCATTACATAACAAAATTCTTAACAGACCAACACATCCTTTTTTACTTTCAGCAAGGATTCAGAAAGGGCTTTTATGGTGACACAACAAACGACGGTTTTTCAGTTTCGCAAGCGTTCTTGACAAACCTGGTCAAACTGACGCAATTTTTTTTTGGATTTTCTGAAAGCGTTCGACCTTGTATCATATAAAAAATTACAGTGCAAAATAAAGTACAATGGCCTACCCTCTTTTATCATTCATTATATTTCTTCTTAGACAAACGCACCAAATCGGTTTCCATTAATGATAACCACTCACGCCGTCATTTGCCTGTCACTTCGGTGGTACCGCAAGGTATAGTCTATCATTTTAACATACGTTGTAATAGCGCCAATTTGACGGGACACATAGAACAAGAAGAAACACGATACTCGCTACACTCACCACTATTTTTATTTCAGAAGGCACACTTGATATATAACCCGCATCCACAGTGACACCCTATAGTGTACTTGGACCGCTTCTGTTCTTGATTTCTATTGATGACACCGTCAACGTTATCACAGGCCAAGTTCCATTCGATGATTTGCAGGTGACTGTATATTGTATCATGAAGCTGTTTGTAAAGTAGACAGTCACGAACGAGCGCTCAAGAAAGCATACGCCTACGAATTCTAGCGACGGCGATAATACCGGACGCCGTTCGGACGCGACAGATACCGGCGCAAAGAAGAAACGGTGAAAAACGCCACACGCGCGCCTTCTTTCCGCCTCGAAGATGCCACCGCTTCGCCGGCCAAACTTCTCGCATTCGTCCCCGAGCGATCCCTGGAAAAATCTCAAAGGAAAGGGGCGTGGTTATGCAGAGTTGCACCACGTAACGATAGAGGTCCCGCACTTTCCCTAGCCTTGACAGCGCGGCACGTCGAGGAAACGACAAGAAACTTCAAGACCCGAGGGCGAGCGCATATAAGTCAGTATCGTAGGGAGCCGCAGTACGGGATGAAGAGAGTTTCCCTGCCGTCAGACCAAGGTTTGTGTCTTCAGTGACAAAGCAGGAGATGAGGTTTTCCATCTGCAGGTGAAGACTTGTGTTACAAGCAGAAGAAAATTGTGTGCTTACCGCCCGTGGGTGAAGACGCGTTCTGCAGTCCCAGGGCGTAAATGGCCGACGTATTTCCGACGAAGAAGTTTTTATTGTAAAGCGGACATTTGACGACGCTAGAGTTACCTGCAAGAGAAACCTCGGGTGCAACGGCTCGACAGCCGGCGCTAGCCTTTGAGTGAGTGTTTCCTAGAAGAGAAACAGTCAAGCTTGATTCAAAAAACTTTGAATTGTATTCGTTTGAGAAACATTTTAGTCTCTGTACTGGTTACCTAATTAATGAGATTGCATTGTAGCGCGTGTTGCCTGCGCCCGTTGTTTTGAGTGTATCTTATTGCGTTATGCAGCACGCTGTTTTGAGCATCTTGCGACTGGTGACGTATTGTACGGAATTACTGCCGAGTGTGCATGTTTGTGGGCTGTTGGTTCTGCTGTATTTGAGAATATAATTTTGTTTTGTCATCTACTTTGGACTCTGCTTCATTCTATGGACCCGATACAGCGTCCACTGGCGCGCTAAAGGGAACAATACTAAATTGCCCGCGCTTCCGTGGTGCGATACGGGGGCCGATACGTAAGCCCTTGGAATTAGCCCGACGATTGCCTGCCTAGTTAACGGGATCAGTGACAAGGACCAGAAACTTTCAAACTCCAACCTCCATAACGTTCACTTGTGGCGCAAACAATGGGAGACGGAGCTAAATGGAAAAAAACAGTATACATGCATATAACGAAGACAATACATAGGAGGTTTATTTCTTACAGTCTCCCAACAAGTCCACTTGTTGAGGTGAACGAATATAAATATTTGGGAGTGACCATGGCCAACAACCTCAGTTGAAATTTTCATATTAGTAACATATGTGCTTATTCTTTTTGGAAGCATATTAATCGGTGACATAAACTAAAACAGGCACCCTCAGAAACCAAACTCATGCATACAAAGCACTAATCAGGCCTAAGTTGCACCGTCTGGGATCCTCGCACCAAAACAATATTTATGCCCTTGAAGTAGTCCAGAGCGAGGCTGTATTTATTTTTAGGGGCAAAGCATCTTAAAGTGTAGGTCGTGCGTCTCATGTATGTAGTAGCCACCTCTCGTTTTAGTACTTGGAATGTCCACTGAACGGCGGTACTTGTATATAAAAAATACATAATGAAATAATGCGAGATGGCGGTACTTGCAGTGTTCATTAGATGGACAGACGAACAGACATACAGACATGCGGACAGACGTACGAAAAGACAAACAGACAAACAACAGACACAGACGGACAGACAGACGGACACGTAGATAAATACAAACAGACAGACGGACTAACTGACGGACAGACAGGCAGATGAATGGACGGACGGATGCGCGAACGTGGCCAGCGGATGATGCGCGGTTCGCTAATAAAACCCTTCGAAGCTTCGCCCCACTCATCATCATTCACTCCGAGGATATTCTGCGATTTCTTTTCAAAATTCCGTAGCACTGACTCGCCAACAGCTCTCATAGACACTCACCCCGCCACGATGATCTAGTGGCTGTTACTCGGCTGCTGACCCGAAAGTCGGGATCGAACCCCGGCTACGGCGGCTGCATTTTCGGTGTAGGCTAAAATGCTGTAGGCCCGTGTGCTCTGGTTTGGGTGCACGTTAATGAACCCCAAGTGGTCGAAGTTTCCATCGCCCTTCACTACGACATCTCTCCTAATCATATGGTGGTTTTGGACGTTAAACCCCTTATACCAATCAATCTCATAGACACTTGTGGCAACAAACATTGAAATTACGACATAAAATACTCACACTTTCTTTTTCTCCTTAAAAACAATAAACTATCGTTTAACCTGCTCCATATCTGCGTTTACTAGCAACAATACAAACCACGCATCATCACTTTGAGGCATTAAATCCATATCAAACAAGAACTAACATCTTCAAGTTTTATTTTTTCTATGCACTATTACTGAATGGGATGCATTCCCATTATCGTTGATCAATTTAGCAGATTCGATTGCTCTTATTACATTTTAATGCATAACGTTGAAATGGAAATATATGTGTCTACGTATTTATTCTATTGTCATTTCTAATTATGCGTTTTAATTTCTCACTTTTGCCCTTCCTGTCTGGCCCCTTGTGGGTATGCAGTATATATATATATATATTGTCATGACCAAGAAATACGCCGGCGCTTCGGCGCGCGGATAGCTAGAGCAAGGAGGAGGAAGACGAAGTACAGAATAAGAACAGCTGGCCCAGAATCGGGTGTTGTCTCTTTTCTCTCCGTTAAAATGGCGCAGTCGACGAAGAAGAAGGCTTACGTCCCAGCTTCGTCATCGAGAACAGCTGCGATAAGCGCCGCTTGAGGACGGCGTCAAGGCCTCCTTGGCAGCTGTTCACCTGCCGCCACTGCCACCACCGTTCGGTGATGGCGTCAAGGCCTCCTCGGCGGCTGCAGTACCCGTTACCGGTACCATTTCACAAGGGACGCCGTCCACGCGTCCTTGGCTATGGATTCTGCCGTTAGCGCAAGCCGACAAGTGAACCCTCTGCGGGAAGCCACCGGTACGTGTCTTCGTGGTTCGTCGGCAGTGCGGGCTTCTCCATCGAGGAACGCCGTTCACGCTTCCTTGGCGATGGGGTCCCACCCGCCGCTTCAGCTACCCTTCACACCACCAGTGGACGGCGTCCAGGCCTCCCCTGGGGTTGTAGGACATGACCTTATTGACACCCTGCCACCATTTCGCGGCAGGGATCCGCACCGGCTCCTGTCCTTTGGGAATGCCGCTCACGCTTCCCATGGCCTACATTCCCGTTGCCGCACTCTTTCAACATACGAGCTGCCAGGGAACGCCGTCCAGGCTTCTCTGCTCGTCAACCTCACCGGCGTGAGTGCTGCAACCGCTACTCCTTCGAGAGAGAGAGAGAGATTGACTTTATTTAAACATATCCTGAGGAGGCTGAGAAAGGGCCATTCCGACCCTTAATTCAGCCTGGAGGCTCCACCCAGGATGGCGCTGGCAGCCGAAGGCTTGTAGCGATGTCCCGGGCCCTCTGGACCGCCTGTAGTTGCAGCTTGTATTGATTGCTCTTGAGGGCTTCCTGCCAAGCCTCTTGGGTATTCAGTTGTGCTGCGCTATGGGTAGGGCACAGCCAGAGCATGTGTTCAAAACTGCAATAGGGATGGTTGCAAAGGGAGCATGTGGGCGGTGTGTCGGGGTCGACTCTGTGTAAGGTGGATGGTGTTATGTACGTACGTGTTTGCAATCTTCTGAGAGTTAGAGCTTGTGCTTTGTTAAGTTTGGGGTGCGGTGCTGGGAAGGCACGTCTTTGTCCCCGGTAATGTGAAGTGATCTCGTGGTATGTGACTGCTTTGTCCTGGCTGCAGAGATTCTCGTACCGCTCACTCATAGAGGGGTCATTGTCCGCGGCGCGGCGTGTGAGCTCACGCGCCAGGCGGTTGACCTCTTCGTTGGGATTGCAGTGGTCGAGTCCCGGTAACTGTCCCATGTGGGCTGGGAACCAGGATACGTAGATTTGAGCTTTCTCTTCCTTAACAAGGGTTTCTTTACTCTCGTACTCTCTTATTGCGTTGACGGTGAGTTTTCCTGTGCTTCTAGCTACTAGGCCAGCCGCGAACGTTCGTGCCGCCGTCTTAGAGTCTGTGTATATTGTGGAGTAGGCTTGGCAGCTTTGCAAGGCTAGCGCGATCGCCATTTCCTCTGCTTCGTGGACATGGCTTGTTTGGACCGTTGCCGCGTTTATGAGGTTTCCGTCTATATCAACGACCGCTATGGCAAACGCCTCCCTGCCATAGTAGCGGGCGGCATCTACGAATAGCGCGTGCGTGTTGTGTTTTTTTGCTTTGTTTATGAGCGCCCGCGCTCTGTCTTTCCTTCGCCCTTTGTTGAACGTAGGGTGAACGTTGCGGGGGATTGGCTCAACCCTAATGTGTTTCCTCACGTCATTACCAAGTTGTGTTCTTTTCTCTGGTTGAAAAATTGGGCAAATGCCTGCGTCTCGTAGGATGAGATGGCCTGCCTGCGTCAACGACAGGCGTGTGATCTGTGCCACTCTCTGAGCCTCGAAAATTTCTTCGGCTGTGTTGTGCAGACCAAGTTGCTCGAGTTTCTCGTTGCTCGTGCTATTGGGCAAGCCGAGTGCCGTTTTCAGTCCCTTGCGGAGCATGGAGTCGACCTTTTTGATTTCAGCCTTCGTAAGTTTCAGAAACGGGAACGCGTATGCTACGTGACTTACAAGAAAGGCGTGATACGCCTTCATGATGTTGTTTTCTAGGAGGCCTGCTCTCTTGTTGGCGATTCTAGCAATGCCTCTTGAAAAATTGTTCGTGCTTTTTTCAAGGCGCTTGAGTGCTTCTTTGTTGTGGCCCTCCTTGGCGCTTAACGTTAGCCCTAGTACTTTGACCGTATATACTTGCGGTATCGTTTGGTTATTCTCAGCTTTGAGCACTACTTGCGACTCGTCTTCGCCCGAATTCCGTCGAGGGTGAAAGAGCGTTAGAGTAGATTTAGTGGGGGACAGTGCGAGTCCAGTTGGCTTAAGAAATTCTTCAGTTGTAGTCAGTGCTTGTTCAAGGATTCCTTCCAAGGCACCATATGAGTGGGCACATGGGACCCATATGGTAATATCATCCGCGTATATGGCATGGTGCACGGATGGGATTTGAGCGAGCTTCTCCGACAACTTGTGCATCGCCACATTAAAGATCAATGGCGAGAGCACTGACCCTAGTGGGGTGCCGATATTTCCGAGTCGTTCGGGTTCGCCGCATTGCTCTCCTATGCGTATGGTGGCGGTTCGGTTCGCCAGAAAGCCTTTAATGTAGTTGTAGAATTTCTCGCCTAGGTTCATGTGTGATATTTCACCCAGTATGTGTTCATGTTTCACGGTGTCAAAGGCCTTGGCGAGGTCCAGGGCTAATATAGCTTTGGGCGTGTGGAGGAGGCCGTAACATATGTGTTCTCTTAACATCAACATGGCGTCCTGTGTGGATAGTGCCCTGCGGAAGCCAATAATGTTGTGTCGAAAGAGCCCATTGCTCTCAATGTGGTCTGTGATACGGTTGAGTATTGCATGCTCAGCTACTTTTCCAACGCAAGATGTGAGTGATATGGGCCTTAAGTTATCGATGCTCAGTGGTTTTCCAGGTTTTGGGATGAGCGAAACCTTGGCACTACGCCATTCTTTAGGCACAGTACCCGTTTCCCATGCCTCATTTATCTTCTTAGTAATGATTACGATTGCTTTATCGTCTAGATTGCGTAGCAGTTTATTGTCGATTCCATCTGGCCCTGGCGCCGATCTGCCATTGAGTTGTTGTAGAGCGTACCGTATTTCAGCTTCGCTGAATGGTTCGTCTAGCTTTTCCTGCGGTCGACCTCCATATGAGGGATTTTTGTTTTCCCAGGCTACTGATTTGCTTTCCAGTGGGAGATATTTTTGGCCTAGCGTTTTGAGGAGAGCTTGGGATCCACCACTATCCTGGGTGTGCTTGTGCACCAATCGTTCAATTTGCAGCTGGGTGCCACCTCTGGTGGGTTTGTGGCTGTCCGCCATAAGGTGTTTGAGCAGCCCCCATTTGCTTCCCTTCCTCATTTTGCCATCTGCTTCGTCACATGTGTTGTTCCACTGCTGGGCGCAGATTGTCTTGGCGTGAGATTCGATTTCGCGGCCAAGGTCCGCGATTTTTGTGCGTAAGTGTCTGTTGAGCTTGTTTTTACGCCACGCTTCTTTTAGGTCATGCCTTTTCTGCAGCAAACTGGCCAGGTGAGAGTCCATTGCCTGGATGGATTCATCAGTCTCGACTTCTTTGGTGGCCTCATTCGCTGCTATTTTTAATTCATTTAAGAGAGCTTCATATGATAGTTCTGTATTGCCCTTCTGCTCCCGTATTTTACGGAACTGGTCCCAGTCTGTGATTTTGAATTCTCTTGGCGCTTTCGCCTCGTTCTCAACGGTAATTTCTAGGATGCAGTGGTCGCTACCTAGGTCTTCGGCGAGGTTATCCCAGGTAGCTCTGACGTTCTTGGTGAAGGTTAAGTCTGGCATTGTGTCGCGCTGTACCGAATTACCTCTTCTCGAAGGGAGGGCAAGGTTGTTTATCAGCTGCAGGTCCAGCGCATTCGTGCTTTCTGCTAGCTTGGTGCCTTTGCCTTCGCTTTTTAAGTATCCCCATTCGGTACTCCTGGCGTTAAAATCGCCCGCTACTATGAGCGGATTGTCACCCGCCATTTTTACCGCCGAGGTAAGCAGTCTGTTGAAATCTCTTTTCTTATCTGATGGAGAGCTGTAAACATTGAGCACGAAGATGCTTCTTTTAACAGCCCTGTGTGGTAAGATTTCCACCAGGACCGTTTGCAGGCCTTTTTTGTGTACGGGGGCGTCCCTTTCGGCGAACATTATGTCCTTCCGGATGAAGGTAGCCACTCCTCGCGTCTTGTTCTGCTCGGGGTGCAGGGTCGGCCTGGCTACCCTGTACCCCTGTATGCCAATGCTTTTAGCAGTTTTGCTTTCTGCACATTCCTGTAGCAATATTATATGCGGCTTTTTTTACAGGCTAGTAATAGTTGTGTTAGTGCTGCTTTGCGTTTCTGAAGTGAGTTACAGTTCCACTGCCAGATCTTAATCTCGTTACGGTCAGCAGCCATTTTGGCTTGGTAGCTTGTGTGCGTCGCGGCTCGTTATTTCCGCGAGATTGCGTGCATTGACTGGTCGGACTTTAGCTCTAGAAGGTATGCTCGGCACGCTTGCCGTAACCGCTAGTTTGTCCGCGCTTGGGCTCTGAGGAGCACCTGCCCCAGCTGGGTTGGTTGCCATCTTCTCCAGGCTCACGAACCTCTGGTCAGCTTTGTCAGTGTAAGTCTTAAAGGTTTCCATAAACTTGGCAAGCGTGTTCGCCAACGTATCAATTTTGTCGTTGAGCTTAGTTGTCACGGACTCGACATTTTTCAGTAGGGCTTCTTTTTCTATCGAGACCATCTCGATCTCCTCCGTCGTGTCGCTGTCTACGGCTTTGCGTTTGTGTGTGTTGTGGATCGTTTGTTGTGAGCGTGTTGTCGTTGGTGCCGGTGAGCTCGACAGATTAATTCCGTGACAGCTCTCTATTCTAGCTATTGAGGCCCGAAGCTGTTCAAGCTCCTTCTTGAGGGCCCTGTTTTCTTGTTCAAGAGCTACAATACGAGAATCGGGAGCATGCTCTGGCTGTGCCTTACCTTTGGGCTGGCTACTTGTGCTTCGTGCTTCACCTGCAACCCTGCTGGCCCAGGAGCCATTGTTCGGCTGCTGCTGCTGCTGCGTGGCTGTTGGCCTCGTTCTCGATCTGGATCTGGAGCACTCCCGAGATGACAGGCGGTTGTCGGATCCCGACAGGGTCGAGGGGCGCCCTCCAGAACGAGAACGGCCTCTGGATCGAAAACGCCTTCTGGATCGGGAACGCCCTCTGGATCGGGATCTCCCCCTGGATGGAGAACGGTGATGGACGCTCGAGGCGTTCTCCCGTCCCGGCACCTGGTTGTGGCGGGGTTCCTTAAACGTGACAGACGTTGGTGCGTCTTGACGTTGTTGTGCTTGCCACTCTTGCTTTCTGCGTCTTCTTCTCCTTCTCACTAAGTATGGAATGTGGAAGCGTCTTTTGCATTCGCGATCTCCGGTGGGGTGATTGCCATCGCAAAGCTTGCTTTTCAGCTCGCAGTGATGCACGCCGTCTTCTTGTAGCGTTTCACCGCAATTGTGACATTTCTTGCTCGTTGCGTTTGTGTGCCCGCAAACATCGGCGCGATGGCCGACTCCTCCGCACGTTCTGCAAACATCGACTTGTCGCTTGTAGAGCGAGCAGGGAACCATGGCGGTTCCGCATATCACTGTACTCGGAACGCGCAACCCGTCAAAGAGGATTGCGACGACTTTGGTCTTTTTAATGCGTCTTGCCTCGATGGCAGTGGGATTTCAGTCGTGCACAATCAGGCGTTTGAGCGTTGCGTCGTCAAGGGAGAGGTCAACGTTCTTGATGACGCCCTTGCATGTATTATCGGGTGCGGCCACGTATGCGGCAACTTCAAACGAGCCTTGGTTTGTGTGCAGTTTCTGCACGTTCACGTATGATGTGGCATTATTTTGGTGCGGCGTAGAAATAACAATGATGTTTTGCATATTGTTGGGGCAGATCGTGTCCTCCCGTGCTTGTTCGTCGGTGATCTGGGCGGCCATGATGACGGCTCTCGCCAGCAGAACGAGGTCGACTCGGGCTACGTCCAATCCACCTCTGGGTCTCATAATTACCTTGATCTGGTCTTTGGGTAGGCGGGGTAGCCTGGAAGCGGATACCACACGGTGTAGTGCCGATTGACTTTTTTTAAAGCCCCTGGGGTGCTTCGGCTGGTTGCTGTGCTCGACCGTCCCAGCGGCCAGCTCCTCGTTCGGCGGAGTCGTCTGTCTTCGGCGTCCCATGGCGGTGGCCCATCCTGGTCCGTCGAAGATCTCCGCGCTTACTTCCATTCCCTCCACGGTTACGGTGGAAGGCATTTTCAGTGCTTGGTTGTCGGCTGCGACGTACGGAGGTTGATCCAGTAGCTGCCGCGTCTGGCCGAGCCCTTGGCTACGTGTAACGGCCGTACTCCTCGCTAACCCTAGGTGTGGTTAGGGTTAGCGGGGACGCTCGCCGCGTCGCAACTTTAAAGTCCAAAAATATGTCTAAGAATTCACTCACCGCCAAAAATGGCGTCTCCACTGAAACCGCAGAGCTTGCTTGTTCGAATAAGCACAAAGCCAAGTGATCTTGAAGCATAGAAACGACCGAAAACATTTAGAAAAGCGGGAGCCGACGTTTTCACGTCCGCGCTCCTCGACGCCACCTAGCGATCTCGCTACTCCTTCGAAGACCGCGATAACCAACACTTCGGACTTGACAAACGACAGCGCCGCGAACCTGCGGCGTACCGTCGCGCTACTCCGCGTCAAGACTGACAAACTGACAGCGTTAATCTCCGAGCGAGCTCCTACAATGTTGCCAGAATTGCGTGCCACTAACGCCGTGTTGGACGTAGCTGCCTCGCACGACCTTGAGGCAAGCCCATTGGAGTAACGCAGGCAGCTTTGGGGCACCCTCCTGCAGCTCTCAGACCAGCTCGACGGCGTTGTCTCAGTGATATCCGCATTCTCACGTGCCGCCCCACAATCGCCGTCCACCTACGAACTGCCGGAATTCGACGGGGTCCGGAACGACGCCGACAGCTGGGTGGCAACCGTCAACGCTCTAGCAATACGCGAGGCCTGGGCGGAACCTCAGAAGTGGGCCGTGGCTGTAGACCGTCTTCGGGAAGGTGCAGTGGCGTGGCACCGGTATGAAGGCTGGAAGCAGCAGTCATGGGCGGAGTGGAGCTGCAAGCTCATAGCTGCTTTCGGTCGTAATCCTTACCACCTCTCCACCACCACCCCGTCCAACCTGGCCGGTATCGAGGAGCAAGCTCCAGAGACTTTCCACTTCGAGGCTGCAGCTGTGTGCTGCAGCTTACCACACGAGAAGTTCCCGAAGCAAGTTCACTGCGCCCAGAGGCCGCTACCCCAAGCAAGTTCACTGCAGCCAGAGGCCGCTACCGAAGTCGGACCTCTTGAAGGGCGTTGCTCCAGCGAAACAGCCGCAGAGAATCATCTCGACTATGCTGCATTGCCCTTCACCGACGCAACCCCATTCGCACACCGAGCTGAAGTGGAGCAACACCTCGAAGGTTCCTCGGAGCCCTCCAGCCGCGCGGCAGAAAGCTTCTCCGCCTGTCCTACGAATGACGTCAGACGCAGGTGCGACACGCTACTGCTGCTCTCAGTACCCGCGCCGGTACACGATGCCATCATGTCAGTGGAAGAGGCTGATACCAGTCCTCATACAGCTCAGTTAGAGAAGCCTGCCCCAATATCACCTTTACTGAGGCAAGTGGAGACACCAGCATCGCCTATGCTTGAACCGCCTACGGTTATGGCGCCAGTAGAGCCCAAGGTAACCACTGCTGGTGTCACTGACCAAGATCATGAGGAGAAAGTTGGCGCTCAAAATTCAAACAGCAAGCAGTCTCGACCTCCCGATAGACTTGTGGAAGATTCTGGCACCCAGTTTCAGCGTGGCCAAGGCCGACCTCCGAGATGCAGCCACCATATCGACCGCCAGATTTACCTTTGGATGATAGCGGGACCAAATCGCGGCCGAGAGCGTCGGCCGCAACGGGGCAGCCAGTGCCGGCCACCTGAGTCCACAGAACTTATTCAAAAGACATCGTGGCGTGCAAAAGAGTGACCAGCTCGAGGCAGCGAGTGCCGTCCACCAGAAACTTTGCCGCCAGCTCCGCGCGCACGCAGTTATGGCCGAGTGTCATGACCAAGAAAGACGCTGGCGCTTCGGCGCGCGGATAGCTAGAGCAAGGAAGAGAAAGACGAAGTACAGAATAAGAACAGCTGGCCCAGAATCGGGTGTTGTCTCTTTCCTTTCCAATACAATATATTGTCACGCACCAAGAGCCGTAGAGACAAGACAGGAACAGCGGGGCAGAAAGACACGAGCGTGTATCTTCAAGACGAGGCGCTAACCACACTTCTTCGTTCTATTTGCCCTTTTTGGCTCGCTAGGGCTTGCCGGCTCACAACTCTAGGTGGCATTATTCCCCCTCCCATTAGAGCATCGAACCGATGCTCATACACAAGGGGACGGCAGGGCCGATAAGAAAAAAGAGAGAGAGAAACGGTACCTATAGTGCACAGGGAATATGCAGGTGCAAAAAATGAATGTCTGAAGTTGGTCATAAGATAAAAAACCATTAACAGAGTTCACAGTTCGTTCGAGACCCAAAGGACAATGTAAAAAAAAGAAAATGTTTGCTGCCCTGGCACAATAAGGCGAGTATCACCGCGTAATATAAGGTTTTAGGCCGACGACATGCACAATCTCTGTTCGTGGTGAGTGGCGTTGGGTCGTTGCCGAGCCTCCGTCTGGAATAACTTCGTAGTTGACCTCGTTCAAGCGCCGTAATACTTTGTAGGGTCCCAAGTACTTGCTCAAGAGTTTTTCGCTCAGACCTCGCCGTCTAACAGGAGTCCAAACCCACACTTGGTCGCCAGGTTGATAGGAGACCTGTCGATGGTGGATATTACACCTTCGGGCGTATTCACATTGCTGCGATCTTATGTGCACGCGAGCTAATTGACGTGCTTCCTCTGCACGCTGAATGTAATCGTCGACATCAGCAGTTAGTAGCTCTTGCTGGTCGATGTCACAAGGAATCATAGCGTCTAGCATGGTTTGCACGTCTCGACCGTAAACGAGGCGGAACGGTGCGAACCTTGCCGTTTCCTGGGTTGCGGTGTAGTACGCAAACGTTAGGTATGGCAGGACTTCGTCCCATGTTTTATGTTGCACATCCACGTACATAGAAATCATGTCCGCCAGCGTTTTGTCTAGCCTTTCTGTCAAGCCGTTACTCTGGCGGTGGTATGCGGTTGTCTTGCGGTGGTTCGTGTAACTGAGCTTGAAGATGTCGTCCAACAGTTTTGCCGTAAAGGCTGTCCTTCAGTCACTGATGATGAATGACGGGGCAGCGTGACGACGCACAATGTGGTGCATGGAAAACTGGGCGACTTCAGATGCTGTACCGCGTGGCAATGACTTCGTTTCAGCGTAACGCGTCAAGTAATCAGTTGCGACGATGATCCACTTGTTTCCGGAGTGAGACAAAGGAAACGTCCAAGGAGGTCCATCCCAACTTGGTCAAAAGGCGTACGTGGTGGATCGATGGGTTGTAAGAGGCCTGCGGGCTTTACAGGTGGTGACTTGCGACGCTGACACTCGCGGCATCCTTTCACGTAGCGTTTGACACAAACTGTGAGTTTTGGCCAGAAGTTTAGCTGTCGAACTCGGTCGAGCGACCGTGTGTATCCCAGATGGCCGGATGTCGGCTCATCGTGGCAGGCTAATAGGATGTCATCACGAAGGTCTTGAGGGACGACTAGAAAATAAGATCTGCTGCCAACACCCGTCTTTTTCTTGTATAATATGCCGTGTCGTAAGCACAATGACGGCAACGTACGAAAAAGTGGACGAGGAACAGACGCGGTGCTGCCTTCTAAATGATCGATGATGGGCCTTAACTCGGGGTCCGCTCTTTGCTTACTGAGGAGGTCCGCCCCACTGAGAGTCCCCAGAAAGGCGCTGTCGTCTTCTACAGCTGTATGGTCGGATTCCAGAGATGCTCGTGATAGGGTGTCGGCATCTTCATGCTTTCTACCCGACTTGTATACGATGGTGACATCGAACTCCTGAAGTCACAGACTCCATCGTGCTAATCGCCCAGAAAGGTCTCGGAGGTTAACCAACCAACATAAAGCGTGGTGATCAGTCACAACTTTGAATGAGCGCCCATAGAGATAAGGCCTGAACTTTGTAATCACCCATATTACCGCGAGACATTCCTTCTCTGACGTTGAATAGTTGGTTTAGGCACGTGATAGAGTGCGGCTCGCGTAGGCAATCACACGTTCGATTCCATCTTGTGTTTGCACCAGGATAGCTCCGAGACCAATGTTGCTTGCGTCAGTGCGCACCTCTGTGTGAGCGTCCTCATCGAAATGACCGAGTACAGGCGGGGATGACAATCGATGTTGCAGTTCCGCAAAGGCAGTCGCTTGTTCGTCAGTCCACTGAAATGGGGTGTCATCACGCGTAAGTCTGATGAGAGGCTCCGCAACCTTAGAGAAGTTTTGAAGAAATCGCCGAAGACCTTTTTTGTTTGTCGGAGCTGGAAAAGCGGCCACAGCGGCAGTCTTCTGGGGATCGGGCCGAATGCCTGCAGCGCTCACGTGGCCCAAGAACTTCAGTTCATTGTAGCCGAAATGGCACTTCTCAAGCTTGAGGGTAAGGTCAGCGAATCGTATGGCTTCGAAAACACTCCGAAGGAGACGAAGGTGCTCGTCAAACGTTTTTGAAAAGACAACGACATCATCTAGATAGACGAGGCAACTTTTCCACTTGAGGTCAGCGAGAACGGTATCCATCATTCATTGGAATGTGGCCGGAGCGGAACAGAGGCCGAATGGGAGCACTCGGAATTCATACAGGCCGTCAGGAGTTACAAAAGCCGTGTTTTCGCGGTCACGTTCATCGACTTCAATTTGCCAATAACCACTTTTGAGGTCGATTGAGGAAAAGTATTTTGCTCGCCTCAGCCTGTCAAGAGAATCGTCCACTCGAGGCAACGGGTACACGTCTTTCTTTGTGACGTTATTCAGCTTCCTATAATCGACAGAAAAGCGAAGTGTACCATCCTTCTTCTTTACAAGGACCACTGGCGATGACCAATGGCTGCTTGATGGCTGTATTACACCGTCTTGAAGCATTTCCTTCACTTGCTTTTGAATCGCGCGTCGTTAGGTTGGTGAAACGCGGTAAGGCTGTTGCCATTAGGGTGCGCGTCACCGTAGGTGATAATACGGGGTTTGGTAATCGATGTTTGACGGATTCTCGATGAACGTGCAAAACAGGCGTGGAATTCTATCAACAGGTCGTTAAGCCTTCGTTTGTTTTCGTCAGAAAGCGTTGGATTTATATCGACGCTCCGGAGAGGTACTTCGGCATTATCGCTTGCCTCGGAAGCAAACACTCAGTCACATTGGTTACTGGGTAGGCATAGGCAATGACAGTACCAGGGAAAAGGTGTCGGCGCTCGTAGCTGAAGTTCATAACAAGTACCTCACAGTGGCCAGCCTGTAAGTCTACTAGGCTTCGTGCTACGCAGACACCTTGGGAAAAGAGTAGGGATTGATTGCTCTCCGCCACCATTTCACCGTGTGCTGAATCGTTACACGCCATTTGAACCATAACACTTCAGCGCAGTGGTATCGTCACAGCATCGTCAGTTACCCGCAGACATACTGAATCGTGGCTGAAATTATGCTCTGGGGTGGCGCTTTTTGTTGAAAACGTGACGAGGCGTTGTCGAATGTCGATGATAGCACCGCGCTCCCTCAGAAAATCCATGGCAATGATAAGGTCTCGAGAACACTGACGGAGAACGCTTAAGCTGACAACAAAGGTAGAACCACGAATCTGTATTCGGGCTGTGCAAACGCCGAGTGGCGTGACAATGTGCCCGCCAGCAGTACGAATTGGCCTGAGGTTCCAAGGCATCGTCACTTTTTTTTCAGAAGAACAGCCTGTTTTGCACTAATTATAGAAAAATCCGCACCCGTGTCAACTAAAGCACTGACTTTGCGACCGTCTAGCAGCACTGGAATGTCTAATGAAATCTTTGCGGAACCAGCTGGTGTCATCGTCGTCGGGGAGTCGTCAGTTTGCGGAAGCGTCGGTAGGAGGCCATGGGCTTGTCAAGTATGAGCGGCCTGATCCCCGAAGGTCGCTGTGGATAGATTTCCCGGCGTGGACTGGGTGACCGACCCTGCGTCACGCTCCAATAGGTACGACGATTAGGAGAAAATCGCCGCGGTGACGGGGAGCGTGACTGGTGCAAGGATGACGAAGTTCCGCGCTGTTGAGCCACATACTCTTCAATTTCAGGGGGCTGCTGACCAAACCTGGGTTGTGGTGAGTTCGTCGAAAATCCGCGTAATCCAAGATGTCGGTAAGGACACTGTCGGTACAGGTTCCCTGCTTCATCACAGTGGAAGCAGAGAGGACGTCGATCTGGCGCACGCCAGACGTCTGACTTCTGCGAGATCAGGCGAGGTGGGCTGTAAAATGGCGCCGCTTGGACCGTCTGCAGCATGGCTGGGGCCACGGTGGGATGCGGAATTGCAGGTGTAACAGGTTGCCGCAAAGCCTGAACATGCAACATGCGGGGAAAGTAACCGGGTGGTTGATAAGCCGGCATGCAAGGCGGTTCTCTTAAGGCATGCTGGACTTCATCTCGGACAGCGCTGTACAACCAGGAGGTAGTGGGCTGCGAGGGCACTGACAGCTTCTGGAGTTCTTCGCGGATAACTGAACGTATGAGCTCTCGGAAGAAATCCATTTGGCCACTAAAAGCTCCTAAGTAGTCCGTAGTTGAAGCGTTGACGTGCCGTTCGTATGACGGGGCCCGGTGCCTAAGAGTGCTTTCGATGGTGACGGCTTCCATGAGAAATTCTGACAGTCTTGGGTGGACTGCACACAAGACCACCGAAAAGCTGCTCTTTCACCCCGCGCATGAGGTACCGTACCTTCTTTTCTTCTGGCACGCCGGTTTCAGCTCGGTGGAAAAGACGCGTCATGTCCTCGACATACATCGCAACCCCTTCATTCAGCATTTGTATGCGGGACTGCAGGTCGCGCTCAGCTCTCTCCCGACGGTTAGGGCTGGCATATGTCTCAAGACGTTGGCGTTTGAAGTCTTCCCATGATGTAAGAATACCTGCCCGGTTCTCATACCACACACGTGCACCGTCCAAAAGACTGAAATAGACGTGCCGCAGTTTGTCTGCGTCGTCCCGCTGGTTGTGCACAGCAACGAACTCGTAATGAACAAGCCAATCTTCTACATCCTCAAGTGCAGTGCCATGAAAAGGATTTGGCGTTCGCGGTGTGAGTAAGGTGCAATGAAGCGGCATTGTGCCGTTCACACCAATTGGGTTGGTGTCGGTAGGGCTGGTCGGAGCTGCCATATTGTTTGCGAGCAGTCCAAACTCAGGGGATTGCCCTCGGATTCTTCTGCTGACACGGTGCACAGGAGTGACCACCGGTACGACGCTTGAAATCTTGCTATGTGAAGGGGTACGGTGCATAGATCACCCAGCACGTCCACCAGTTTGTCACGCACCAAGAGCCGTACAGACAAGACAGGAACAGCTGGGCACAAAGACACGAGCGTGTATCTTCAAACAAAGCGCAAAGACACACTTCTTCTTCGTTCTCTTTTCCATTTTCGGCTGGCTACGGCTTGCCGGCTCACAAATCTAGGTGGCAATATTATATTGTACTCTCATCATCTTTCTCTGTCTGTCTGTCTGTCTGTCTGTCTGTCTGTCCATCCTTCCGGCCATCCGCCCGTCCATCCGTCCGTCCGTCTGTCCACACCTGCTGAGTGACTGATAAATTTAGGTGGTCACGTGAAGACGTAGATATGCTATAATGCAGCACAGAGTGTTTCGAGTGGGGAGATGATAGAAAGCTGCCTTGTAAACAATGCTTTAGACATTGCAGACTCCCTGCCATTTGTTTTAGAGCGTCATAAGAAATGAGTGTCGATCACGCAATACTTGTGTTAAACAGCAGGTCAAGTAACTACGAAGTATACTCGTGCAGGCCTGTAGCCGAAGTACTAGAAAAGGGCAAGTACCTGCTGTCTGTATATGTGCTTCAGCTTTACTGTCCAAGGCTTCTTTTTTTTTATTGCCGCGGAGATAAGCTCGGCGTTTTATAAATCGGAATTGATCAAAACGCGATATTTACAGACAGTGTTAAATTAATGTACTGTGACATTTATGAAAACTCCCGTGGGAATGAGAATTCATAATTGAACGTGACACGAGGTAATTGTGTTAATGATTGCAGCTCAAGGCTGTAAAGTATACTGTGGTGTATATGTACCTTTAGGAATATCTAAATACGTGAATAGGTGTGCCTATTTATTCACAAACGTTGTAGACTGACTGGTAGAGGAATTTGTAGAAAACTGCAATCGCACGTTGAAAGGCACAGTTGAGCAGGACCTCACTTATGATTGCTCCATAAAAATATCTTACAATGGTAGAGTCATCGATCGAGTCAGGTATTAAAAGGTGCGCATTAGCAGCCACAATTTCTGCTTATAAGAGCCGTCGGTAATTGCGACTATAGTACTTGTGTTTTGCTTGAGAGCAATATCGGCATTACTTCGTGACACACTGCACAATATTCTAATAAAGCAATACTAGTTGGACGTTAATGAAGTTGATTTTCTGGTATTATTGCATGTGCAAAGTAGTCATCACAGTTTCCATAACAGTGTAAATATTTCTTTCAGATGGTTCCGTACACACGAGATCCATGAAATCACGAGTGTCTGCCGCCTTTCCAAGGAAGCGATCAAGATGATTCACGGCCCCTGCACATTGAAGCTGCAAAGTTTCTAATAAATTAGGTCCAGTTTCAATGCCAGGTTTCTTCGTATCTATGCACCGCAGGGGTTCATTTGCAACTGGAAATAATTGGGACCATTTGAAGTGGTTTATGGTCAAATTTCCCGTGAGGACCAGTTGGCAACGAGTCCTAGTTGGAACCCACTGGCACCCGGCTGCAGCGGCTGCATTTCCGATGGAGGCGGAAATGTTGTAGGCCCGTGTGCTCAGATTTGGGTGCACGTTAAAGAACCCCAGGTGGTCAAAATTTCCGAAGCCCTCCACTACGGCGTCTCTCATAATCATATGGTGGTTGGGACGTTAAACCCCACATATCAATCAATCGAACCCACTGGCAACTGGTCTCCTCTGGGATTTGACCATAACGGGCACCTGAACTGGTCCCAGTTGTTCCCAGTTAGAATATTTTCACCTGGGGATATCCACAAAATATCAGGGCTACCCGGGGCGGCGAGGAGCAGACCTGAGACGGGCCCTCACGAGTGGCGCCCCTTGTCACGCTCCCGCGCGGATGCGGCTTTGGCACGAACAGCCGTACGGCAAATCGCATCCAAATTCACACCATGTGTCCACCACTAAAATGATGCCATCGAAACGTCGAGCCCCCCGGCCGGGACAGTTGCCAGCCGACAAAGCAGACTGTCGAAGAAGCGACGTCTCAGATTGTTGGGTATATACAGTATCTTGTATCAATGTTCACCATGTGCAATGATTATCATATGTTACTAACACTACGTGTTCAGCGGTGACAGCCTGGCGAAATGTTCAATTGTTCGTGAATGACACCTACTACAATTCACAGCTGAAAAAGCTTTCACAGCAATATCTGTAGGCGGTAACTTTTTTGGTAAAGTTGCACTTTTTTGGCGTTTCCATATTCCATCGCATTGGTGAACAAGCTGGTCGAGACGATCGACGCTCCCCTCATAGTCAGGCACCTAGTTTCTCAAGCGTAATTACCTGTACTGCTTGCATGTGCACAAGATCAGGTATGAATAAATTGACTAATGTGAAGTAAACGCTTCGAGGAACACTTGAAATTATCAGCAACACATTTTATACAAGTTCTATAGGTAAAATAGTGGGGCACTTTTTCTTGTGTACATAACGTTACTGGCATCATTTTCTCCAACTGGTGCGAGGTCGTCGTCTTCTTCACCACTGCTGATTGTGTATACATGGCTGCAGTTGATGTTCTTGACCAATGTTGTGTCAATGGATTCTGCGGTGTCACCACTGGCCCGATGTCACAAAAACTTGCGCGTACACACAACACCGCCTAGTGACGCTGCTAATTGATTGATTGCTTTGTGCGTTTTAACGTCACAAAACCACCGTATATGTTTATGAGAGACGCTGTAGTGGAGAGCTCCGGAAATTTCAACTTCCTGGGGTTCTTTAACGAGCTCCCAAATTTCAGCACACGGGTCTATATTATTTTCGCCTCCATTGAAATCCCGTTGGATCCGGGATTCGATCCCGCGACCTGCGCGTAAGCAGTCGACTACCTTACCAGTAAGACCACCACGACGGGGCGCTGCTAATACTATGTCGTGACGTCAGGGTACAGTGGGCACCAAATCTAGCTTTTAAAATCATTCTGTAATTAACTTTTCACGGCTCACTCACACTTACCGGCACAATTGCTAGGCTCTCGGGTACTTGGCCTATCATTTGACGCAAAAAAAAAACGATGAGTGAAAAATTTTGCGTCAGTACCTTTTTAAAGGCTAATTATTTCCTGCGCATACCTGTGTCCAGTACCTCTCAGCTCTGTGAGGCTATGGTAATCGCAAAAGTCCCTCGACCGGTTCAAACAAGCCTGGATGCGATTATTAGAGCTCGGACATTACACTAATTTTTTTACCTTATTTTACTTGAAAACATGATTTCTCTTGTAAATAAAAATACAACCCATATTAAAAACACAGAAGGACAACCATGGTCTTTGCCCTACCCCTTTGCGACTTTTTTGGATTGACGCCATTGCAAACAGTGTCTGTTAAAAAAGAACAGTACATGCTGTCAAACAAGCATGCGTATGTGCGCAAGCTTGAGCGACACACCCCTGTTATGGTGCCACGTTTTTTGTCGCATTCAATAAACCACTTTGCACTCGTTGCGTCCTGCCGTACTGTTTCCTTCTTTCTTTCCATGCTTGTGTCCACAAAGCGCGGTTTTAAAGATGAATCATCACCAGCTAGCCCACCTTGTAGCATTTCTCATAGCTTGCCGTACTGCGTTTTTGTATGTGCTTTTCATAACAACGTTACCTGTTTTCTCCCTCTGTAGTTGCACGTGTTCCCCTCGTGTTAAATCCGGTACACGGCTGCAGCATAGAGGACACGTGCCACACACACATAAAGCAGAATAGATTTTGCCCGGGCAGTTCGAAGATATTACGAGTCGGGAGTCTGTTATCAGATATGGGCTCATGCAGCCACCGCAGGTGATTCTCGTTCACAAGATTTCCTTGAAATAAGTCCTGAGCTGCTGCAGCCACTGCGACCTTGTATAAGCCATGTAGCAATGCATCAGCGTTGTCGTGGAGTGGATTTCAAAAGTAACCATACCTCAAGGTAAATTTAGCCAGGTTATTCAGCTTCATCACCACATTCATAGCCAAGTTGAATAAAAGGTATTATAAGTACAGTTTCTACTATTGAACAAAAGATATTACTGTTTCCAATAAGCAATTCCATAGAGATAAAACCGGTTTTTCCCTTTTGTTTCGTGATATCAATCTAGCGAATTCGCCGCAAAGTATATCTACCAGTGGCAAGCACGCAACCTCGAGTACGCACGTGGTAGTTTGCTCCGTCCACGAGCCAGTTGAAGTGAGACCAGCCGAACTGGTCGTTGCGCACCACGGCGTAACGAACCAGAAATGAGGTCCACGGCGGAAGGCCTCGTTGTCGAAGATGACAGCTCAGCACCTCAGACGCCAGAGGTCGGCCATCCAGGCGGCGGCGGCCCAGAGCCAGGCTCATTCGCGTTAGAGGACCCCACCCCATGACCTGCAGCGAAGGCATCGCCAGAAGCGGCGTTAAGGTATCGCCTACGACCCTCGTAAAAAAACCAACATTTTCTGCAAAGTCGCTTGCAATAATTTACTTTTTTCTGAACCATGCATAATAAAGCAGAGAAGCTTACGTGACCGATCAATAAGACGGGATAAGAGGATAAAAGGAAATACAGGATGACGACGTGGAATTGCTGCCCCTAATGCCTAAGGCTCTCTTGTCTACATCCCACTACTGTCATCCCTAGTGGATACGCGAGCAAAACATGCTACGGAGAAAGAGAGGCAAAGGTAAGACAGGGAGGTTAACCAGGTTGTAAACGGTTCGCTACCCTACGCGGAGGAAAAGGAAAAAAACAGAGAAAGAGGGAGCAAAAAGAGAACAAGTGATACACGAAACTACATATCAACATTCCTCGCACACACGCAGACAGTCACAACCAATAAGCGTTCGAGACCAGTTCCTCCACGGTTGTCTAAAAGTAGATGCGAATTAAAGATGTTGAAGAATAACTTGCAAAGACTGGTTAAAAGGACTGCAGAACTTACAGCACGTATTGAGCTGATAGAGTTGCCATTGCGTTCAGGAAAGTGCGCATCGTGGTCACGATTGAGAGACCTCAACAGAGAGAGCACTTGTCTGTTTTCGTTGGAAAGTCATGTGGCTAGCGGCCTCCTTCTACTTGCATCACCATGCAGTGTCATTTGTTTCTTTGGCGCTATGGACTCCACGAAGTATAATTCCAAAAAGAAATTGTGCAGTCGAACCCGCATAAGCAACAACAACGAAGGTAAAAGAGCATTGGTTCAATACATTGAATAATTTGGTAAAAACGTGTAGCGAAATTGACGGCCCTATTTTCAATGCACATTTATGTGCACAAGTTGGCTTTGCGGCATAGCTTGACGATAATGCCAGAAAACCAGACGCACGACAGTACGCAATTTCCGTCGGTCGGTCGGTTACCGTTTGAGTAACCACAGAAAGTGCAAAAACGAAAGAAGGAGGGACAGTTATTGTTATAATTCAAGGGGAAGCGCTTCACTGTTCGAAGCGAGGTCGGATTGCGTTATAACGTGAGGTCATGAAGCGAGATTCAATAAAAGAAAGAACAATGTACATGCTATTGGGGAGCTAAGGGAAAGATGGAACATGTAGGCTTGTACCCACCCACGTATACGTGTGGGTACAAGCCTACATGAGGCCTTGGGTTATTTTAGGGACAACCATGGAGAGCTGAACACGTCCGCGATAGAAGCAAGTAAGGGACGATTAGAGTATTGGTGGCAGAAAAGTAGAGATAAAGGAGAGAAATAGTGCGGGAAAATTAGGTAATTTTGCCTGAAAAGGCACAAAAATGGACCGTGAATTCATATTTTTTTGTTATAGTGAGATTGATTTATTCGGAATATAGAAAAGGCATTAGGCCAACATGAAAAGAACATTTCTTTTCTTCTTTCGAGCCTGGTGGCACACATGTGACCACCCCATAATAAAGGGGACGATCATAGCACTCACCCACCCCCCATTCATAATGCACTGTACATACTAAATTAGAGCTCTTGTTCTTTCATTCGGCACCCAGTTGCGTGTCTTTTGTCTGATTCGGGACCACCGTTCCAGCGCGCACCCGGCGTTCCTTCGACGTGGCATCTTTGGCGCCCACGTCGATACCACGTTGGTGACGAAGTGAATCGTGCCAAATGGCGAGCTACGCCTGATTGACACCGCTCACCTTTGCGCTACTCTTGCATCTTCTCATTTTGGCTGACAAGCTGTGGACCAGTACACGTGTTTTGCAGACGCTACCCTTCGACGTCTCCGGTACTACGTCCCTCTTTGTCCCGCTGGCAGCATGAACGCCGTCATCCCACCACCTCCTTTTCCGCGAAATCCCAGCGTCTCCAATTACTTGGAAAAAACAGCGCCGCCTTTCGCAAGTGTACATCAACGCGCCGGCCTCGGATGCCATGTCGGAGAGGAAGAACGTACTTGTGCTCTATGAACTCGGTATGAAGGAATCGGACGCGTACAAGGCTGCTGATGAGCGGACATACCTCACCACCAACCAGGAAACCGTAGCCGCCGCTGCAAGCGACACGTAGCAGATGACCTTGGCCGTACTGGACGCATACCTCGATCCACCCAAAGATGCCTTCTGCGTCCGTGCCCAGTTCCGGCGCAGGGTGCAACAAACCGGCGAAACTGCTGTTCAGTACATACAGCAGCTGCTAAATTTGGACGACACTTGCACTTACCCCATCGCAGGCACTCCGATGCCCAAGACCGAATATGCTAAAAGGACTACGAGACTCTCACTTAGTATGGGCATTCATCATTCATCTGTGCTAGCCCCGACTGCACTAGCTCATGGGTTGTGCAGTGGGACTGCATCTGTAGCTCCAAGTGATACGCCCCATCAGTACCTGGTACCTGACCACCATGTACCCGTTGTTATGTGATTGTGCGCGTTTAAAAAGTGCGCCACTCCATCGGCCAGAAAAAGATGAAGATAACGCTCGGCTGCGGCACGTGTGGGCGTGAAAATTTTGGTCCAATGAGGTCCCACCACCGAGATTTCAAGGCCCAATCGCTGGGTACCACGAAAGTAGAGAATCTCCAATCGGGACGAGACAACTGGGCCAGAGCGGAAACAGAAGCCTGAGCAGAGCAGATCAAGGGGAGTTCGAAGAAAACGGGGCAAGCGGAAGGTCGTTACCGGACCGGGCGCTGAAGATGGGCCATCAGGCGTCGGACCCGAGCCTGCAGGACTTCAACGGGCCGGGGCCTCCTGCCGTCGTGTTCCAGCTCGAGAGGACCGTGGCCATCCGGTCCTGAACTCCTACCCAGGGCCTGCGGACTTTGGTTCCAACAGGCGAGCAACAGCCGTCGGGCTACGGGCCCGAGCTGTGCGCCCAGCTGCTTGGCCAGGTTGACCCTGGTTCCCTGACGCGTCGCCACCAGCCTGTGTTCTCTCGTCACCGACGGGTCCACACTCCTAAAGCCAGAGCCACCACGTTCCGGTCTGGTTTCTTGACGTGTCGTCAGCAGCCAGCGTTCCTTCATCCCCGTCCTGCCCGCGTCCTGAAGCCGGAATCACCGCGTTCCGGTTTGCTCATTGTCGCCCGAATTCAGCGTGTGGGTGAGACCGAACAGATATCTTGCCCTACTCCACCGCTCAGCCCCATTCGGACGTTAGATTGAATTGAACACTTTGAACTTTTTGTTGAATGTTGATAGACGGATTTCACCGTGTCCAGTTAACTGTTTATTAGTTGTTTCGTTTTATGTGGGATTTTCGTTTTTTTTTACTTTTCCATTAAACTTCTTGTTTGAGTTTTCGTACAAACGGCTTTGTCCTTTCGTTGAGTCTCTCGTAGGTTTAAACCTTAGACAGCTCTTCTTACTAAACATCTAAAAGAACCTTGCATGACACCCGTTTCGACAAGTCGCTTCAGAGGCCAGCAGAAAAGGCCTCCTTCCGAAGAGGGGGAGAATTCAGCAACCAGTTGTGCTTTCTGCTCTACCGGACTGTCGCGGGATATCGCAGTTCCGACAGATTTCGTGGAAGTAGCACCGTTACAGGCATCGGCGCCGTAGACATGTGACAGTGTCTATGCGGACATCCTCTCTCAAGGGAAGGGATGATATAGTGCAGTGGTTTCAGTCCCGTTTGTAAACCGTTTCTCTTGCCCCAGGTCACGCACTTTATTTGTATATAAGAATTTAAAATTTCATTATTTGTCAATATAGTGTTATTTCATGCACTATTCTTTTTTGTAATGGCATTTATACAACTTGTTCTGCCTATTGCACTGTATTTGCCTCGCTTTTGAAAGTGAAATCATGTATTCTGTATTACTGCAAACATTCTATTTTTTTCTAGCATTGCATAATAATGAGTATGACGTTATTGTTGCTTTCGTCCCCCCACCCTTATGTAATACCCAGAAAAGGGCCTTTGGGGGGTAAAAAATGATGATGATGATGATGATGATGATGATGATGATGATGTGGATGATGCACTATACTAATTAAATTAGAGTTCTTGGTCCTTCGTTCTGCGCCCGACTGCGTGCCTTTCGTCTAAGTCAAGGCTGCCGTTCTGGCGTGCAGCCGGCGTCCCTTCAATGTGGCGTCGTAGGTGCCCACGTCGATACCCAAGAAATTGTGCTGCGTCTACTTCGATCATGACTCCGGGCCAGCTGCTCACACTGACTCAGCCACGATATTCCGGTAACTTCTGCGGTACATACAACGTTTACGTCGACGACTGGATTGCAAAACATGAGCGTTTTGCAGCAGGTTATCGTTGGGACCCAACAATGATGCTCGCCAACTAACGTAGGCTTCTATCGCTGCGGGTGTGGTTTAAGGCTTATGAGGCAGCTATAACAAGTTGGGATTGATTCCTGTAAGGAAAAGCTCCGTGACCTCTTCGGCAGACTGACCAGGCGCCAAGGAGCTTCGGATAGTAACTCCAGTCGGGCTAAAACTTCGACTGAATCCTGTGTGTCGTACATATTTGATGTTCTCGTACTTTGCCATCGTGTCGCCACCAACATGAGCAAACAAGACCATGTTAACCATGTGCTCAAGGGCATTGCAGATGATTCCTTCAATCAGCTGGTGTCCAAAAACCTCTCGAGCGTGGACGACTTCATTAAAGAGTACCGGCGCTTTGGTGAAATGAAGAGTCGCCGAATCGCCAACATTTGATGCGGCTTCTATGTACTGCAGCTACATCATCCGGCAAGTACCTTCAATCAACAAACGCTCCGATGTCCAGTCCGCACCATGCATCGCGAAGCCCCGCCGCGGTGGTCTAGTGGCTAAGGTACCCGGATGCTGATCCCCAGGTCGCGGGATCGAATCCCGGCTGCAGCGGCTGCATTTCTGATGGAGGCGGAAATGTTGTAGGCCCGTGTGCTCATATTTGGGTGCACGTAAAAAAACCCCAGGGGTCGAAATTTCCGGAGCCCTCCACTACGGCGTCTCTCATAATCATATGGTGGTTTTGAGACGTTAAACCCCACATATTAATCAATCAATCATTTATCGCGAAATTGATGCGGCGTCTTCACCTCCTTTCCTGCGCGGCCCGTCTCATGATCTTCGAACAACGTTCTCGCTGAATCAGAAGGTTGTGCTGGAAGATGTAGCAAAAATTAAACTAAAGCCTCTATGTTCGTTCATGCAACCTCATGGCGTGACGCCACCTTAGCGTGCACCAGGAACGTACTGCGGCTACCATGACCCTTCCCAGTGCAGAACACGGGACGAAGGCCGATCTGCTTTCGTTGCCAAGGTGTTTTGTCGCTATTTATCGCTATTGATATTTATCGCTATTGTCGATCTCACGCATCGCCCTCCCGCTCGTTTTCTGGCTATCAAAGCGACGACAACCGGCCCCTGCCGTTTGATTTTAGTGACAATGGACCGTCTGACGCTTTAGTCGTCCACCGTCCTCCACGAACATCGCTCCCGATCATCTCAGTCCCGCCGCTATGCGTTGCATCGACCTACCAGACGGCTATACTCGAAAAACTGAGCAGTTCCGCTTCCGGAGGTGACGCTGCAATGGACCACCGACCTCAAAATCTCGTGCTCACCCTGACTGCGGACCAGAACCTGCTTGCTGTGAAAGTGGATGGCCTGCCTGTTACTGTCCTCACTGAAATAAGTCCACATATTTCCATTATGAGCTCTGATCTCCGTGCCCGGTTAAGTAAGGTCCTTACGCAGCCTGAGTCCCTATTTCTACGTGTCGCTATAATGGAAGAATACCGGCTCTGCACGGAATGTGCACCACACTTACGCTTGAGTGGTCAACGACCACCAAACTTCCGTTATGTTTCGTGTTCTACCTGACTGTCCTCATCACGTCATTCTCCTAATTGATTTTTCGTCTGACCACTCCGTTGTCATAAACTGCTCAGCCGGTGTCATACTCGACTTACCTGTGTCCGTCGACGTGTCAGAGCCTATTCGGAACAAGCTTTCGTGTACTTTTTTCAGCTGCCACCGCATTGATAATGATTGATTGATATATGGGGTTTAACGTCCCGAAACCACTATATGATTATGAGAGACGCCGTAGTGGAGGGCTCCGGAAATTTAGACCACCTGGGCTTCTTTAACGTGCACCCAAATCTGAGCACACGGGCCTACGAAATTTCCGCCTCCGAGCTGCCACCGCAGGCACTAACCATTGAGGTTGCTGCTGAACGGCGCTAGAGTGTGCCGGATGGTGAATATGGAGTCACACCATCTGCGGAGGTTTTAGTAGCGCGGCACCTGTCTTCTCCATACACAGTTGTAACTATAACGGCTAACAAAACGTGCCTTCTTCATTTGAACTTCTGGCTTAACCCTCAAATGTTACCTCAACGCATGGCTCTCGGCACTTTGTCGCCATCTCAAGAACGCCAAATCTTGTCGGTGCCACACCACATGTCCGTTTTTGTTTCTTCAAGCCCACATAACCACGATGCAGCCAGCTCTTCAGCACTGCACAACAACGTAACGAAGATGATGGACTCAGACCTTTTTTGACCTCTCAAGCGAAGGCCTCGGTGATCTTCTTATGACCTAGTCGGACATATTTTATTTCGACGGTAGGCCCTTAGGCCAAATCTCAGAAGTCAAGCACCGCATAAATACTGGTGATGCAGCTCCGATCCATAGGCGTCTTTTCCAAGTGTCAGCATCAGAGCACCATGTTATCCATCAGGAGGTCGACAAAACGCTCACAAAGGGCATTAGTGACCCTTCGTCGAGGCCATGGCGTCTCCTGTGGTCCTAGTTAAATATATTACCTGGAGTTTTCGTGTATACTATCGACACTTAAAGGACGTATACACGATACCTCTCTTTTAAGGTGCTCTAGACTTGCTTCACGGTGCAGCCTATTTTCCTTCGATATATACCTACGCTTTGTTCAACAGAAAATCGCAGTAGACGACCCCGACCGCGAGAATACTGCCTTTGTTAGACTTGACGGTCTCAACCAGTTCAGAGTTATGTCATTTGGCTTGCCCGATGTTGGCCACTTTCGAGCGCCCGATGGCCACACTTTTGCGCAGCTCTAGATGGTCTATCTGCCTTTGTTACGTGGACGACATCATTGTGTTCGCAACAACTTTTGAGACTCATCTCGACCGACTTGCGTCTATTACTTCAGTGTTTCGTGCGGATGGGCTACAACTTCATTATTCGAAATGCCACTTCTGGCACCACCATGCGGCCATCCTGGGGTATCCCGTGAAACTCATATGGCATCGTTCTAATCCAGACAAAGTTGCAAAGTTGACGTTGTTATGGATTCCCCCGTGCCAACTGGCGCCAAAGATGTTCGCAGTACACCTTTTCAAATTTCCAGAACAGGGCACGCCATATTAAAATGCGCATAGTCTAACATGCACGTTTGGCGAAATCGCAGCTCGTAGATCGCTCGTACTCAAACGGGCACGTTATCTTCCATTGGCGTGTGATAAAACTTGCGTTCGCCTATTTTTCGTTCGCTTTAAATGTTTTCATATCGTCATTGTCGCTGACCGATTCGGTGCCGTCTCAACCACGTAGCGGCGCGTATTCGCGGTAATGAGCATCACGTCCGCGTACGCCAGTGCTTCATCGTCGGTAGCAGCAGCAAGCGTAGTACCATCCGCTATTAAATTCGAAGCATTTCTTAGCGAGCTGCGGCACCTTTGAGCGTATCTATCTATCTATCTATCTATCTATCTATCTATTTATCTATCTATCTATCTATTTATTTATTTATTTATTTATCTATCTATCTATCTATTTATCTATCTGTCTATCTATCTATCTATCTATCTATGCAGCCGCCTACGACTTTTAGCTCTCCCGGCTGTTTCGACAGTGGTATCAATACCAAACTTGGTATGACATATCATGACTGTATGAAGAACATATCTTACTAGTCATAACATGAAAATCACGACATATATGTCATGAATGTCATGATTTAAATTTCATGGTCCTGCAGCTCTTGCGGTGGTTTCATTCACATGGCATGTTGCAAAACTGGTATTGTATGGCATGATTGCATGGCGAACACAAGCGACAGATCCTAACATGAAAATCATGACAAGCGTGTCATGTAACAACATGACTACATGCCACGCTCATGATGCGCTCGCGGCTGTTTCGCTAGCGTCACATATACTAAATTTGGTAATACAATACTTGAATGGAAGTCGAAGGTATGTGACTGGTGCAAACGATAATCATGTGATGCCAGTCATGCAACAACATGACTACACTACACACTCACGATGCGCTGGCGGCCGTTTCGCTAGCTTCATTTATACCGAATTTGGTATTACGGGACATGAATGGATGACGGAGGCATGATACTGGTTCAAACATGATAAACATGAGCTGCGTGTCATGTAACAACATCACTGCATGCTACGCTCGTGATGCACTCGCGGGCGCTGCGCTAGTTTCACATGTACCAAACTCAGTATTACGCGACGGAACGAACGACATAGGGAAATGACATATCCGAAAATCACGACATGCATGTCATGTAAGAACATGACTACATGCCACACTGATGATGCACTCGCGGTCGTTTCGCTAGCTTCACATATGCCGAATTTCGTATTACGTGACGCCAATGGATGACAAAGGTATGTGACTGGTGAAAACATGATAATTGAGATGCGTGTCATGTGAGAACATGACTACATACCACAGTCAAGGCGCCAATACATTTCGACGTGACGCGGTGCGCGTGCTCGCCGGCATTCATTTCGTCGCTGTTTCAGAAGGACCAGAGAGACCACAGAACCGATACGTCTTCGGTTTATAGTTGACAAAACAGGAAAAAAAAATATGCAGAGCGTGCCCCTGGCTACTTCTTCTTCCTCGCCTCCGAGCTCCAACTTCAATCTGTTTTCTACATCTTCCCGCCGGCCAGATTCAACCGAAGCAACCTTCGAGCGAATACAACAGTTGAATCGGCCTCTTCACTAATTTGCCTTCATGTGTACGAAGCAAGCATGTTCTCACTAGTCCATCCTTGCCTGGGAAAATCTTTTCGACCTTGCAGAGTTTCCACTGAGTTCTTTTTCGCGCTTCTCCAAGCAGAAGTACATCTCCTTCTTGTGCATTTGCGTGACGCTCTCTTTTTCTGCTGGCACACTTAAGCTCCCTCAGGTACTCCTTTTTCCATCTGGTCCACCATGTTATCATTGCCTGTTTTCTTGCACTCCAGTAATTCAGCAAACTGTATTCTTTTAGTCTGTTTTCTTCCAGCTTGTTCATTGCTTGCCTGCCTCCTATAATGTCCGCCGGTGTGATGGGTTGTAGCTCGTTAGGATCGTCATACACATAAGTAAGAGGCCGGTTGTTAAGTACTCCTTCTGCTTCAACAACCACAGTCCGTTGTTCTTCTTGATCCAAAAATAGAGCACCTATAGTTTTTGCCATGGATGTCTTAAAGCTTCTGATCAGTCTTTCATAAAATTCTCCCCGCCATGGACCTAACTCTACAATAAGCTTCGATTTTATTTTCAGGTTACTGGTATACTGTTGAACCCTTTCATCTTCCATCTTTAATATCTTGTTCATCTCTTTCTCAGATTTCTTGAATGCTCTTGCATAATCACTGTAAATAGTTGTACACAATCCTCTTCTAGCTACGAATCTTCGGAATGCTTGTATAAACGCTTCTGATGACATCCTCTTGACCAACTCCAGTTGTATGGCTCTTGCTACGGCACACGTAAATATCACAATGTAAAACTTTGTAACTTTTTCGCCTTTCTCCTCTCGAGCATTTAGCGGTCCAGCAAAGTCTATGCCAACTGTGTCGAATGGCCTCGTCTGTGTTATTCTGTCAGCTGGTAGTGGTGGAATTTTTTGTGCCATTGGTCTAGAATTGAATCTCCTACATGTGATGCATTTCTTTATAACATATTTCACCATCTCTCGGGCACGCACAATCCAAAACTTCGTTCTTAGATGTGTCAGTGTTGCCGCAACGCCACCGTGCATTGTTACTTGATGCGCGTTTAGAACTAGGAGTTCTGAAAAGTGACTTTCTCTTGGTAAAATAATGGGATGCTTCTCATCAAAGCTCAAATCACTCCACTGAAGCCTCCCTTTTACTCTTAGGACACCTTGATCATCTTCGAAAATGTTCGTGCCGTACAGATTCATGTTGTCATATATTCGTGTCACTGCATTTTGTAGCGTTTTCTGCTCCTGCTTTATCAGCACAAATTCTGTTTTGTCCAATTCTTCTCCTGTCAGCGAACCTGTTTTCATTTCTTTTTGTCGATTTCCTATATAACGCATCACCAACGCGGTAACTCGTAACGCTTTCTTGTATGATTCAAACCTGCTCACATCAATTATTTTTTCTTCACTCGTGGTGTTAAACTTGCCACGGTCTTTTCTTCGTCTTTGTTGTCATCACTGTACGATTCTTGCGTGATGTCATTCAGGCCTTTGTTTTTCACTCTTGATTCACGTGGGGCCTTTCCACCATAATTCACTGTCCAGCAAACGTTAAACGTTTCATCTTCATCCCCCTTGTCATCAAATCCGCAGGATTTTCATCACTTTTAACATAACCCCATTGACTCTCATTGGACTCATTGACTCTCATTGGATCCCCTGATGAAGGGAGGACACCTCCCGAAACTGTTGGGAAATAAATATATTTATCCTTGTTGACAACGCTCCCGTTGTGCCATATCCCATATATATATATATATATATATATATATATATATATATATATATATATATATATATATATATATATATATATACGACTACGACTTTCAGCTCTCCGGCCGTTTTGATAATGGGATCCATTGTATGGCATAACATGACTCTAAGACGAGTCTAAATGGCTAGTCATGAAATGCATGTCATGAATGTCATAATTTACATGTCATGGTCTTGCTGCTCCTGCGGTGGTTTTGTTCACATATTGCAAAACATTTACGGTATGACATGACTGCATATGGCGAACCTAAGTGACGGGCCCCAACGTGGAAGTCATGACATGCGTGTCATGGTAGAACCTAACTACTTTCCACGCTAATGATGCACTCATGGATATTTCGCTACCTTCGCATGTACGAAATTTGGTGTTACGTGAGGCGAACGAACGACGAAGGAAATGACATGCCCGAACATGATAATCATGACATGCGTGTTATTATAAACATGACCACGTACTGCGCTCATAACGCACTCACGGCCGTTTTGGGAACTTCAGATATGCCAAATTTGGTATTAGGGGACGTGAATGGACGACGAACACAAACGCCAGGCGCGAACATATTAATCATGACACGGAAGTCATGTACAGCATAATTACCGTGCCTACCGCTGCTAAGGCTCGTATTGCAAACGTTAGTGCTGCCATCGTTACGCGACTATAAACAACATACTTGCATCTTATCTGGATACCTGAGTGTGCACAACACTTATACTTGAGTTTGCAGTGTACTACAATCATGCGCCTTTAAACGTTGAGCTGGTTTTAATGTGACATATCAACGTTCGTCACTGTGCTTCACGTATCATCGATTCCCAATGTAAGTGGAATCTTGTAATTTTTTATCCATAATGCAGCACGGGCACGCTGTCCTCGTTGGTTTTCTTGCCGCTAATTATGTGCCATGAACAGATGGACAGCGGTGGTGAAACACAGAATTTCTATCAGTTTACAGACGCCACCCCCTGCATCCGCCGATAGACATTCTTCAAGCAATTCCACAACGCCCCGTGGACGCGCAGAACATTATGGGGAAAGTTGGTACGCCAAGAGAACCGGCTCTTCCTCCGCCCGCTGTTCGTTGGTCCGTGCGAGCACAAAACGAAAAGAACATGCCGCCGCTCGTTGAATAGGGTCTGAACGCACCTGCATGTTTATCTACGCATGGAATGTGAAATGAATAACGCAGTCAGTGTAGGCATCACTCGTACGGTGTACATCAGTCGTATAGGATGAGCGGCGTGCGAATTGTTGCGGACTGATCATCATCAGCAGCAGCAGCAGCAGCAGCATCAGCAGCAGCAGCAGCTTGACTACGTCTACTGCAGGACAAAGGCCTCTCCCATGTCCCGCCAGTCAAAGCGGTCCTGTGTTTCCTGTGTCATTTTATACCCGCAAACTTCTTAATCTCATCTACCCACCTAACCTTCTGTCTCCCCCTAACCGGCTTGCCTTCTCTGTGAATCCAGTTAATTACCCTTAATGACCAGCGGTTATCCCGTCCACGCGCTGCATGCCCGATCCATGTCCATTTATTTTTCTTGATTTCAGCTATAATATCCTTAAGCCCCGTTTGTTCCCTAATCCACTCTGTTTTGTTCTTGTCTCTTAAGGTTACACCTACCATTTTTCTTTCCATTGCTCGCTGCCTCTTCCTCAATTTAAGCTGACCCCTCTTTGTAAGTCTCCAGGTTTCTGCTCCGTAGCCAAGTACCGGCAAGATGCAGCTGTTATGTACCTTCCTCTTGGGGGATAGTGGCAATCTACCTGTCATAATTTGAGAGTGCTTGCCAAGTGTGCTCTACCCCATTCTATTCTTCTAGTTACTTCAATCCCGTGGTTCGGCTGCGCGGTTATTACTTGTCCTAAGTAGACGTAGTCTTTTGCAAGTTCAAGTGCACTGTTGCCTGTCTCGAAGCGGTGCTCTCTTCCGAAATTGATTTACATAAAACTTTCGTTTTCTGCAGATTAATTTTTAGGCCTAACTTTCTGCTCTTGTCTAGTTCAGTAATCATGAGTTGTAATTCGCTAGCAGAATTACTCAGCAATGAAATGTCATCGGCAAAGCGAAGATTACTAAGGTACTGTCCATTAACCCTTATTGCTAACTCTTCCCATTCTAGGCGTCTCAAAACCTCCTGTAAGCAGGCGGTAAATAGCATTGGCGAGATTGTATCCCCCTGTCTCAAACCCTTATTGAATGATATTCTATCGCTTTCTTGGTGGAGCACTATGGTGGCTGTTGATCCTCTGTATATTTATTTCTTCCATGATGTTTATATATTCTTCATCGACGCCCTGATTCCGCAGTGTCTGCATTAATGCTGATATTTATACTGAATCAAACGCCTTCTCGTGATCTATGAACGCTATGTATAGTGGACGGCTGTATTTTGAGCATTTCTATATTACCTGATAGTATGAATGTGGTCGACTGCTGAGTAGCCTGTTCGAAATCCTTCTTGTTCCTTTGGTTGATTGAATTCTAATGTTTTCTTTACTCTGTTAGCAATTACCTTTGTAAATAGCTTGTATACTACAGAGAGCAAGCTGATCGGCCTGTAATTCTTCAAGTCCTTGTCCTCTCCTTTCTTATGTGTTAAGATGATGTTAGCATTCTTCCAATAATGTGGTACTCTTCCTGTCAGGAGACACCTTCTAAACAGGGTGGCAAGTTTTTCCAAAACAATCGGTCCTTCATCTTTCAGCAGATCTGATGTCAACTTATCCTGACCAGCAGCTTTGCCTCATTGCATGCTCTCCAAGGATTTTCTGACTTCTTCTATCATTACTGGTGGGTTGCCATCTGGGTTACTGCTAGTTCTTATAGTAAGGTCGTGGTTGTTTCGGTTACTATACAAATCTCTGTAAAACTTCTCCGCGATTTTAGCTATCCGGTTCATATCGGTAGTTATTTTGCCTTCCGTGTTCCTTAATGCATACATCTGATTTTTGCTTATCCCATTTCCTCTTCACTGCTTTGACGCTTACTCCGTTTTTAGAGCGTGTTCCATTCTCTCAATCTTATAATTTCTTACATCGGATACCGTACACTTATTAATGAACGTCGAAAGCTCTGCCAACTCTATTTTGTCTGTTGTACTTGAGGCTTTCATGCTTTCACGCTTTTTAATGAGGTTCTTCGTTTCCTAGGACATCTTGCCAGTGTTCTGTCTAATTACCTTACCTAAAACTTCCACTGCACATTTCGTAATGATATTCGTCAGATTACCATTCATTGCGTCAACGCTAAAGCTACTTTCCTTGATAAGAGCCGAGTAGCTGCTCTGAAGCGAGACTCTGAATTCCTCTACTTTCCTTCTCAGCGCTAGCTCGTTGATTGGCTTCATACCAATACATGTGATCAAAACATGATATCGTGAGGAATGTGAGCTGGAACATTGAGTTCATAATTATTCAACGATGAACTGCTTATAAAGCGCTATAGCTTTTAATATCATCGCGGTTTGATTGCACCGTTGACGCAAGACTGCAGAAAAGTGTTGCAGCTATAGAATGTTTTAAAATTTTTCATGATCAAGTGATGCACTGAAAAAAGAAAAAGTAAACACATTCTAAACGTGTTAAAAGACGAAGGGATAGAACTAGAATAGAACGAAGGGATAGAACTAGGGATATGAGCTAGAAGATACCTAGCTCATATAATTTGCAGTTTCTCCTAAGTATCTCTGTGAAGCATGTTTGTGGGCACTATACTTTCAAGTGCCCGAGAGAAGACATTGCAACAGAAGGCGACAAAAGCTCTGTTGAAATTCCTACGCAACACGGACTTGAATAAGCGGCTTTAACAGCAATGTCACACACCACGAAAGACAAGACTGGAATATGACTGAGTGTGCGCGCGTGTGCTGCCGAATGTGCTGTGTTTATCTCTCTTCCCTCTCTCCTCTCTATCTTTCATCTCCCCCAACCCCCTCCCATGCACAGGGTAGTAAACCGGCTGCCTATAGGCTGGTTATTCTCCCTGCCGTTCTTTTCCTCTTATTTTCCTTCCTTCCTTTGCTGCCAGTATATTCCGCATTGAGTGAGACCACTATTCAGTTTAGCGTCAGCGCATTCAAATATTGCTCAATGATAAATAATGACATACTTACGCTCGGTGAATAAAAAAAACAAAAAAAACTTGGGCACATTACATGAGCAATAGTTTCCGGCTGCAAGAAGGCGCGGTGTCTTGCCTATATCATATCACATCGGTTTGTGAGCAGCTCACTCGCACTACAAACAAAGATTAATCGGACGACTTTCACGCGCGAAGAAACTAGGAATATTGCAATAATTTCATGCATACGTTCTGCAGAGTTTGAAAGGAACTTGGGAAGCGATACGAGGTGAGGGTTACGCTTTCCGCACCATAAGCTTAGTAACATTTCTTCCGTAGAGCGCAAATGTTTGCAGGTGTCTGCAGTAGAGAAAAGTGCTATGAGAGGCACGCAAATTGTTCTTTAAATTGTTGAGCAAGAGTTGCTCACCGAATTCCCTTTGCGTTCACATATATACATCTGTCAGACTGGTTGACGTATCAACACGCGCCTCGGAAAGCATCAAAATTCATTTATTGAAGCCATCTTATCGCACCTCACATTTTCATCGTGCAAACTGTCTACCGAATGATCTCGTCAATGAAACTGATAATGAATCCTTTCTTTCTTCCTTGTAACAACTCCTACAGAGGAGCGTATTAGGACCTTTGCTTTTCCTGATTTATATTAATAGCATTGTCGATAGTATTACCTCTCCCATTATGTTATTCGCAGATGATTGTGTAGTGTTTAGAGTTATTAATTCGCACAAGGATGCTGAAATTCTGCAGCATGATCTGTACCGAATATCAACGTGGTGCCAAAAATGGAAAATTAGTCTAAACGTCCGTAAATGTTGCTGTGTATCATTTACCAACCGGATTAGTAAACTAGACACAACACACGAAATAAATAATTCAATAATGAGCAATGAATCCTATTATAAGTATCTGGACGTCTATTTTTCCGACAATTTCAAGTGGAATAAACACATTGACATAACTGTGACCAAGGCAGGCCGGATGCTATACATCCTACGCAGAAATTTTAGGCAAGCTTCACAGACCGTGAAACAAACCCTTTATCTCATGTATGTAAGACCTATTCTAGATTATGCTTGCGTAATCTGGAATTCCCATCAGCAATAGTTGATTGACGCGTTGGAAAAAGTTCAAAACCAAGCAGCCAGATTTGTTAGCAGCAACTATAATTCCTTTGCAAGCATCACAGAAATTAAACGAGCATTGAAATGGGAGACACTGATGGTAAGGAGGCAGAAACTGAGGCTTAAATTTCTTCATTGTATATATTATATTGGAAATGCCATTAACCCTCTTGATTATCTGTTCACACCAACGTACGTCTCTGCCCCGCCATGGTGGTCTAGTGGCTAAGGTACTCGGCTGCTGACCCGCAGGTCACGGGTTCGAATACCGGCTGCGGCGGCTGTATTTCCGATGGAGGCGGAAATGTTGTAGGCCTGTGTGCTCAGATTTGGGTGCACGTTAAAGAACCCCAGGTGGTCAAAATTTCCGGAGCCCTCCACTACGGCGTCTCTCATAATCATACGATGGTTTTGGGACGTTAAACCCCACATATCAATCAATCAACGTACGTCTCTAATCATCAAGACCATTCGCGAAAAATATTAGAATGCCGCTACAAAACCCACTCTTTCGGTACTTCTTTCTTCGTAAAAACAATACAGGAACGGAACAGTCTACCGGATGATCTCGTCAACGAAACTGATAATGAATCCTTTTTTTCTTCGTTGTAACAACTCCTACAATATCACTGCCACTAAGAATGGTTTGCTGTCTCGAAGCGTGGGGGTGTTTACAAATGCATGACTGTGACGTTGTTTTCGCTCACCAATATTCGAGTGTTTTTTTTCTTCTCTTAAAATATTTTGAGTGCTGTTTTATTAGTTGAATCTAATGTTTCAATTGAAAACTATGTAGTGAAATTATTATGTGTACGTCCCCTACGTAATGCCTAACGGCGATGTAGGTGAAATGTAAATAAATAAAAAATAAATAAATGCACAAATAAATAAATGCAATGAAGTGGTCCAGTCAATGTATTTTATTTTACGAAATTGCGCCTACTTTGAAAACACTTTTTAAATATACCAGAACCGTACAATTTTCTCGTAAACAGCGTCAAAGGACATTGATTGCTAATACATCCGTGAAATAATGGACAGTACTTGCACAGTTTAGGCAACCAACTAGTACTGTTTTTTTTATGCCGAAGGTGAACTGACGCTAAATAATATTAATAATTAAATGATACTTCTGGGCCACTCAGCTGGTTGAACAGAAGGACAAGTGCAAATCGTAAACAGCTCATCGCACCCAAACACTGAAGTTTGTGAGTGAAGCACGCAGTAATATATCACACCTTGCTGAGTTCTCGCTTGATCTGAGCAGCGCTGACACGGTGCACACAGAAAGTTCAAGTGTGAGGCCCGCGCGCTCGTCGCGGCGGCTGCTGCGGCGTGCCAACTTTTCCCATAAGCGTTTGCGTGCCCGTTGGCGGCGCTATTGCGCTTGAAAAAAGATCTATTCTATTCAGGCGAAGACGGAGAGCGATGCAGCACGAACGTATCACACCTTCACTCATCGCGTGGCGTACTGTGCTGCGAACGCGACAAGGTCTATTTACATATATAGGTCGCGAAGGCTTGGACGAAAAGCGCTTCAGAATCTATTGCCAGCGACATCAGCGCGGGGGGACGTAAGGGAGCTGCGATCGAAGCACGACTATGTGTGTAGGAAACAAACACTAATAGAGAAAAACCAAGTTTGATTCAAAGTCGAAGAAATCAATAGGTTTTGCAAATGAGGTTTCTTTTCCGCGACAATATTATGTACGTGTAATGAACAAAGAATTTATGATGGTTTTTATTTTTACGAAAAATCTTTTTAGAGCCCTCTGCCCATGATATTATTACTCAGTGCAGCCCTTGCACTACATGGCTACGCATGGCATGCCCAACTCGTAACATTCGTCTGCGAAGACACACCCCCTCACGTGTTTTGTGTTCCGCGCTTGCTTGCGTTTCCCGTTGTGCACGAAGTTGTTAGGTGAGTTTTATCGTTGGTGAACGTCTTCAGTGCAGAGTCCAACGGGCAGCGGAAAGATGCGAGTTACATTTAGTGCCGAAAGCTTTAGTCGGTGGGTCGGAAACGATGTGCTGTGCAAGGATGCAGTAGCAGCAAACGTATGCCTTGTTACCCATGTCAAGGACAATGGTTCAAAATGCACTACTCGCTGGACTTTCATCCATTCATATTCCTGCAGCCCGGTTTCCTTCTTGAGCTTGCAGTACCTATTCGCGTTATCGGTGAGCAGATTGCCAAGCTATCTATCACGGTACAATTTGCATACGTACCGGTAATTTATCGGGGGTTAATGCAAAAAAGAGAAAAACATAACGCAGGGAGTGTTCGCACATTTTTTGTTATTATTACCGTTTTGTTCAGCGTAATGAATATCAGTTATTGTGAGCATTGAATAAAACTGAAATGTCATCATTGTGGCCTGACTAGGCGTCATTTTTTTCTGTTAAAACAGAAAACCACAAGCACTGTGCATCCTGCGTATGTGTGAAACAAATAAGGCACGCTGCAAATATAACATGTATGCGCTGCTACGCAGTTGGTTGCCTCAATCTATCGCGGAAGATGCCACAAACGGCAAATAAAAGTTCGAAGATTAAGTTTCCTTGTAAAACTGAGGCGAAGTGAATAGTAATACACTCAGACATGACTGTTTAGTTTTCAATCCGCATTAGGTTAGCTGGCGTTGACTTCAAGCGCATTCGTGGGTGACTCGCCGGCGATAGCCTTCGCCCTAGTCAATAGGATCAGGGATCAAAAGTCATTTGAGATCAAAATTCGCGCAGGTGTACATAAAATGACGTCACTGGTTCACTGGCTATTGCGTCACATCCGCTTTTTTTTATCCGCCGGAAGTGTTCCCTCCTCACAGAGAAGGCGCTAAGCCATCTCTCACTGGTAATCTCGAAAGGCATCCCGATGCCCCCGCCGGTAGCATCGGGATGCCATCTTCTTTGATATTGAGGCAAGCTGGTTTGCGTAGTTGAATTGGTTGAAAAGCTCGCGCACGCCGATCGCCGGTAGCCAGACCTGTCTCATATATATATATATATATATATATATATATATATATATATATATATATATATATATATATATATATATATATAAGGGAAAGAAGTGAATACCTAAGGGCTCATTTGTTAGATCTCTCTGTTAGATCTCATATATATATATATATATATATATATATATATATATATATATATATAAGGGAAAGAAGTGAATACCTAAGGGCTCATTTGTTAGATCTCTCTGTTAGATCTCATATATATATATATATATATATATATATATATATATATATATATATATATATATATATATATATATATATATATATATTGTCACGGAGACGAAGTAAAGGAAAAGGAAAAACTCATGCAGCTGAGAGGCGCGTGAAGGTGTTAATCAGCCATTGTGACTCTTGCCTGTGGGTTTTCCTCTGTAAACGCATTTTCTACGTAAGTCTATGACCACGTAACATATTGGTGAGAGGTGCTTGGCAACCATCAGGCAACGGAGCTCCGCAGCGGACGTCGCATCGGTTTTCCAGCCATGGCCAATGCTGAGCCCTCCGCGTCAACGTCAGCGTCTCCCACGAACACGGCGTCGCAACCATACGTTTTCACGCCACTTAAGGGTCCCGGTACATTCTGCAGGACCGATGGCGTCGACGTTGACGATTGGTTATCCACGTTCGAACTAGTGAGTGTGCCGAACAGATGGGATTCCACACTTCAGTTGGCCTATGTTCTGTTCTACTTGAGAGGCACGGCCAAGGTGTGGTATGAAAACAACGAAGAGGAACTCACAAGCTGGGACCAATGCAAAGAAAAGATGCGAGAGGTGTTTGGCAAAACCACGAGTCGTAAGAACGCCGCCAAAAAGGAATTGGCTTGCCGTGCCCAATCCCCCACGGAATCCTATCTCGCATACATTCAAGACGTGCTGGCCCTCTGCCGTAAAGCCGACAGCGACATGACATAAGGTGACAAGGTCGGGCATGTACTGAAAGGGATTGCCGACTACGCGTTCAATCTGCTGGTGTGCAAGGGCTGTTCCACCGTGGACGCGATCATCAAAGAGTGTCGTCAGTGTGAGCGAGTGAAAAGTCGCCGCATTTTGCCAACATTCACCCGACTTCCAAACACTGCTGCCACATCGACTTGCGAGGATCAGTCAACACCACAACGTCCGTCGCCGCCTGCAGACCTGACACGCATTGTTCGTCGCGAATTGAAAGCAATGGCGCCTTCGGCGTGCTATTCGCGCAGTACCGATACCACTTTTGTTACTGTTCTTCTTGTTCAAGCCATCGTGCGCCAGGAGCTTGAAAACATCGAAGTGCATTCCGTGTGCCATGTCACCGCGCCCAGATTCAGCGAACGCCCTTTCGCGATGCCCTCCTCCGACCGATGGTTTTCTCCACATACCCACAACCCGGCTGATAAACTAACTGCAGATGACCGCGCTATATGTTCCAACTGCCACCGCGTCAAAGGTATTGCTCATTACTGCCGCCACACATGGCCCTCGGCACCTCGTGCAACGACCAATATGACCCGTTTCGACGGTACCGCCCACATGTTTTCACCTGCCCAAGAGTCCAATGCCGTTGACCATTCTCGGAACCCTTGGTACAGCCGCTCGCCTTCACCGTGTGGGCACCAGCCTCGTTCGCCAATGCCACGGCGTTTCTAGTTCCCCGTGGCTTCCCGCCGCATCGTCCCGGAAAACTGAAAAATGCAGCCCCCGGAGGTGGTGCTGCATTGACGACTTCAGCAGCAAATCCTCTCTCCGTTGCCACCAGACGAAATGTAATAGACGGTGAAGTAGACGGCGTACCTGTTGCACTTGTAAACACCGGCGCAAGCATTTTGGTCATGAGTTCAAGCCAGCGCACACGTTTAAAGAAATTTCTGACACCAGCGGCTGCACAAATACTCCGTGTGGTCGATGGCGGCACACCGATGGTTCTCGGTCTGTGCACTGCCCGGTTAAGTATAAAAGATCACAGTACTTCTGTCATTTTAGCCGTGATTGACCACTGCCCTTATGACATTATCCTAGGTGTGGACTTCTTGTCAAATAATTCTGCTTCTATCGATCGTGCTACCGGCGTCCTTCAGCTAGAGCTGCCTCAGATAGTCGCTGAACACCACACTGCCCCGCCGCGCCTGTGCTCTCTTCAGGATGTCCGACTGTCACCTCAAGCAGCCACCTACATCATTTTGACCGCACAGCCACAGGTTCCCGATGGTCAATATGTCCTCCTTCCTCTCGCCGACATCCAGTTGGAGCGCAACATTGCCATTCACCATACGCTTGTGACTGTCACTGACAAATGTATCTCTCTCCCACTTCTCAATTCCAGCTTTTGCCCTCAAGTGCTTCCTCGTGGCATGTTCTTGGCCAGCGTATCCAATGCTTACGAATTCGAAATAGCGGCTCTCACTACCGAGATTGATTTACTTCAGTCTCCTGTAGATAACAGCACCTGTTCTATGCCGAGTTGTTTCTCAAAGATGATTGCACCCGACCTCAATCCTGCGCAAGCCAACGACATCCATCGCCTTCTCGCGTCGTATACCGACATTTCTGATTTCAACGACAGACTTCTAGGGCAAACATCCACCGTTCATAACCGTATAAACACTGGTGACGCCAGTCCCATTCGCCGACGCCCCTATCGTATCTCCCACACTGAGCGCAAAGTTATCCAAGCGGAAGTTGACAAAATGTTCAACAAAGGTGTCATAGAACCATCAAGTAATCCTTGGGCCTCCCCTGTCGTCCTTGTGAAGAAAAAGGACGGTACCTAGCGCTTCTGCGTTGACTATCACCACCTCAACAAGATCACGCGAAGAGACGCATACCCGCAACCACGCATCGATGACGCGTTGGATTGCCTGCACGGCGCTACATACTTCTCGTCTATTGATTTTCGGTCCGGTTACTGGCAGATTTCTGTCGATGAAATGGACCGCGAGGAGACGGCCTTCATTCCACCGGATGGTTTATACCAGTTTAAGGTCATGCCTTTTGGACTATGTAATGCCCCTGCCACATTCGAACGAATGATGAACTCTCTCCTGCGTGGTTATAAGTGGTCTACTTGTATTTGTTACTTTGACGATGTGATAGTCTTTTCATCTACTTTTGATAGCCACCTGACCCGTCTCTGCAATTCTAGCAGTCTTCAGAACAGCTGGGCTACAACTCAATTCCAAGAAATGCCAATTTGGCCGCCATGAGATTGACATTCTGGGCCATCTTGTAAACGCCGATGGCGTCCAACCAGATCCCGAAAAAATCCGCACCGTCCGTAACTTTCCGGTACCCCATTCTACATCCGATGTCCGGAGCTTCATTGGCTTATGTTCGTACTTTCGTCGTTTTGTGAAAAATTTCGCCGACGTTGCCAGGCCACTCACAGATTTGCTGAAGAAATATACCACATTCTCATGGGGCCCTGAGCAGGCTCAATCGTTCACCGCTCTCATCGGCTTCTTAACTACGCCCCCCATACTTGCCCACTTTAATCCTTCTGCTGCCTCAGAAGTTCGCACCGACGCCAGTGGCCACGGTATCGGCGCAGTTCTCGCTCAGCGGCACCACGGCAGACAGTGCGTGAAAGCTTACGCCAGTCACCTGTTTTCTCCGCCTGAGAGGAATTGTTCTATCACCGAGAGGGAGTGTTTAGCTTTAGTTTGGGCCATCCCCAAGTTCCGGTCATATTTATATGGTCACATATTCTCCGTCGTTACGGACCACTACGCCCTCTGCTGGCTGACTTCTCTGAAGGATCCGGCTGGACGTCTGGGTCGCTGGGCTCTGAGGCTCCAGGAATTTTCGTTTAGCATCAGCTACAAATCTGGCATTTGAACAAGGTCGCAGACTGTCTTTCTCGTCATCCGGTGGATCCTCCTGATTCCGTTGCGCTTGACCTGGACAGCAGCATAATGGTGTTTACTGACATCAGCGATATGCTAATTCAACAACGACGGGATGAGTCAGTGCGCACTATCATCGACGCCATCCAGTCTGACAGCCATGACATTGAATCCCATATGTTCGTACTGCAGGACGGCATCCTCTACCACCGCAACGTCAGCACTGAAGGCCCTGAGCTTCTGCTCGTCATTGTCTTCTACGGCCTGCCATACTTGAACAACTTCACGACGCACCAACAGCGGGACACCTCGGTGTTTCCCGCACATACGACCGCTTGCGACGTCGGTTCTTCTGGCCAGGACTGTAGCGCAGCGTGCGTCGATATGTCACCACTTGCGACCTCTGCCAGCGCCGGAAAAGACCTTCTTTGCTGCCAGCTGGATATCTTCACCCGATTGAAGTCCCCTCTGAACCATTTCATCACGTGGGACTCGACCTTCGTGGCCCTTTTCCGACGACAACACTGGGAAATAAATGGATCGCCGTCGCCACAGATCATGCAACCCGTTACGCAATAACAAAGGCTATGCCAACCAGTTGCGCAACTGACGTCGCGAATTTTCTTCTTCATGACGTCATCTTACACCACGGTGCACCCCGACAGCTGCTTACGGACCGCGGCCGATCTTTCTTGTGCAAAGTTGTCGACGACCTCCTTCGATCGTGTGCCACAGCGCATAAGCTTTCTACCGCTTATTACCCACAAACTAATGGCCTAACTGAACGTCTCAACCGCACCCTCGCAGAGATGCTTTCGATCTACGTCTCCGAAGATCATCGTGACTGGGACACCAAGTTGGCCTATCTAACTTTCGCATATAATTCCTCTCGACATGACACCACGGGATTCTCACCTTTTTATCTTTTGTATGGTCGCGAACCCACATTGTCATTTGAAACAACCTTGCTTCTCAAGCCATCTGCTTCCGAATACGCTCGCGAAGCCATTTATCGGGCTCAAATGGCTCGTCAAGTCGCCCAGTCTCGTCTCACCAGGTCACAGGATATGCAAAAAGCCCGCTACGACCACAGGCATCGTATTATAACGTATGCCCCAGGTGACCGCGTGCTCCTCTGGTCACCGTGTGGCCATGTAGGTCTCGCCGAAAAACTTTTCTCCCGATACGCAGGACCCTACCTAGTGTTACGTCAACTTAGCGACGTCAACTGCGAGATAGCGCCATTGCACTCAAATACATCAAGTTCGTCACTTGTCGACATTGACCATGTTTCGCGCATGAAACCTTACTTCTCTCGCACTTCTCCGGACTCGTGCCGAGACGGCGCTCCAACGCCCGGGAGTCCTGTCACTGAGATGAAGTAAAAAAAGAGGAAGAACTCCAGCAGCTGACAGGCGCGCGAGGGTATTAATCAGCCATTCAGCCATTGTGACTCTTGCCTGTGGGTTTTCCTCTGTAAACGCATTTTGTACAAAAGGCTCGAAACCTGTAACAATATATATATATATATATATATATATATATATATATATATATATATATATATATATATATATATATATATATATACGGAGCACTGGAAGTAGGAGCAAAGGCCTATGAAGCTTCGAAGCTGTTTCATGGTGGTCAGTTTGGGAAACGCTGAAACAACTGTAAGTTTGGCAGGGTCAGGATGAATGCCGTCCTTCGAAACCACGTGGCCAAGAATCGTAAGCTTTGAAGCGGCGAAATGGCACTTCTTCAGATTCAGTTGCAGCTCCGCGGCGGAGGGACAAGCAAGAACTTTCTTGAGGCGGGTTAAATGGCTTGTGAAATCAATTGAAAAGGTGACAATGTCATGTAAATAACAAAGGCAAACGTTCCATTTCAGGCCTCGAAGGATAGCGTCCATCATTTGCTCGAAAGTAGCTGGCACGTTGCCGAGGCCGAATGGCATGACTGTGTATTCGTACAGCCCGTCGGGCATGATAAAAACTGTTTTTTCGCGATCGGCCTCTGCCATGGGTACCTGCCAGTATTCAGAGCGCAGATATAAAGAGAAAAATTCGGCTCCCTGTAGGCAGTCCAAGGCATCATCAACGCGTGGCAGCGGATATACAACCTTGTGCGTGATTCGGTTGAGGCGTCGGTAGTCCACGCAAAACCTGATGGATCCATCCTTCTTCTTCACCAACACAACTGGAGAGGCTCAGGGACTGCTTGACGGTTCGATTATGCCACGTGTCAGCTGTTCATTGATGGCACGGCATTCGGTAGTTGACACACGATATGGGCGCTGCCGTAATGGCGTCTCTTGACCGGCATCTATACGGTGAACAACAGATGACGCTCGACCTAAGGAAGGCTGACTGTGGTCAAAGCACGCTTGAAAACGCTGGAGGAGCTTAATCAGCTATTCCTGCTGCCCAGGCGTGAGGCGGCAGTCAATAGACGTGCGGAATACATCCATAGGGTCATTGGCGTCAGCTGCGGGTGTAATGGCACAAGTCAGTAGAAATGACTTGTCTGGATACATCGGGTCTCCGAAAATAGAATCTAAGGTCTCGAGACCCCCAGACACTCGCCGCGTAGTAGGATGTATGGACAAGCAGAAATGTTACACGCATAAAGTACCGCAAAACCATTGAAAAAGTTTATGGCGGCAGACGGGAGGACGATGGTTCGGTAGTGCGCACTAGCTATAGATGATTGGAACAGGAGCGTCGAGTTAGTGGCAGCAGAGGAAAACACAGTCGCTAGGACGGCGGACAAAGGCGCGATGCGGACAGCAGCTGCAGCGAACACTTTCGAGGGACTGTGGTGGTCGACATCAAGTCACGGATCCGTCAACGTGAGTTCAGCACGAGCGCAGTCGACGAGGGCCTGATGGGTAGAAAGGAAATCCCATACTAGTATGACGTCGTAAGATGAACTTGGAATAACAACAAAGTTTACGGCGTACCAATCATCTTGAATAAGAACACGTGCTGTGCACTGGGCCGTCGGCGCGATGAAATAGGAAGTGGCTGTACGCAGGGCAAGATTCGTAAGCGGCGTTGTAATTTTTCTCAAATCGCGACACAGTTTTTCACTAATTACAGAAACGATGGCGCCTGCGTCGACAAGTGCACGTACAGCAACACTTTCTACTATCACATCAATTTCGTTGGGCGGACAAAGAGGAGGTCTTGGAGAGTTCGACGACGACACAGTTTTTGCGTCCGGAACTGCTGCTGTCAGTTTTCCTCTCCAGTGGTGCTCGTGCGCCGAAGCATCAGGGAGACAGATCGGCGACGGGGCGGTAATGACCGGCGAGAGTCGACAGTGCGTCGTGGGGACAACGAGTCGGCGATAGGTGAAGATAGTCGCTGGGGACTCTGGGCATCCTGGTAATTTGCAGAATTCCCACGGTACGCATAAAGCCATCCTAACAGAATTAAACAACATCGAATGCGGGACAAACACCTACAAGTACATCAAGGCATTCCTCACAGAATGGCAGGCTTCGATAAGCGTAGCACAAGTCACGTCAGACGCTTTTGAGATGCCAAACAAAGGTACCCCTCAAGGAGCCATCCTCTCTCCCCTGCTTTTTAATATCGCCATGTTAGGACTCACGCGAACTCTGGATGAAGTTCCGCAGTTAGGATACACTCTCTATGCGGATGATATCACCCTGTGGACAACGCGTGGATCTCTGGCTAACAAAGAGCAGACACTTCAAGAGGCTGCAACAGCGGTTGAAAACTTTGCGAAGGCAAGCGGGCTCAGCTGTGCCCCAGAAAAATCTGAAATTATCAGGGTACATGGAAAAAGATACAAAAGTAACGTAAGCATCGACATACACATTAAAGGTGTCAAAGTACGTGAGGTGACCGTCGCACGTATTCTGTGTTACTGGGTTCAAAGTAATGGACCAGCAAACCATACAATAAACATATTAAAATCAGCCACGAAACAAGTTGCACGAATGATCCAGAGAATAACATACCCCAAACAGGGAATGAAGGAAGGAGACACAGTTAAATTAGTACAGGTACTTGTACTGTGTAAGGTTACATATAGTCTACCTTTCTGCGTGTTAAACAAATCAGAAGAAGAAACCATCGAGTGTATAATTAGGGGCGCCTACAATGTGGCCATAGGGCTGCCGGTAAGCACACCAACCCAAAAGCTTTTGGACCTTGGTATATATAATACCTACCCTGAGCTAAAGACAGCGGTACTGACTGCGAGAGAAACCGTCTAAGCTAAACGAAAGCGGGGACAGAGATACTTGCTAGGGTGGGCTTTCCGCCATACCCCCAGAACCTGGACGAGGTTCTTGTAGAAATTCCGGATCCCGTCCGCAGCAATATCTCGATCTCACCGCTGCCCAAGAACATGGACGTAAAAACAAACAGAAAGCGCCGAGAGGAGAGAGTGCGATGGCTCCGAAAAACATTAAAAAACAAATCAAATGTTTTGTATGTGGACGCTTCGAGGTACAATTTTAAACGGTCAGTTGCATCAGTACTTAGCAACCACAACCGCATGGTGACATGTGCATCGCTGTACACGTCCTCGATCGCGAAGGCGGAATGCTTTGCCATCGCCCTTGCAATCAAAGCGCAGGAACAGAGAGATGACCGCAGACAACTATCATTTCCGACTCGCAGGAAGCTTGCCATTTCTTTTTAAGAGGCGGCCTTCCGATAAAAATAAGCAAATTCTTAGGCGGGAGATTGACGAACAAATACAGGCTGAGCTGGTGTCCAGGACACGCAGGCCTGAAGCGGAACGAAAGTGCCGACTCTTGTGCTCGAGGGCTCACGAACAGAGCAGAGCTTCGACAGCACATTCGATCGTTTGAAACACTCGAGCAGGAAGCTATCAAGGAGGATAATGACCCATCCAGAATGGCCCTTCGCGAAAATCTTGCTAACCAGCGAGGCATGCGACAGAAATACAGTGCCCCCCACAAATCATCAGAAGGGGAGGACGCGATTGACCTCCGCCGAATTCAAACGGGAGTCTTTCCCAATCTTCAAAGATTACACAAAATTTTTTCCAACGCTGTATGGGCATGCGTGTCCGTGGTGTGGCGGCTCGCCATCGCTCTACCACATTTCGTGGGGATGCCTAAAACGACCACCAAATTCAGATACCTTTTTAGGTCAGTACAAGCTTTTTAATACTTTCGAGCAATGGGAGGCGCAGCTCGCCAGCTCTGACCCTGAGGTGCAGCTTGCACTTCTGCGTCACGTCAGGCAGGTGGCGGCAGCCAGTGGAGCCCTGGACTTGGGGCCCCACCCATCTAGCTCACGGCCCCTGTCCCACAACCTTGCAAATAAAGTTTTTCCTTCCTTCCTTCCTTCCTTCCTTCCTTCCTTCCTACCTTCCTTCCTTCCTTCCTACCTACCTTCCTTCCTTCCTTCCTTCCTTCCTTCCTTCCTTCCTTCCTTCCTTCCTTCCTTCCTTCCTTCTTTCTTTCTTTCTTTCCTTCCTTCCTTCCTTCCTTCCTTCCCACGGTCCGGAGGCTGGAAGTTGCGACGGCAGCAGTGGCGTGCTGTATGTCCTACAAAACCTCATGCAAAACAGATGGGTCAATTATTAAAGGTGTGCCATGGGTTAACGACAGAAGGTACCGACGGTGAAGTAGGATGGGGTGCCGTGATATAGGCAGCGTCGTATGGTAGGAGGACCCGGTGCCCCGGTATGCGCCAGAGACAGGTGGGGCTGGTGGTCTAGCAACGACGGCAGCGTAGGTCAGCAGCGTACGGACAGATGGCGATGAAGGCAGTGCCTGCGTGACCTGTGTCTCAATGACCTGGCGTAGACGTGGGTCTAACGAGGTCACTGGCTCTGATGCTTCGGCCACAAGAGAAAGCTGAGGCGCAACTTCTTCACGAATGAATTGTTTGATGTGGGGCAGTTAGGCGGTGTGATCAGCAGCGACGTCGTGCACGAGGGCGGAAACTTCAGCTGTATCTTCAGCGGCCCTGCGCGACGAGACACGCTGCTTACGCAACTCGTCGTACTCCTGACAAAGCTGGACATCGTCGGTGACAATCTGTGGGTTTCTAGCGACGAGCATCTGGAAAGTATTGTCGGCAACTTCTTTATTGTTGTGCTTGATTTTGTCGTGTTCAGTTAGAGATGCATTGACGCGCTTGCAAAGAAACAAGACATATTCGATGCAACTTGTAAAAGTCTCATCCCTGCGCAGGACCCGACTACGCAGACGCTGTTCCGCGCGAAGTCGGCGCACGGCGGGACGCCCGAAGACCACGGCGATGGTGGTCTTGAAGGCGGACCAGTTGGTGATTTCGCCTTCGTGGTTTTTGAACCAGAGGCTGGCCACGTCAGCAAGCTAAAAGCGCACGTTTGTGAGCTTTTATTTCCATTTATTTATTTCCATTTATTTTATTTTCCATTTGTTGGAAGCGCTTACGATTTCGTATTCGACGAGCCAGTCCTCGACGTCTTGTTCGTCGTTGCCGCGAAAAATTGGTGGGTCGCGTTGCCGAGGCACGCCAGTACAGAGACTGTCGATGGTGGGGCAGCTTGTGAAGGGCCAGGAGCAGTCATGGTGAACGGTGAGGGTAGCATCCAATTGCGAAGTTCCAGGTTGATGGGAACCCCGGCTCCTCCACCACTTAAAAATAGAGATGTTGTAAGGCGAGAACGGTTCAGACGCAGCTTGGCGAAAGGTGCTTTATGAGGCAGGTCTGGCTACCGGCGAGGGGCGCGCGCGAGCTACTACTACAGCCACCGATCATCATCGTCTTCTTCAGTAACAGGAGAGTGTCCGTCATTAAGGTTCATTACAATATATATATATGTATATATATATATATATATATATATATATATATATATATATATATATATATATATATATATATATATATATGGGCCAGTTAGTCTTCGTGAAGGTATGGGATGTGGCACAACGGGAGCATTGTCAACAAGGATAAATATATTTATTTCCCAACAGTTTCGGGAGGGGTCTTCCCTTCATCAGGGGATGAGTTATCCCCTGATGAAGGGAGGACCCCTCCCGAAACTGTTGGAAAATAAATATATTCACCCTTGTTGACAACGCTCCCGTTGTGCCATATCCCATACCTATATATATATGTGTATGTATATATATATATATATATATATATATATATATATATATATATATATATATATATTATAATATAGAACGGAGACAGTCAAAACTGTTATCCGAGACCAGGTAGGAGCGTAGGCCTAGCTATCAAAATCAGCGACAGTCCGGGCCGAGCGTCTCGTGCTTAGCACTGACAAAGTGTGTGCCGAGATTTGCATGACCCACTACAATCATCATTACATATTTCCCCCTCGCTGAAGATGGTGCCAAGTAAGTGTTCTAAGGTGTCGTGAGGACAAGTGGTTCGTGATATGGTTTGAGGCGATTCACATGTACGATTTCGCGGCCTCGGCGACGCAGGTCCACAGTGGCCGTGAGGGGTTCGATGAGGTAGTTAACAGCGGAAGTTTGTTCTATGACGCGATAAGGTCCATGGTACCTGCTGACAAACTTTGTAGAGGTACCAGGAGCAGCACTGGGGGGCACCCACAGCCAAACAAGAGAGTTGGGCGAAAATTGGTAGTTGGACCGTCCATCGTCGTGACGAAATTTCTGTAGCCCTTGTTCTTGTGTTGTAAGGGTGCGAGCTAATTGCCGACATTCTTCCGCATACCGCGCGGCTTCGGAAAGTGGTGTGCCTTCGGATGAGTCGGGTCGGTAGGGGAGAATGGTGTCAATTGGAGATGATGGTTCTCGACCATAAAGTAAAAAGAATGGAGAAAAGCCTGTCGTCGCTTGAGGTGCCGTGTTGTAAGCGTACGTTACGTAAGGAAGGATAAGATCCCAGTTGGTGTGGTCGGAGGCGACATACATAGAAAGCATGTCGCCAAGAGTACGGTTGAAACGCTCGGTCAAGCCATTTGTTTGTGGGCGATATGCGGTAGTACAGCGGTGAATTACATGGCATTCTGCACGAATACAGCGGGCAGCAACACTCACAACAGCCTACCTTCAGAAGCAAGGCCTAAATATATCAACTGTGAAGTGCGCGTTGATGGCGTTTACACGCAAACCAATGACGCCATACCCTGTTTACATCAATGGGCAGAGTGTCAAATATGCACGGACGCATCGTTTCCTGGGCATAATAATCGACAGAAGTCTTTCGTGGAGCCCACATTGTGCGTACTTGAAGAAGAGACTGCTATCTATTGTGCATATCATGAAATTCTTGTGCGGTAAAGCATGGGGAACTTCTGTGGCCTCCATGCTACAGCTGTACAGGGCCCTATTTCTGGGTCTATTGCACTACAGCTTGCCGGTACTGACTAACACTTGCAAATCGAATACTCATTCATTGGAGAGTTTGCAGGGTCAGGCACTGCGTATCTGCCTAGGACTGCCCCGATGCGCTTCTACTTATGCCACAATCATGCTTGCCAAAGACCATCCGGTCAGGACATATATAGCTGTGGATTGCCTCAGAGCGCACATTCGACATGCTAGCCGTGTCCCCGACCACCACTTGGCCCTTCTACCTTCCGGAAGACCACGTGCTACGTTTTCAGACGTCAAAGCCAAGCACCTAAACAGCATTCCATCAGGATATACGCCAGCTGCGAGAACGGCATGCCCTTTGTGGTGCCTCGACCAGCCGCAAGTACGTCTAGAAATTCCGGGAATCAAAAAGAAAAGCAGTCACTCCAGAGTAGCATTGAAGCAAGCAACACTGCTATTATTACATGAGTTGTACTTAGACCGAACGCAGATATACACTGATGGGTCCGTCTCATCCAGCAGCTCATCAAGTGCCGCTGTAATTCCGGCTGCAGAAATGACAATCAAATTTAAGTTGTCCCATATGACTACATCTACGGCATCAGAGCTTGCTGCTATAAGGGCTGCTTTACAATATCTCGTTCAAGAACGTCCAGGAAAATGGGTCATATTCTGTGATTCGAAGGCAGCGCTTCAGAGTTTGCAGTCTGCCATGCGTAGGAGGAGCCATGACCAACTGGTACAAGAAATAAGACATTGCCATCATGAAGCTCTAGCACGAGGGCATGATATTATATATCAATGGCTGCCTGGACATATCGGTATTACCGGAAATGAACTAGCCGATGATGCAGCCCGCTCAGCCCATGAAGAAACCCGTGTAGTCCCGATTCCTCTATCAAGGAATGATGCAGCAAGACAACTTTACCTGCTGGCTCGAGATCTCACACGCACGTTCTGGTCGTCTACCAGCTTCCAAAGGTGTCACTTTTATGAACTGGATCCTTCGCTAAAGCTAAAGCTACCATCACAACTTTCCCGCTCCGATGCGACACTGTTATGCCGCCTTTGGTTGGGTGTTGCATTCACAAAGGTGTACTCCTTTCGCATTGGTATGGCAGACACTCCTACATGCGACTACTGCGGAGATGAAGAAACCATCGAACACGTCCTCTGCAGCTGCGCTTGCTACGACACACAGCGATGCCAGCTACGGATGGTTTTGAATCGACTTGACCCCGGACCATTTTGTGTGCGGAAGATACTAGGACCTTGGGCATCTGCCTCAGTTGCGCAGAAAGCAACTAAAGCACTGCTTCAATACCTTAAGTCAACAAACCTGAGCGACCGCCTGTGAACTGTGTGTGCTCACCGAGTGTGCTCGTGATTGTGTGCGCCTTCTCATCTTTGTGCAACCTCTTTTCTCCCCTTTATCCCTTCCCCAGTGCAGGGTAGCAAACCGGATGTGCGTCTCGTTAACCTCCCTGCCTTTCCTTGTATCTTTATCTCTCTCTCTCTCTCTGCAAGAAGTTCTCGAATAACATCCGCGTGAAAGACGCGGCCTCGGTCGCTCAAAAGTTCACGTGGAGCGCCATGACGCAGAACAAAACGTTGCAGCAGGAAAGACGCAACGTCACGTGCCGTCGCGGCTGGTAGAGCGGCCGTTTCTGCATATCTCGTGAGATGGTCGATCGCTACAATAATCCAGCGATTCCCAGCTGATGTATATGGTAGAGGACCATAAAGGTCTATTCCAACCCGGTCGAATGGTCGCACTGGGCACGGTAACGGCTGCATTGGTGCAGTAGGACGGCTAGGATCGTGCTTGCGGCGTTGGCACTCTGTGCAAGATCGAATGTACTTTTGAACGAATGTGTACATGCCGCGCCAATAAAACCGAAAACGTAGCCTGGCGTAGGTTTTAAACAAACCGGCGTGCGCACACTGCGGATCGGCATGGAAAGCAGCACATATGCTGGCGCGGAGATGCCTGGGTATGACGAGTAGCCATTTGCGACCGTCAGGGTGGTAGTTGCGGCGATAAAGTATTCCATCACGGATGGCGAAGTGAGAGGCTTGTCGGTGTAGCGCTCGAGATGGCGGGTGGGCGAGTGTTTCAGATAGGTAATCCATCAGAGACGCAATCCACGAATCTTTGCGCTGCTCCGCAGCCATGTTGATGGGTCCTGATAGTGGAAGGAAGTTGTCTTGGATGGAGACACTCGCAATATCAGTAGAAACAGGCGAACGCGAAAGAGCGTCAGCATCGGCGTGCTTCTGGCCTGAGCGATAAATGACGCGAATGTCGTACTCTTGGAGCCGTAAAGCCCATCGTGCCAAGCGTCCTGAGGGATCTTTGAGGGAGGATAACCAGCAGAGCGCGTGGTGGTCGGTAACAACATCGAAAGGGCGGCCGTACAGATAAGGCCGAAATTTAGTAATGGCCCAGATAATCGCTAGGCATTCTTTCTCAGTTACCGAATAATTTGCTTCTGTTCTTGTAAGAGTGCGGCTCGCGTACGCAACAACATATTCTTGGTAACCAGGCTTTCGTTGGGCGAGTACAGCGCCAAGACCGACACCGCTAGCATCTGTGTGGATTTCTGTGGGAGCGCTTGAATCGAAATGACGCAGTATGGGTGGTGTTGTAAGCAGTTCACGGAGCTTCGCAAAGGCACTGTCGCAAGCTGGAGACCACGCAGATAGATTGCGGTCTCCCTGAAGTAGGTCTGTCAGAGGCGCCATGATCGAGGCGAAATCTTGGACGAAGCGGCGGAAGTATGAGCAAAGGCCAATGAAACTACGCAGCTGTTTGAGAGACGCGGGCCTCGGGAACTCGCGAACAGCACGTAGCTTAGCGGGGTCAGGAAGAACGCCATCCTTCGACACGACGTGTCCGAGAATGGTCAGCTTGCGCGCTCCAAAGTGACACTTCTTCAAGTTGAGTTGGAGGCCGGCTGCAGAGAGGCAGCGTAGAACCTGTTCCAAGCGACGAAGGTGCGTGGAAAAATCGGGTGAGAATACCACTACATCGTCTAAGTAGCACAAACACGTGTTCCATTTGAGGCCTCGTAGGATAGTGTCCATCATGCGCTCAAATGTTGCCGGCGCATTGCATAGCCCGAATGGCATCACGTTAAATTCGTATAAGCCGTCTGGTGTAACAAATGCAGTTTTTGGCCTATCATCCGGATTCATGGGCACTTGCCAGTACCCAGAGCGTAGATCAAGGGAGGAAAAGAACTCTGCGCCTTGTAAAGAGTCGAGGGCGTCATCAATTCGAGGCAAAGGATAAACATCCTTTCGTGTTATTTTGTTTAGGCGACGATAATCTACGCAAAAGCGTATCTTGCCATCCTTCTTTTTAACTAAAACAACCGGCGACGCCCAAGGACTGTTTGACAGTTGAACGACGCCTCGCTTTAGCATGTCACCTACTTGTTCATCGATGATACGGCGTTCAGTTGGCGAAACACGGTATGGTCGCTGCCGTAGTGGTGGGTGATTACCTGTGTCGATCTGGTGGCATACGGTAGATGTGCGACCTAAAGTAGCGCTGTGACTGTCAAAAGATTGTCGAAACTCGTCAAGGAGGCTCAAAAGCTCACACCTCTGTTGTGGGTTTAGGCCTTCGTCGATGACACGGTTGAAAATGTCGGTAGTGGGAGGGTCATTCACGGAACTACAGGAGAGGGCACTGACTTCCGATGATTCATCAGGAACGTCAAGAGTAGCGATGGTTTCGAATGATTCTATCGAACCAATACATTCGCCTCGAAGTAGCGTAATCGTGAATGGGAACGGATTCTTCACAGGCACGTTGGTCGCATCACCTTGAAGAGTAACGAGAGCGGTTGGGAGCGGTGATAGGTGGCGATGAACGAAAGCAGCGGAAGGCGTGAAGAATGCGGTAGCGTCGACGACGGTGGAACACGACACAGGTGCGAAGACAGTAGCGCGTGGAGGGATTTGGGTGTCGTCACTAATGACCAACTTCGCGTCGGAAGGGCGATCGTGCACTGGTAGCGCATCACCAAGGGGACAAAAGGCGACTTCGGCACGGGCGCAATCAATGACGGCTTGGTGATGGGAGAGAAAATCCCAACCTAAAATGATGTCATGAGAACAGTGCGGGAGTACTACGAACTGGACTGTGTAGGGCACTCCTTGAATTACAAGTCTGGCAGTACACGCGGCCACAGGCTGCACAGGCTGTGCAGTGGCAGTATGAAGACATGAACCCAAGTAAGGCGTTGTCACTTTTCGAATTGAACGGCAAACTTTTTCGGCGATGACAGAAATTGCGGCACCAGTATCAATAAGGGCAAGTACGGGTACACCTTCAAGAACGGCATTAATTACATTCGGCGGCGAACGAAGAGGGCTTGTGCTTTGCGACGAGGACGCAGTTCTTGCCTCGGGAACTGCGTCATTTAGTTTTCCGCGTCGATTGTAGGGGGGCGTCGGCGCATCGGGGAGGGCGAGCGTCGACGTGGAGAAGGAGATCGGCGATCAGGAGCTGGTCGGTGGCTTGGACGAGGAGCGTACAATTCGGGGTCTGGGGTGTATTGAGTGTACGTGTAATCGTTTTTGTATGGACGTAGGTTTTCACGTGAGTGGAGTGGACGGCGGCGGCACAGACGTGCGACGTGCCCAGGTAGACCACACGAAAAGCAGATCGGTCGGTTGTCGGCAGTGCGCCATGGATTAGGGACTCGGCGAAGTGGAGGTCGTGGCGGCTGGGCGGCATAAACAGGAGCAGGCTGTGGAGGCGGCGCTTGGAACGTCTGTGGTCGTGGTCGTGCTGCTGCTTCGGCGTACGTCAATGGTGCATTGACTGGTGGCACCAGCTGTGGAGGAAGGACCTCAGACACTTGATCTCGTATAATAGTCCGTAGAGTAGGGCTAAGCGGTGCACTGCGCTCCGGTAGGCCAGAGATGAGCGAGAGTTGGCGGGCAACTTCTTCGCGCACGAAATCTTTGATCTGCGAGAGGAGGACGGGGTCTTGCGAGGGAGTTAAGCCGGACATCGATTCCTGATGTGGTACAGCACGGCGGGTGACGAGACGTTGCCGGCGGAGCTCATCATAGCTTTGGCAGAGCTCGGTAACTTGGGCGACAGTAGCAGGGCTTTTCGAAATGAGCATCTGGAAAGCGTCCTCGTCAATACCCTTAAAATATGCTTGATGCGGTCCACCTCTGTCATGTTCACATCGACGCGCTTGCACAAGTCAATGACGTCTTCTATATAACTTGTAAAGTTCTCACCAGGCAGTTGAGATCTCGACTGAAGGCGCTGCTCCGCACGAAGTTTGCGGACAGAAGGACGACCAAAGACTTCGCTGAACTTTGCTTTGAATGCTGTCCAGGTGGGAACGTCGGTCTCATGGTTCCGAAGCCATAAGTGGGCAATGCCACTGAGGTAAATGCCGACAGTGGCCCGTCTCGTGGCTTCGTCCCATTTGTTCAAGACACTCACGAGTTCATAAGTAGCCAGCCAGTCGTCGACGTCGTGGTCGTCAGTGCCGCTGAATATGGGAGGATCCCGCTGACGGACCGCGCCGGAGCACACGATGGCCTGGGAAGCCATAGGAGGAGGGCTTGTGGCAGATGCAGTGGTCATGACAGCAGGTAGAGTCCGGCTTCGCAACTCCAGGATTGCAAGGAGACTCAGCACCTCCACCAATTATAATATAGAACGGAGACAGTCAAAACTGTTATCCGAGACCAGGTAGGAGCGTAGGCCTAGCTATCAAAATCAGCGACAGTCCGGGCCGAGCGTCTCGTGCTTAGCACTGACAATGTGTGTGCCGAGATTTGCATGACCCACTACAATCATCATTACATATATATATATATATATATATATATATATATATATATATATATATATATATATATATATATATATATATATATATATATATATATATATATATATATATATATATATTGCCACCACGCTGTGTTGGTGGCAGAAGATGAGAGCGGAGAAGTGAATGGCAGCTGTGGCTGCGTAAACAGTTCTCCACTTTGAGTTCCTGCCTATCGTTTCCTCTCGCGACAGACTGGTGGACGTGCTGGGCACTGCACTGCAACGTCTTATGCCTGCTGGTCCTGAACCAGAAGCAACCACCGCCAGTGCACCAGGGTCTGCTGATATCTATCGAAGCAGCCGCCGCCTTCAAGGACTACCACCACAGTACGGCCCCTTGGCAAGTTCGGTGAGGACAATGTTTGCCACATCCGCAACCCAAACCAAGCATGACCCACTCGCCAGCGTACCCTGTGTCATCAACATGCCTCGCACACCCAACCCATTCCATGGTGATGCCGGTGAGGATATCGAAGACTGGCTTGACCATTTCGACCGGGTCGCTGCCATCAACGACTGGGACAATTGCCGTAAGTTGAAAAACGTGTATATCTCCCTCTTAGACGCGGCAAGAGTGCGGTATGATAACCACGAAACTTCATTCACAAGTTGGCAGGAATTCCATCGGCAGCTTCGCGAGGCGTTCAGTAACCCCGAACGGAAAGAGAGAGCGGAGCCGGCACTTTCTTCGCGGTTTCAAAGGCCGAACGAGAACGTCGCCATGTTTGTCGAAGAAATGTCGCGATTGTTTCGACTGGCTGACCTCCACATGCCAGAAGACAAGATAGTGCGCCTGCTAATGCGAGGCGTAAAGGAGCAACTTTTCGCGGGCCTTGTGCGCAACCCTCCTACGACTGTGTCCGAGTTCATACGTGAGGCCACAATTATGGAGCGCATGCTTCGGCAGCGGTTGTCGCAGTATGAGCGTCAGACGGCCATGTCCGCTGCGTGCTCGCTTGTACCAGAAAGTGATAACAGGGAGGTCCTCACAGAACTCATACGGCAAGTTGTACGCGAAGAAGTTCGGAAATTTCATGCAGCGTCCCCTCCCAGTAGCGCTGCTCTTACGGACGTCGTTCGTAACGAAATCAGGCAGTTCGTTCACTCCTCACCACTATCGCAAGTCGAACCTCCCACGCTTTCCTACGCGGATGCCCTACGCGCCTCTACGCCGTCGACGGCACATTTTGCTCATCAACCTACTGGTACCCCCCGACGCTTTCCAGGTCCAGCCCATCGCCTGCCATCTCAGGCCGATTTTCGTCCTGGCCCACGGAAGTCCACCGTCTGGCGTGCACCCGACAATCATCCTTTGTGCTACCATTGTGGCGAACTTGGACACATGTACTGCGAGTGTTAGTACCGACGAATAGGCCTACGTAGATTCCACCCAGATGCACGTTGTCCACGCTATGGTCAGCGCGCACAAGATATTGCGGATTACTTGGAAGGTAGTCATCACGCTCCTGTCCCGCCGCGACGACAGTCACGGTCACCATCACCCCGTCCGTCCACATCGACGCACCGCGCCCAACCCGCCTCTGGGTCCCCTGGTGTCAGTGGCGCAAGCCCACGCCGGGGAAACTGAGAACGGCGACCTCCAGAGGTGAGGCCGCTGTCACGCGAACCGACAAATACCCTCTGCCGCTGCCTTACGACGTGCCGTTAAAGCCTGTTTGTGAAACCGCCAACAGAACGTCCGCTGCCATTACCGTTTCCGTCGACTGTTATCCGGTGACTGCGCTTGTCGACACGGGAGCTGATTACTCGGTGATGGGTGCTTCATTGGTCACCCGTCTACACAAGGTGCTGACAATGTGGGACGGCCCTCAACTAATCACCGCTGGAGGATACCTCGTATCCTTTATAGGAAGGTGCACCGCCAGGCTTGAGATTTGTGCGTCGCCTTTTGTAGCATCATTCCTTGTACTGCCCAATGGTTATCGGCCGGTCATTTTGGGCATGGATTTTCTGCAAGAGTATAGAGCGATAAGTAATCTGCGTGATTTGTTCGTCAGTTTTGTTAACTGTATTTCTCCGGATTCCGACATCGAGAACGAACATCGTGGCGTGGCCTTACGCGTAGTCGATGATTGCGTCACGTTGCCACCTCGCAGTAGTATCTTCGTGCTTGTTGAGTGTCCACGGGAGCAGTCGATTACGGGCATCGCCGAAAGTAACCTGACGTTATTACTTGATTGGGAAGTGGCCATTGCTCGAAGTCTCGTTCAACTCCGAAACGGCCATACTGCGGTTTTAGTTACGAACTTCGGTGGCGAACACAGGCATTTTGCGAAACGCACAACCATAGCTTACTTGGAGGCATTGGATGATTTGGACGCCTTCTTTTTGATTACGACGATCTCGACTGAGAACAGCTGCGATACTGACGTGACTAGTCGCCTCAACGTCAATTGCCAGTTAGAAGAACCCAAGAGGGCAAGGCTCCTCAGTCTCCTCTCGTCCTTTAGCGACTGTTTTGCCACTACTTCAAAAGTCCAGCAGACTCCTCTAATGAAGCACAGAATTATCACTGAGCCAAATGTGCAACCCGTGCGCCAACATGCTTACTGCGTGTCGCAGAAGGAGCAAGATGCTATCCGTCATCAAGTGAAACAAATGCTCGACGACGACGTAATTCAACCATCGACTAGTCCTTGGGCCTCATCACTTGTTCTGGTTAAAAAGAAAGATGGTTCATTACGATTCTGCGTCGACTACCGCAAACTGAACAAGATAACGAAAAAAGACGTATATCCTCTTGCTGTTATTGATGACTCCTTGGATCGCCTGCGACACGCCCGTTACTTATCTTCCATGGATCTCCGCAGCGAATATTGGCAGATTGAAGTAGATGAACGGGACCGAGAAAAAACAGCGTTTATTACACCGGATCGTCTCTATGAATTTAAAGTTCTCCCTTTTAGCCTGTGCTCCGCTCCAGCCGCGTTCCAACGAATGATGGACACAGTTTTATGTGGCTTGAAGTGGTACTCTTGTTTAGTGTATTTAGTCGACGTAGTCGTTTTTTCTACGACTATTTAACAGCACATTGAGCGGCTTGAGGCGGTTCTTCTGGCTATTCGCACTGCCGGCCTCTCTCTGAAACCGGAAAAGTGTTATTTTTCATATGAGGAACAGAAATTCCTTGGCCACATTGTTAGCAGCAGTGGTGTTCACACCGATCCTGACAAGGTTATGGCAGTTGCTTTGTTCCCGATACCAAAAACAAAGCATGATGTACGCCGCTTTCTGGTACTTTGTGTTTATAACCGCCGCTTCGTGCCGAAATCTCGAAAATCGCCGACCCTCTACAACAACTCGTCAAGGATGACGTCGCCTTCGTCTGGGGCCCCAAACAATCCGGCGCCTTCCGCGACCTTCAACAACGCCTACAAACGCTACCGATCCTTGGTCACTTCGACACCGAAACAGACACAGAAGTGCGCACTGACGCGAACAACCTTGGCCTCGGAGCTATTCTCGTGCAATATCAAGATGGCATGGAACGCGTCATCGCCTACGCTAGCCGCACGTTGTCATCTGCGGAGAAGAACTACTCGACGACTGAAAAAGAATGTCTGGCGGTTGTATGGGCCCTAACGAAATTCAGGCCCTACTTGTACGGACGGCCATTCCGATTCGTCAGTGATCACCACACTCTCTGCTGGCTAGCGAATCTGCAAGATCCTTCGGGTCGTCTCGCAAGATGGAGCCTTCGGTTACGAGAATTCAATATAACGATGGTTTACAAGTCTGGCCAGAAACAAACCGACGCTGACTATCTTTCCCGCGCACCCGTCGAGGTCGCTGAAGAAGGCAATGATGAAAACTTCAGCTGCCTTGCTATTCTCGCATTATTAAACGCGGCTGAGCAGCAACGCGAAGACTTACAATTACAACCACTGATCGAATACCTTGAGGGACGTCACCCACAACCCCCCCGTCAGTTCGCGCGTGATTTGTCATCTTTCTGTCTACGCCAAGGCATCCTCTACAAGCGCGACTTTCATTCAACGAAAACCGTTTACCTCCTCGTCGTTCCTGCTGCTCTCCACGATGATATTTTGCGTGCTTGTCACGACAAGCCATCATCAGGGCACCTTGGCTTCTCGCGTACTCTGGCGCGGATCAAGGACAAATACTACTGGCGGAAACTTACGAAAACCGTCCGGCAGTACGTCAAGGCATGCACAGCCTGTCAGCGCCGCAAAACTCTAACGACGAAACCAGCCAGTCTGCTTCAGCCTTTGCGACCCCCTGACGCACCTTTTGAAAAGGTCGGGATGGATTTACTCGGCCCATTTCCGAAGTCTACGTCTGGTAACCGCTGGATTGTGGTTGCCACCGACTACTTAACCAGATACTGCGAAACACAAGCCGCCCAGCGAGCAACTGCTTCCGAGGTGGCTGACTTTTTCATCAAGAACATTGTTCTCCGCCACGGTGCTCCCGCTGTCGTCATCACAGATCGTGGTACTGCTTTTACGGCACACTTGCTCCGACAGATCCTGTTGCTGAGCGGCACGACGTACCAAACAGCAACTGCGTACCACCCGCAGACTAACGGGTTAACCGAACGCCTTAACAAAACGATTGCAAATATGCTTTCGATGTATGTCGAAAATATCAGAAGAATTGGGATGAAATCCTCCCGTATATAACATTTGCCTACAATACGGCTTTGCAGGAAACCACCGCCTTTGCTCCTCTTCGTCTGGTTTACGGCCGCGACGTCACCGCAATGCTTGACACCATGCTGCAACCAACACTGCCGACACGATTACCCCGGACGCAGAGGTATTTGTTCAGCGTGCCGAAGATGCCCGGCAGCTGGCGCGCTTTCGCGTTTTATCGCGGCAAAATCAAGATGCTCGCCGGTACAACACCCACCACAGAGCAGTAATATGCGAACCCGGTGACCTAGTCTGGGTTTGGACTCCTATACGTCAACGTGTCCTATACGGCAAGGTACGATGCAGCGACCATAGAATGGTACGGTCTCGAATTCGCCTAGACTTGAAGAAGGAACGACAGAAACTGATACGCAAGAAGCCAATCAATCAGCTAGCACTGAGAGGGAAAGTACAGGAATTCAGAGTGTCGCTGCAGAACAGGTACTCGGCTCTTAGTGAGGAAACCAACCTTAGCGTAGATACAATGAATGATAATCTGACGAGTATCATTACGGAGTGTGCAGGGGAAGTTGGAGGCAGGGTAGTTAGACAGGACACTGGCAAGCTTTCCCAGGAAACGAAGAACCTAATTAAGAAGCGTCAAATCATGAAAGTCTCAAGTACAACAGACAAAATAGAACTGGCAGAGCTTTCGAAGTTGATCAATAGACGTAAAGTATGCGATGTAAGAAGATATAACATGGAGAGAATTGAACACGCTCTGAAAAACGGAAGAAGCGTCAAAGCAGTGAAGAGAAAACTTGGGATAGGCAAAAGTCGGATGTATGCACTAAGGGAAAAAGAAGGCAAAATAACTACCAATATGGATAGGATAGTTAAAATAGCGGAGGAGTTTTACAAAGATCTGTACAGTAGCCGAGACAACCACGACCTTAATACTATAAGAACTAGCAGTAACCCTGATGACACCCCACCAGTAATGATAGAAGAAGTCAGAAAAGCTTTGGAGAGCATGCAAAGAGGCAAAGCTGCTGGTGAGGATCAGGTAACATCAGATCTGCTGAAAGATGGAGGAGAGATTGTGTTAGAAAAACTATCCACCTTGTTTACGAGGTGTCTCCTGACGGGAAGGGTACCAGAGTCTTGGAAGAACGCTAACATCATCTTAATACATAAGAAAGGAGATGACAAGGACTTGAAGAATTACAGGCCGATCAGCTTGCTCTTTGTAGTATACAAGCTATTTACAAAGGTAATTGCTAACAGAGTAAAGAAAACATTAGAATTCAATCAACCAAAGGAACAAGCAGGATTTCTAACAGGCTACTCAACAATTGACCACATTCATACTATCAATCAGGTAATAGAGAAATGCTCAGAGTATAACCAACCACTATACATAGCCTTCATAGATTACGAGAAGGCATTTGATTCAGTAGAAATATCAGCCGTCATGCAGACAATGCGGAATCAGAGCGTAGATGAAGTATATATAAACATTCTGGAAGAAATCTACAGGGGATCAACTGCTATCATAGTGCTTCATAAAGAAAGCAACAGAATACCAATCAAGAAGGGTGTAAGGCAGGGGGACACAATCTCCCCAATGCTATTTACCGCATGCTTACAGGAGGTTTTCAGAAGCCTAGAATGGGAACAGTTAGGGATAAGTTAGGATACCTTAGTAACCTGCGCTTCGCCGATGACATTGCATTGCTGAGTAACTCAGGGGACGAATTGCAACTCATGATTACGGAGTTAGACAAGGAGAGCAGAAAAGTGGGTCTTAAAATTAATCTGCAGAAAACGAAAGTAATGTACAACAACCTCGGAAAGGAGCAGCGCTTCGAGATAGGTAATAGTGCACTTGAAGTTGTAATAGACTATGTCTACTTAGGGCAGGTAATAACCGCTGAGCCTAACCACGAGATTGAAGTAACTAGAAGAATAAGAATGGGGTGGAGCACATTCGGCAAGCACTCTCAAATTATGACAGGTAGATTGCCACTATCCCTCAAGAGGAAGGTATATAACAACTCTATCTTGCCGGTAATTGTACATTACTTTCTTGCTTCTTTATTTTTCATCTCGTCTTTTTTCTTTTCAATGGACACAGACATTTCTGACTACCTTTCGTTGTTTTTCGAAACCGTGGCGTTCATGTGATGCTTCTTCTTTTTTTTTCTTTGGGGAGAGGGCTACAATTGTCGCCGCATACAAGTCGTTTACCAGACCGGCCACAGAGTATGGGTTTGGACGCCCATACGGAAACGAGGACTCTCTGAAAAGCTCTTAAGCAGATACTTTGGGCCATACCTAGTACTGCGACGACTGAGTGATGTTACGAGGTCGTTCCCGACAGTTCGTGTAGTACGATGCTTCGCCAGCACCGTCCTGAACTAGTTCACGTTGTACGCATGAAGCCTTATGCCAGGCAGTGACTGCGCAAGACACTTCTCAAAAAAAACTGCAGTACTGATTTAGCGTTCGGGCGATGCTCTGTAAGAGGGGGGCAAATGACGCGTGTGTACTGGTGGACAAAAAACGACGATAAGTGGATTTGGCGGACACCAGGTAGTGGAGCTCTGGCTGAAAAAACACAAACAAGGTGATCTTGCTGTTCGGCTGCTGGGAATCGCTGTGTCAACGTTTTGCTGCCTTTTGTTTGTCCTGTACCGCGACAATTTATATATATATATATATATATATATATATATATATATATATATATATATATATATATATATATATATATATATATTGTTACGAATGTGATGGGTTTATTTCACTGAAAAATGTCAGCGCTCTACCGTCACTGCCGAATCACCACCACTCGAGAGCGTCCGATCTCTTCTTCTTCCTCGCTCTTTCAGTCCGCGTTACATTTTCCTCCGGGCCAGACGAAGCTCACCGAGCAAGTAGAAGTGATCAATTATTGTAGGGCTTCAATCGGGCAATGTGAACAATTTGCGCCTTGCGCGAACGCCGGTTCTGAGCTGTCACTTTCACAACAGCGTAAGTGATATCACTTAGGCACTGAGTAATGACGAATGGTCCTGAGTACTTAGAAAGAAACTTCTGGCAAAGTTCCTTCTTTCGAACGGGCGTCCACAGCCAGACCAAATTACCTGTAGCGAAAGTCACTGGCGGGTGTTTTGCGTCGTAACGGTCTTTCGCGCGAGCGTGGGCGGAAAGAGTACGGAGCCGAGCAAGTCTACGAGCTTCTTCGGCGCGACACAAAGTCTGCGCGACACTGGCGTTTTCGTTCGTCGAAAAAGGAAGTATGGTGTCAAGGAAACTTCGCGGATGACGAGCATAGAGAAGAAAGAAAGGCATATAACCTGTGACTTCGTGTTTCGCGGTATTAAAGGCGTATGTCACAAAAGGTAATACGGCATCCCAGTTCTTGTGATCCACTGCGACATACATTAAAAGCATGTTGATGATGGTACGATTGGTGCGCTCAGTGAGGCCGTTGGTCTGAGGGTAGTATGGCGTGGAATGGCGATACTGACACCCACAAAGCCGTAGCAACTCTTCAACAACGTCAGCGGTAAACTGCCGGCCGCGATCACTTATCTCCACACGAGGGGCCCCGTGACGGAGTATGATAGAGTGCAGAAGAAACCATGACACATCAGATGATGTGGCTGAAGCAACCGCCATCGTTTCAGTATACCGCGTCAGGTAATCTACGCACACAATAATCCAGCGGCGGCCGGTGGTAGACTTGGGGAAAGGGCCCAGTAAATATATGCCGACTTTTTCGAATGGTGATGTCGGTGGCTTAACCGGCTGCAGTGGGCCGGCCAGTGTTGTGGTAGGTTTTTGTGGCGTTGGCAGACATCACAACTTGCGACGTAGTGCTTGGTGGTCTTCCAGAGTCGAGGCCAGTAAAAACGTTGTCGGATACGGTGAAGCGTTCGGGCAAATCCAAGGTGCCCAGACGTGATGTCATCGTGCATGGCTAGTAATACCGCAAGACGCAGGCATTCTGGCACGACGAGGTGTAGTGTGGAACCATGGCTGGAGTAATTCTTGCGATATAGTAGGGTGTCATGAATCACGAATGGCGTGGCGCGTTTAGAGCTACGAGCCACATCAATCATTGGTTTCAGCGAAGGGTCACGCTGTTTCTCGTGACGGAAGACGTCCTAATTTGGGAAGTTGGATGATATTGCGGCCAGTTAGTTGTCGAAATCATCATCAGCAGCAGCATCCACAGTCGGAGATGGAAGACGAGATAAGCACTCGGCATCTGCGTGACATCGACCGCTCTTGTAGGTCACAGAAAAGTTATTTTCTTGAAGCCGTAAGGCCCAACGAGCCAACCGACCAGTTGGGTCGCGTAGTCCGACGAGCCAACAAAGAGAATGATGATCTGTGACAATCTTGAACTGCCGGCCGTACAAATAAGGTCTGAACTTTTGGACGGCGAAAACAACCGCAAGACATTCCAGTTCGTTGACCGAATAATTCCTCTCTGCCTTAGTCAAAGTACGACTTGAATACGCCACGACGTGCTGGTGGTTGTCGTGATACTGAACCAGCACGGCACTAACACCGATACAACTAGCATCTGTATGCAGTTCCATGAGTGCCTCCGGTTCAAAATGGCGCAAGAGGGGCCCGGAAGTAAGCAAATACTTCGGCTGCTCGAAAGCAGCCTCACACTCAACAATCCATCGGAACGGAGCGTTTTTGCAGAGCAACTCTGTCAGGGGATGAGCGAGCTGGGCGAAGTCTTTGATAAACCGACGAAAATAAGAACACAGGCCCACGAAGCTACGGAGATCCTTCACAGACGTTGGTTGCTTGAAGTCTCGGACAGCACTGATTTTTTGCGGGTCTGGACGTATACCGTCCCTGTCGACTAGGTATCCAAAAACAAGGGCTTGACGCTCACCAAAATGACATTTCTTTGCGTTTAAAACGAGACCAGCTTGTTTGACGCAATGTAGAACAACGCTAAGCCGATGGCTGAGCTCGTAAAATGTCTTGCCAAAAATAATTACATCATCGAGATAACACATACATATCTCCCATTTGAGACCGCGAAGGATGGAGTCCATGAATCGCTCGAAGGTAGCTGAGGCATTACATAAGCCAAACCGCATAACGAAGAATTCGAATAACCCATCAGGCGTGACAAAAGCTGTCTTCTCTTTGTCGGACGGATACATTGGTATTTGCCAGTACCCAGACCTTAGGTCGACGGACTAAAAGTATGCGGCCGAGTGCAGACAATCAACAGCATCGTCGATGCGTGGTAGCGGATACACGCCTTTCTTTGTGACGGCGTTGAGACGGGGTAGTCTACACAAAATCGCCAAGAGTTGTCTTTCTTTTTTTTACCAATATAACAGGAGCTGCCCAGGCACTGCTTGACTCTTGAATAACGCCTTTCTGCAGCATGTCGTTGACCTGATCGCCGATCACTTGCCTCTCTGACGGGGATACGCGATAGGGTTTCTGAGGTATCGGTGTAGCATCTCCCGTGTTGATGCGGTGGTGCATACGAATTTCGGGAAATATGGAACAACGCTTGTTTTGAGCGAAATAAAAGACTCCCGCGTAGCGTGTAAGCATCTCCTCGAGGACATTCTGCTCGGAAGAAGGCAACGACTTATTGGTCAAACGTTTCATCACGGCTGAGTAGTTGGGCGCAGTCTGACTGACGGCTGGAGACTCTGAGACCATTCTGACGTCAATTGTGGCCTGCTCCTCGAACGTTCCCAGTTTGAGTCCAGCTGGCAGAACAACAGGCTATGAGGCTGCATTGAGCACCCACAAACAAAAAGCATGTCCGTCGATGGCTGTAAGGACAGACCGTGGGACCAGCACATTCTTCTTGGGAGCATTTGCATGATCAGGCTCCACAAGTCCAATGCAGGGTCCTGAGCGGACATGAGAAGAGCATACGGGTACAAACACTGCTGTCCGGCCAGGGATCGTCACATCTTCAGACAACGAAAGCGCATCGATGGGCAGAGTCAGAAAATCGTCAACTATTGCAGCGGGCGGTAGAAGAATCTCTCCAGTTCTAGAGTCAAGCGTAGCGCCGCATTCATGAAGGAGGTCTATCCCTAAAATGACGCCATGAGTAGTGCGAGCCAGTACAGTGAATTCAACTCGGAAATTTTGTCCACCAATCGTTAGTACAACTGAACAAATATCAACAGGGCATAACGCTTCGCCTCCAACTCCACGAAAAGTTTCTTTACGATTCCACGCGAACATAACTTTGTGACCCCAGAAACGATGTTTGAAACGAAGACTCATAACTGAAACAGCAGCACCAGTGTCTACAAGAGCAAGAGTATCTACACCGTCTATACACACACGCACTTTGTTCATCAATATCACAGCAGGAGGAGGAATTGGCGAAACTGACCGTCCCGCGGCCGCACCTCCATCGGTCGCACCAGTTAGTTTCCCATTTGATGCGGGGAAGGTGACCGACGACGCGGAAACGGCGACCGGCGGGACCGTGTCGGAGGCGGCGTCAGGCTTCGCTCGGAGGCGGGGGACTCGCTGCGAAATTCGTTAGGCCATTGCTGTCGGGGACGGTGGTCGGCCGGGTGAGAGGTCCAGGTTTCATGCATACGAAACCTGGACCAGGTTTTAAGCTGATGATGTCCGGGGGTAGGCCAGCTAAGCGTCTGCTTCTTCGAAAAACTTCTACTGTGGGGTCCAGGATGGCAAGTTACCCAGCACCGCTTCGCCAAAGCTGTTACGGATGTGATTGATTTATTTACACTAAAAAATGTCATCGCTCTACCGTCACTGCCGAATCACCACCGCTCGAGAGCGTCCGATCTCTTCTTCTTCATCGCTCTTTCAGTCCACCGCGTTACAATATATATATATATATATATATATATATATATATATATATATATATATATATATATTGATACAGGGTATCACTACCAGGAAATTTAAGGGAAGCGCGGATAGAGAAGGAAGACGACGTTGCCTCCACTGCGATTCCCCTTAGTGGGTACTAGCCATGGCGGTGGAGATCATCATCATTATACTGTGATCGCGGACTCAGGGCCCATTAAACCCCCCCCCCCCCCATTAAGTTACCTTACCTTGTGTAACAATTTGGTGGAGGTGCCGGGGTAAGACGAACCCAAAGACGGGAGCTTCACTACAAGGACTTCGTCGCAGCCGCCACCTCACCGGACTTCCACCTTCGCCGATCGCAATGGCCCGTTACGGCATTCGTTACGACCGACAGACTTTACGAGTTCAGCGTTATGCCATTCGGATTATGTAATGCTCCTGCGACATTCGAAAGATTTATGGACTCTATATTGCGTGGTTTAAAATGGCATATATGCATGTGTTACCTTGATGATGTCGTAATTTTTGGACGTACGTTTGAGGAGCACAACACTCGCCTAGACCTCGTGCTCAGCTGCATTGAAAAAGCTGGCCTTGTATTGAATTCCAAAAAGTGCCACTTTGGCGAGCGACAGACATTGGTGTTAGGACATCTCGTCGACAAAGATGGCATTAGACCTGACCCACAAAATACAGCAGCCGTTGAATCGTTCGAGCGTCCTAAATCTGTGAAACAACTGCGTAGCTTCATCGGGCTCTGCTCGTATTTCCGCCGGTTCATACCCAAGCTTGCGAATGTCGTTCACCCCCTGACGAGCCTTCTACGCAAGAACAGCCTGTTTCAGTGGACCCCCGAGTGTGATGCCGCTTTTCACAAGCTGAAGTTTTTGTTAACTTCGCAGCCAATACTTCGGCATTTCAATCCTTCGTCACCCGCGGAAATTCACACAGACGCAAGTGGCAACGGTATCGGTGCCGTTCTCGTTCAGCTTTCTGGCAAGAAGGAACACGTTGTGGCGTACGCAAGTCGTTCTTTAGGCAAGCCTGAACGCAACTACACAGTGACCGAACAGGAATGCCTAGCGGTAGTCTTTGCCGTGCAACGGTTTCGCTCATTCATCTATGGTCGCCCGTTCACTATTATCACAGATCACCATTCCCTGTGTTGGCTGGTCAACCATCGTGACCCATCCGGCCGCCTCGCACGATGGGCCATTCGTTTGCAAAAACATGTCTTCACCATCTCATACAAGACTGGCCATCTACACGCTGATGCGGATTGCCTCTCCAGAATGCCGCTACCATCGACAGACTGTGAAGCGGATAACTTTGACCACCTTATCGCTTCTCTGTCGTCTGGCTTTCCCGATGCCGTGACCTTCGCCGCTGAGCAGCGTAATGACCCAAGCTTAAAAGCTCTCTTTCCTGGAGCGAGAAATTCATTAAGCGAAGGCCGATTCTGCGTCCGAAATGGCCTTTTTTACCAGAAAAACTTGTCCACGACGGGCGCCCGCTTTCTGCTGGTTGTTCCTGCGTCCCTCCAAGCGTCTGTTCTGCGTCTCACGCATGATGGCCCCACCTCTGGCCATCTAGGCACCGCACTAACACTTTGTCGCACGAAAGAGCGATTCTCTTGGCAGAAAATGAGCAAAACGATTCCGAACTACGTGGCCAGCTGTACGCAGTGCCAGAGCCACAAGCGGCCTTCCTCGGGTCCAGTTGGTCACCTGCAACCTGTAAAGCCTCCCGGTTCCCCTTTCGAGAAGGTCGGCATTGATCTGATGGGACCATTTCCACGCTCCTCAAAAGGTAACCGGTGGATAATTGTATGCGCCGACTACCTGACGCGGTACTGCGAGACGGCTGCCTTATGCTCCGCCACGGCAGTCCAGGTTTCGGAGTTCCTGTTGCATTCAGTCATCCTCCGACACGGACCTCCTCGCGTGATAATAAGTGACCGTGGACGACAATTTACCGCTGATATTGTCGAGTCATTACTTCGTTTGTGTGCCTCCAAGTTCCGACACTCAACTGCGTATCATCCACAAACTAACGGCCTCACCGAGCGCACAAACCGAACGTTGATCAACATGTTGTCAATGTACGTCGCCTGCGACCACAAAAACTGGGATGAAGTATTACCATTCGTCACGTACGCCTTCAACACGTCGAAACACGAAACGACAGGCTACAGCCCTTTCTATCTGCTCTACGCTCGCTCACCTCGACATACACTGGACACTATCTTTCCTTTTGTCGTCCATGACGATTTAACAATTGCGGAAACTTTGTGTCGTGCGGAAGAGACACGTCGACTTGCCTGCTTACGTACACTGGCAGCGCAAAAGTCCTGCAAAACTGGCTACGACAGTCAACACAGGCATGTAACCTATGCCCCCGGTGATCTAGTGTGGGTGTGGACCCCAATACGCAGACGTGGCTTGAGCCAAAAGCTACTGGCACACTATGCCGCTCCTTTTGTGATACTCCGTCGTCTCACCGAGGTCAACTATGAAATTGCACGTGTCACCACTAGTGGCCGACGTTCATGCAGGACAGAGGTGACGCATGTTGCCCGCCTGAAGCCGTTTACACGAAGGATGCAAGAATGACTCGCCCAGAGGGCTTCGTCTGAGACGGGAGGAATGATACAGGGTATCACTACCAGGAAAAACAAGGGAAGCGCGGATAGAGAAGGAAGACGACGTTGCCTCCACTGCGATTCCCCTTAGTGGGTACTAGCCATGGCGGTGGAGATCATCATCATGATACTGTGATCGCGGACTCCGGGCCCATTAAACCCCCCCCACTAAGTTACCTTACCTACAGGGTATCAATATATATATATATATATATATATATATATATATATATATATATATATATATATATATATATATATATATATATATATATATATATATATATATATATATATATATATTGAAAAAGGGTTCATTGGCGTGTGCTCCCTACGATGAAAACACGATCGGGACAGAGCAACGGTCAAGCAGATGCCAGCGACGATCAGCACGAGGCAAGCGAGAGAAGCCCAGGACCCAGTACACATGCGGTGGCGATGTTGCTTGCCAACGATGCGTTTTCTTCTTCACAATTTTCCCCCGCCGAAAAAGAGCCATCCTGGCGACCTAAGAGTCTGGAGACACAGGGGGGCGGGGGGCGCTGCGAGCGCGCGGAGCGAGCGGTCAGGCTTTACATGGGCTCCGTAGGAAATGCTAATTTTCGGCATACCATCGACTTCTACAGGACTAATTTCGGTACGTGAGTGATCAACTCGGTGAGTGGACCACGTCAATACCAAATTTGGGCCATTTCACCCAATATTGAGAGTTTTAGAGTGATTTCATATGCGAAGCGGGGGAGGCCCCGCTATGCCTAACGACGGCTACCTTCGCTCCGATTATGTGCTCGGTCGGCGCGGCACTCGGGGCGGCCTTGGAGGCCTCCCCAGAGCTCGCCGGGCTTCGGAACGACGAGAACGACCAACACCACGAAGAATTCCAAGCCATGCACACCTCGGCCGCGGATATAAGTGCGGGTTCTGCCAACACCACCTAAATAACTTATCTAGGTGGTGTTGGTTCTGCTCGCCAGAGGCGGCATGGTCAGCTAGGCCTAACCGCCGCGAAGAAGAAAGCCGCCGAACAACCGACCGGATCGCGACTCGACGCCAGCGGGGACTGCTCGACGACGATCGGCGACGGTTTCCCGACCGCCACCGGCATCGGACAGTGTGTTACCGCAGTTAACAGTGACTGTGACCCACCGAATTCGTGTGCGGGTTGGACTGTAGTGGCCTCTCGACGCGAGAAGAAACGGCAAAAGACGGGAAGCCCATCGCAGCGGAATACCCTAACCGCAGGTGAGCCGAGCAAGTCTCTCTCGGCTTCTAATGCTAAGTTGAAGGAGAAGCGTAGGCGCGAACAGAAAGCGCAGTACGTTGCCAAAGTGAGCGCTAATATGGCAAAGTCAGCCCGCATGCCTACTTTCGCCAAGAAAGACGAGCACCGCGTGCTTGTTACGCCTCGCGGGGTCTCGTAGTGAGTGCCACCAAAATGACCACGCTGCGCACAGCCATCATAACAGCAGCTAACATTAAGATCGAAGAAGCGGAGGACGATTCGTTTGCGCCGAACGCCGCACAGAACATTATAGTGCTGAGCATTCCTAGCGAAGCGAGACCATTTAGCTACGGATCGATCCGTAATATCACTGTGGAGGAACGCACGTATGAAACGTTTGCGTATAAGAGCACCCCAGACAACACCTCACGGGGTGTAATAAGTGGAGTGGGCAGAGAGGAACCAGAGGAACAGATCACTCGGTTCCTAGTGAACAAGCCTAACCCCACCGTTATGGCCGCACACCGGCTCGGAAATTCTGAGTCGGTGGTAATTCTATTTGAAGGAAACAGAGTACCGCGCTACGTAAAGTATGGCGGCTTTGTCACGAAGTGTACGCTGTACAGGCAGCACCGTGAGGTCTGCACTATATGCGGCCAGATAGGGCACAGGAAAGATGTGTGCCCAACTCCGAACGCTGGGGTGTGCTTCGCTTGCGGTAGAAACAACCCAGGAGAAGACCATACAGAATACTGCAAACCAAGATGCAAGTTCTGCGGCGGCTCCCACGTCACGGTGTCACAAACCGAGCGCTCAAAAAAGGGCGCGCCGCCAAATTCTCGCGACGAAGCGCCAAGAGGTCAACGATAAAAAAAAGAAAACAAGCATCCAAAGACTCCCCGGGCGCGCGTCCTTCTCCCCTCAGAAGCGTAGGTTCGCCAACGAACCTCCTCGCATCGGTGGCCGAGCAAGCCCTAGAGAGTTCTCGATGGAAAGGGGCGTGGTGATGCAGGGTTGCGTCATCTTTCGCGGACGGCTCTCGTACCGTCTCACCCTTTATCCAGCTTTCGCTGCGTATCGCGCCGACAAAATGATGAGAACTTTCTGGAATCTCGCGCGGAAGGTATTTAATCGAGCAGCCGAGATGGGAGATCAGCAGAAGAAGCAAGTTAGCGCCAGAGTGTGTAGGGTGTTCCGCCGTATCTGTCGGCGAAGGTTTTATCCTTAGTGACAAAGGAGGAGAAGACGGAAGTTAGCACCAGAGTGCGCGTGGGGTTATTCCGCCGTAGGGAGCCTACATGAACGGCCGTTTTTAGGGTGATGTCAGCCTTTGACCCACTACATGCCGCCAACGCACCGCCGCCTGCCAAAACACAATGTTGCCAGACAGCAACGCCGCGCTGTCGCCCCATCTTGGTGCCCGCACTGCGTCTACGCCCGGTTGCGTTTAGTTCTCAATAATACGGCTTCGAACGTTGCGGTAGCGTGTTAAACGCTGCCGGTGAAGCCTTAGAATGCCTGGATGCTGCGTACCGCTCTGCACTAACCACAACAGAAAGGGGGTGCGAATGTTCCGCTTCCCAGCGAGCCCTGGCCAACGACAACTATGGCTGGCTCAAGTGAAGCGAGACGGCTGGGAGCCCACCAGTGCGTCTCGTATTTGCTCTGTGAGTACTGCGTATTTCGTTCACTGTTTTTTCCTGCGGCACACGTATATGTGTTTCGCGGTGTTCGCGAATGAGTAGATAACCGAAGTTGTCGTTGCTGCGTCCACGCATTGCGAGTAGGAAGCCCACAAACGGGACGCGTTCGTGCGGAGACGCGCTCGCTAGTCTGAGCTGTTGCCACGCTTGCGTTCGTGTCAGCGTAACCTCAGTATTATGTCGCAAGTGTTTGTGTTTGTGTGTTTGTGAGATGTAATTTCATGATGACGTCACACGGTCGGCTCCTTTTTGTTGCGCCGTACTTCGCGTAGCTGGAGGGAGCGGCGGCTGGCTCCAAAATGGCGGCGCACAGAAAACTATGCTGAATTTGGTGGAAGCTGGCAACAGCGTGCCCCGTTGCCCGCTTGTTTTGGCTGAGTTTCTTGAAGGCACTTATTAAGATGTCTCCATCCCAAAAACGGCCATTCATGTAGGCTCCCTATTCCGCCGTGTCTGTTCGCAAAGGTTTTGTCCTTAGTGACAAAGCAGAAGAAGAAAGTATGCGCCAGAGTGCGTAGGGTGTTCCGCCTTGTGGGCGAAGCCTTTTGTCTTCCGTGACAAAGAAGGAGAAGAAGAGGATTTTCACGTGAGGGGTGAAGACTCGAGCTACAGGCAAGAGTGTGTGTCTACGGCTTTCGAGCGAAGACGCGTGGCAACAGCTGCGTGTGTGAAGCCGACGTGTTTCCGGCGAAGAAGTTTGGAGGTTTCCTGAAAGAGAAACTTCGGGGGCAGCGGAGCGACAACAACACTGGACTTTGAGTGAGTGATTCTCGGAAGAGTATCATTCAGACTTTTGTTCCAAGAACTTCGGACTGAAAAGTTTTCTAACTCTTTAGTCGTTAAGTGTCTTGGTTGTTCGATGCATGCGACTTCATTGTAGTACGTATTGTTGTCCGTGTCCGTTGTTTCGAGTGTGGCTGATTGTACTGTGTAGTAAATTGTTTGATTGGTGACATATTGTATTCAACAATTTTCGAGTGTGCATACTTGTGTATCGTTGTGATCTGCCATAACTTAGAATATAATTTTGTTCTGTTTATCAACTCTCGACTCTGACTTGTTCTTTGGGCCACAGCCGGCGTCCGCTGGCGCGCCAAATAGGACTACTTCTAAATTTTCCACGCTTTCGTGGTGCGGTTCGGGGGGCCGATACTTCGGCCCTTGGAATTAGCCCGGCGATCGCCTTCCTAACTAACGGGACCCGTGACACACGGGCGCGGGCAAATGGAAGAACAAATTTAAAACGCCGCTACAAATCAAGCAGCGGCAGAGGATAAAACAGAACACCGAAACTATAACCGAGATGGCGCCCGCGAAAGCGCCCGGGGAGGCTGCGCTTTCTAGAAGATTCGACTTCCCGGAGCCGGGAGCCAGCGGCACACGTCACGAACAGAACGGCGTGGCGAGCCACGACAGGAGCAGAGCGGAACCCGAGGACGTGAAGTGGGCTGACGTCACCTCCGGAAGACCGAAAGAAGCGCGTCCGCCAAGACCGGCGCCGCAGGTGCAAGAGCCTGCCAAACAAGTCTGACGTCAATCGCGCGGCGATGACGCAAAAGAGCGGGGCCCCAACGGAGCAGCAGCTGCAACGCTGAAGGAGCCTGGCAAGATGTCAAGCGGCGGCGGCTGCAGCGAAAAATGCAAGAAAGAGACACGGGAGTTGAAAGCTACCGTTAAGAAAATGGAGAAGGCGATGGACGAACTCCAGACGGCGATGGCGGCGACGCAGCTCACCATCAAACAACAACGAGGCGTCATCGACCAACAACGAGACGCCATTAGAAGGCTTCAAGAGGGGGGATCAAGGAACGAAGCCAACAACAAGATGGCGACAGACGCCGATGAGGATGGCAACGGAACCCCAACGAACATCGCGGGCAACGCCTTTGTCAACACTACAACCCCTAAGACCTACCAATGCACCGCCAAAGCGAATACTCCGACAAGGGCATCCATGGTTGCGGTGGCAAGAGGGTCGGAAGCACAGCCCGAAGAGGAACTAGAAAACGAAAGCAACGAGGAAGAAGGTGATAGCGCCTCGGTCATCTAGGTGGCAGCTACAAACAACGGAGACAGGACCAAACCTCTCGGCCACGGGAGCTTCAGTAAGAAGATCGGTCGGAACGCGAGTGCTATAAAGAAATGGGGCAAGAGCTTTGAGGGCCTCGAGCAGAGAATCCTCACGAAATGCACCCAAGTCATCCAACCACAACTTGCGCAAACGATTCAGCTCCAAATCGAGCAAGCGCTAGAGAGGGCCCTGAGCCCCGAGAAGCTGCATCCGCTAATTGGTGAAGCGGTGCATCAATATTGCCAAACACAAAAGGCTCTCCCTCATAATGGACAGCAACAATAAGATCAAGATCTGGCACTGGAACGCCAACGGGTTCCGGTGCCGAAAAGCAATCCTACAACAGTACTTGAGATCGCTGGCACCGACGGCTCGCCCGGACGTGATAGCGGTCCAAGAAACCCACACCGAAGACACGCCGACGCTGCCAGGGTATCGGACACACGCCTGCCCCCCGTCCGCTCGCACATGCGGGAAGGGTGTGGCGCAGGGCGTGTGCACGTCCATCCGGAAAGGCATCGCCCACGTGAAACACCAACAGTTCCTGGGCAGCAGGGACACCGCCATCGAGCTGTGCGTCACCGAGCTAGCGATTAGCGGCAAAGGACGAGGAGCCCGGGGTGGAAGAAAGAAGAAGACATCAACCACCGTCTTCATCGCTAACATCTATAGCAATCCAAGACATGGAAAGCACAAATTCAAAACTCTCTTCCATAAGATCAAGAGCGCAACATCACGAGCACAGAAAGACCTGGCCAAGAGAGGAGACGCTGCCGCGGTAATATGCGGCGATTTCAACGCCCAACATCGAGAGCTCGGCTACACGACCACCACGTTCAAGGGAAGGAACCTTCTCGAAGACGCCGGCGAAGCCGAGTTCACGTTACTGATCAATCCAGCCCACCCATCAAGGATCGGAACATCGGCTGCCCGGGATACAAATCCGGACCTCACCTTTGCAATGCTGCCCGAAGGTGGCACCGCGAAGTGGAGGAATACCGTAATCAACCTGGGCAGGGATCACTTCATAATCGAAATTGAATTACCGCTGTCTCATCTCAACAGAAACACGAACCGCGGCAAAACATCAAAGCACAAACTCGTCGACTGGAGCAAGTTCCGTAACACAGAACTCGGCGAAGTCGACAATATCGACGATTGGTCAGCGAAGCTGCTGGCGGCAACGAAGGGGCCACCAAAGAGATCGATACACCCGAAGAAATCGAAACCATGGACCCGAGACTAGCCCACCTCCTCGAACCCAGGCGCTCGCTCCAAGAGCATTGGCGGCGGCAACGTCACAACAGAAAGCTACGAAAGAAGATCGCAGAACTCGGCCGAGAGATCGAGCGACACAGCAGGCAGCTCTGCTCACAGCAGTGGTTTGCACTCTGCAGCCAGGCTGATGGGCAACGTCACCGCGGCGGCAGTTGGAAACTCCTCAGGCAACTGATGGATGAGACCAAGAGCTGCGAATACCAACGTACACGCATGGCCCAAATCCTACACACGAGCGCTCGTCAACTAGGCGAAGAGGAGATGTTCAAGCAACTCAACGAGCGCTACCTCCCCATCACCAGTCGCGAAGACCACCCAGACTACGCCGGCCAGCCGAACCCCCACTTCGACCGAGATCTAGAGGAATTGTTTATTTGTTATTGCACTTGTTTATTTGTTACTCATGTCTCGAGCTTACGTTTTGGCACCTTTCGCCCTTTTACTTGTTGTACATGTCTTTGTTAGCCCCCCTTACTCAATGCCCTAACCAAGGGCCTGTAAGGTACCTGTAAATAAATAAATAATTAAATGGGAAGTGGGGCAGGCGGCGCAGGACCTGAACTGTCGTTCGGCCGCAGGACCCGACAGAGATACTAACAAAGCTCTATGCAACCTGAGCGACCCAGCCATCACATCACTGACACGCTACTACAACAAATACTGGCGTAACGGCAAGCTGCCCAAGGCCTGGAAGACAGCGAAGACGATCCTGCTGCCAAAACTGAACAAGCCACCGGGTATAGAAGGCCTGCGTCCCATCTCGCTCACGTCCTGCGTGGGCAATGTCCTGGAGCACGTTCTTAACACCCGGTGGAACCGTTACCTGGAAGCGCACAATGTCTACCCAGACTCAATGCTTGGCTTCCGGGCCAAGTTAGGAACGCAAGACGCCATGCTTCTGATCCAACGAGAAGTCCTTGACCCACCGGGCGGGACTCCAAAGAATGACAACCGAACGATCTTGGGCCTGGACCTGCAGAGCGCCTTCGACAACGTTAGACACTCGTCGGTCCTGGCTCAGGTGTCCCGCCTGGGGCTGGGTGCAAGATCATACAACTACATCAGAGCCTTCCTCTCTTGCCGCACGGCCAGGCTGGAGGTGGGAGGAACGAAGCTCGAAGAACGAGAGCTGGGCAGTGTCGGGACCCCACAGGGCTCGGTCATCTCACCGTTCCTGTTTAACATTGTCATGATCGAGGTGGCCAGGAGTCTGGAGGCGCTGGGCACGAGGAACCGACACTGCCTCTAAGCCGACGACGTAACCATCTGTGCCACGGGTGGAAGCGACGGAGACATCGAGGCGGGTCTGCAGGCGGCGGTGGACGCCGTGGAGTCCGCACTCTCGGGCACGAGCTTGCGGTGTTTGCCACAAAAATCACAGCTACTCATCCTTCCACCACCTGGGAGGCACAAAAAGAAGGCAAGTCGAGAGGCGGCCGAGAACATCATCGTGCGCACCAGTGACGGTATGCAGATCCCACACGTCCCGGGGCTTCGAGTCCTGGGGATGTTCGTGGACGGCACCCAAACCAACGCCACGGCGGTAAAGAACATCACAACCAAGATGGGCGTCGCAGCGCGCCTGGTCAAGCGAATGTCATCCCGCTACCGGGTCATGAAAGAGAGGGGCTCCTGCGTCTGCTGCAGGTTTTCGTTATAAGCCACGCGGCATATTCAGGGGCCTTTCACCGCTGGACCGGCGCGGAACGAGCCAAGATCGACGCTGCCATCCGGAAGGCTTACGCGGGGGCTCTTGGGCTCCTATTAGGTACAAAGACAACGGCCTTGCTGTCTCTGGAAACACACAACACGCTCTCGGAGATCAGCGAGGCCCAGAGAGCTTCACAGCTGAGCCGCCTCAGCAACACAGCCGCGGGCAGAGGATTACTCGATCGGGTGGGATTATTACCTCCTGGAGAACGCCCGGGAGCAGGACCGGACGGGGAGCTAGAAGAACAAGTCCCCCTGACCGATGAGGCAGCGAGGAAGATCATCGTCTACCCGCTGCCAAAGAACATGGGCCCAAACATGGGCAGGCGAGCGGCGAGAGCAGCGGCGCTGGCCCGTCAACATCAGAGAGACGAGGGCGCAGTCTACGTGGACGCCGCAAGGTATCCGGGAAGACGCAACGCCTTCGCAGCAGTGGTGGTCAGCGCTACTACCGGCAAACTACTAACAGCAAGCACCGTGCGCGCCCGAACAGCCGGCCAGGCAGAGGAGGCGGCGATAGCCCTGGCCACAGGTAGGCCGGGCACGCGCACGGTTCTAAGCGACTCAAAGCAGGATATCAGGAATTTCGCCCGAGGCATGGTCTGGCGAGGCACGGAGCGGCTAGTGACGTCCATCGCGGCTTCGCGGGCTGCTCGCGGCGCCGCTACAGGGCCAACCATTGCCCTCAAGTGGTTCCCAGCCTACATGGAACAACTGGCTCCCGACATCGAGAACCGCAACGAGGAGATGGACGCTGTGGCCCGTGATCTCATCACGTGCCGGACCGCGGCAGCCCGTCTCTCTGAAACCAGCGGTGAAGACCTAGAAGAAGACCTCGATCCCCTCACCGACTACGGAGGGATCCTGGCGGCCTACAGAGAGGCCAGGAGAGCCTTCCCCCCCCCCCCGCATCGTGAACTGTCACGTGCGGAAGCAGTGAAGCTACGACAACTGCAAACAGAATGCGTGCTAACGCCAGCATTGGCCCGGCATGTATGCCCCGACATGTTTGTGGACGCAAAGTGTAGCGTGTGCGAGCGTGAACTAGCCGCCCTCCGCCACATCATGTGGGTCGGGTGTAACAGTGCTGTGAACAATGGGAATGGGCAGTGCCAGGACGCCACGTATCTCGAAGAGGTGGGAGCATGGATACGCTCCCAAGACTCAACCACGCAACGAAGGGCCATCCAGCGGCTTGAGGAGGCCCTGGCAAAGCAGACGAGAAAGGGAGCCGACGCCCCGGACAACGGGAGCGGAGGAGCCCGAGTATCCAACGCCTAGCCGGAGCGCGACGTCCTCAAGATATAGGGCCTGGGACTATATTACTATTAGCCATAGTCTTCAGATAGGGAATGCCCGCGCCCTGCGCAGCCGGTGACTTCCCGCACGCCGGATGCGTGAATAAATGTTGTTTCTCTCTCTCTCTGGAGACACAGGGCTATGATATGGCTTAAGACGGGCGACGTGGACGATGTCACGTCCACGCCGGCGCATTTCGTCAGATGGGGAAAGTGGCTCAATGAGAAAATTCACCGGTGAGGTTTGCTCCAAAACGCGGTAGGGACCCTCGTACTGCGGGACGAGTTTAGAGGAAAGGCCGGGGTTTTGGCAAGGAACAGCCAGCCATACAAGTGATCCCGGGGAATATCTGTGGCTTCGTGAAGAGTCGGCGTTGTTCTCTTTTTGGCGCTGCTGTTCTAGTGACGTAAAGGTGCGTGCGAGTTCACGGCACTCTTCGGCTTTTCGGGCAGCTTCGGACACAGATGGGCATTCGGATGCGTCAGGACGGTATGGAAGGAGAGTGTCGATGGTGTGGGATGGTTCGCGTCTATAAAGAAGAAAGAAAGGTGAAAATCCCGTGGTAGACTGTGCCGCGGTGTTGTATGCGAACGTGATGAAGGGAAGAATGCGATTCCAGTTAGTATGGTCAGATGTCACATACATCGCGAGCATACCGACGAGGGTGTGGTTAAGTCTCTTTGTGAGCCCGTTAGTCTGCGGGTGGTATGCCGTGGTCTTGCGATGAACAACATGGCATTCAGAAAGCAGAGCCGTGACGACTTCTGATAGGAATTGCTCGACCTCGGTGACTTGGTAGTTCTCGAGACGCACCATGTCGTAGTATGAAGCGATGGTGAACGAAGGACGCTACGTCCCGCGCAGTGGCACTTGGAAGGACGGCTGTCTCAGCGTATCGTGTTAAATGGTCCACAGCGACTATGATCCACCGATTTTCATCTGATGTTGTCGGTAGAGGGCCATAGAGATCAATTCCGATCCGATCGAAAGGTTTGGCAGGGCACAGAAGCGGTTGAAGTGCACCGGACGAGTGGAAATGCGGTGATTGACAGTCAGGGCAGCCCATAACGAATTTTCGAACAAAATTATACAATCCGCGCCAATAGAAGTGATGGCGAGTGCGTTCGCAAGTTTTTAAAAATTCCAGCAATCATGGCCACATTAGGGATCGTCGTGAAAGAAGGCGCATATTTGGGATCGCAAGCTGCAGGGGACAACCAAGAGCTACTTACGACCTTCAGGGGCATAGTTGCGTCGGCGTAGCAGCCGATCACGAATGCTGAAGTGAGCACCTTGACGTCGGAGAGATCGTGATACCGCAGTGGTTGACGATCCAGAGAGACAGTCAAAAAGGGAAGCGATCTACGGGCCCTTGTGTTGTTCACTGGCAAAGGAGTCGAAGTCGAGAAATGCGACGGAGTTGGTACCAGTGGTTCCGCAGGCCGAGTCGGGAGGTAAAGGCGAACGGGACAGGGCGTCAGCGTCAGAATGCTTGCGTCCACTGCGATAGATAACGCGAATGTCATACTCCTGGATTTGCAGTGCCCACCGAGCTAGGCAGCCAAAAGGATCTTTCAATGTGGCGAGCCAAAATTGCATGGTGGTCCATTACCAGGTCGAATGGGCGACCGTATACAAATAAGGGCGGAACTCGCAAAGCACCCATACTAGCGCTAAGCACTCCTTTTCAGTGACGCTGTAATTGGCCTTAGCTTTAGTGAGCGTGCGACTCGCATAAGCGACGACGTATTCGGAGTAGCCCGGCTTGCGTTGGGCGTTGACAGCGCCAAGACCAACCCCGCTAGTGTCTGTGTGAACTTCCGTTGCAGCTGTTGGGTCTGTATCTGGCTTACTGTAAATAAAAATACTACTACTACTACTACTACTACTACTACTACTACTACTAAATGCCGAAGAATGGGAGGATATGTTAGCAAACTACGGAGCATGGCAAACGCGACGTCGCAGTCAGGAGATCAGGATGAAAGGTCTGCGTCACCGCGTAGGAGGTTGGTCAGTGGTGACACGATTGAAGCAAAATTTCGAACGAAGCGCCGGAAGTACGAGCATAGTCCGACGAAACTGCGTAATTCTTTCAGTGTAGTAGGTTTCGGGAACTCAGCGACTGCTCGCAGTATTGCAGGGTCGGGTAGAACACCATGCTTGGACACGATGTGCCCTAAGATGGACAGCTCTCGCGCGGCGAAGCGGCACTTTTTAAGGTTCAGTTAGAGCTCAGCGTTGGTTAAGCACGTCAGAACCAGATGGAGCCGAAGAAGATGTGTAGGAAAATCGGGAGAGAAAACGACAATGTCGTCAAGATAGCATAGACACACAGACCACTTCAGTCCATGCAGCATGTTGTCCACGAGTCGTTAAAACGTGGCAGGAGCATTACAAAGCCCAAAAGGCATTACGTTAAATTCGTACAGGCCATCTGGTGTAATGCACGCAGTTTTCTGGAGATCAGCTTCTGCCATAGGAACCTGCCAGTATCCAGATCGTAAGTCTAAGGAGGAAAAGAATTCGGAACCTTGGAGGCTGTCAAGGGCGTCGTCGATGCGCGACAATAGATAGACGTCTTTCCGCGTCACCTTGTTTAATCGCCGGTAGTCGACGCAAAATCCAATTGATCCATCCTTCTTTCGAACTAGAACGACAGGAGATGCCCAAGGACTGCGCGATTGTTGAATAACGTGACGGCGTAGCATCTCTTCGACCTGGTCGTTGATGACGTGACGTTCTGCAGCAGAGACACGGTACGGTCTTTGACGCAATGGCTGGTGCGAACCGGTGTCAACGTAGTGGTGCATTGCGGAAGTGCGACCCAATCGCGGCTGAGAAACATCGAATGAATTCGCGAAGTGCTGGAGGAGATTAAAAAGCTCGGCACGTTCTTGAGCACTTAAGGTGTCGGCGATGGAACTCGAGAAGATGTCACTCGACGAGCATTCCAGTGGAGAAAGGGCACGAAGTTCGGTCGAGGCGCTACTGCACGACTCGTCTGGCATGTTAAAGAATAAAGAAGAATCAAGGTACTCCACTCGAGCGAGACATTCGCCGGCAAGTAGCGTAAGCGGCGCCGAAAGGGGGTTGTGAACGAAAATATTGCTTCGGCCAGCAGTGACGTCAAGTGTAGCGAAAGGCAAGGAAACGGCTCTGCAGCTCATGAAAATGGCGGAAGGTGTAAACATTACTGTAGCATCGTTATGGTCATCGCAGCAAACAGGGACAACGGCAAGAGAGGCTGGCGGAATTTCAGTGTCTTCACGCACGACGAGTTTTGGGGACCGCTCAAGAGTTTCGTGCAAAGGTTCGTCAGACAGGTGCGAAAATTGAACTTCAGCGCGTGCGCAGTCGATGACGGCATGATGATGTGACAGAAAGTCTCACCCGAAAATAACGCCATGCGAGCACACCGAAAGGACGATGAACTCGACAACGTACATAGAACCTTGGATGAATATGCGGGCCGTACAGGTGCCAAGAGGTCGAACTGGTTGTGCGCTAGCCGTACGAAGCGATAGTCCAGAGAGCGGCGTGGTCACTTTGTGTAGGGAGCGGCAGAACTGGGCGGCTTTAACAGAAACGGCAGCACCTGTGTCGACGAGGGCAAAGGTAGAAACACCATCGTCAGATATGGCGACGACGATAGCAGGTCAAGTGCGAGGACTTGAGCATTTCGACGACGGCGCAGTTCTTGCCTCTGGAACTGCGGCGTTCAGTTTTCCCGGTTGGAGGAAGCGGGTCGGGGACGCATTGGGGACAGTGATCGCCTGCGATGAGAAGGGGAGCGGGGAGAGTGAGTCTGAGACGGGGGCTGGCGTTACTGAGACTCGGGAAGGTTACTGTAGCCATACTGTGGTGAGGGATAGGGAGCAGGTAGGTGCATGGACTGTGTGTCATAAGATAACGGTCGAGTAGCGTCGTGGAGTGGTTGGAAGCGACGGCGACAATATCGTGCCACGTGTCCTGGAGTACCGCAGGCGTAGCAGATCGGTCGATTGTCAGGAGTGCGCCAGGGATTGCTGACTCGCGGTGCGGCCCAAGGTGTCGAAAGAGGGGCGGAGTGGGGGGCAACTGAAGCAATGGGTGGCAAATGCTGCTTGCGGGGTCTGCTGCGTACCACCTCGGCATACGTAAGAGGCGCGGCCACGGGCTGCATAGCCGGCGCATGGCGAACAGGCATGGCCACAAGCTGCTGGTGGGCAGCGACGGGAACAGCCTGAGCTACCTCTTCAGTAATAGCGTCGCGGAGTGGTGAGGGCAGACGAGAGGATGGTGGCTGCTGCATGAAGGGAATCAACGACAGTTGCCGAGCTACTTCTTCACGCACGAAGTCTTTAATCTCTTGCAGGGTTGGTGAGGGATCAGGAACAGAAGTGAGGCTGGAGAGCGAGTCGGCGTGGGAGGAAAACGGCCGACTCATGGCGCGCTGCTTCCTCAACTCTTCGAAACTTTGACATAAACTGACAAGTTCAGCGATGGTGGCCGAATTACGGGCCAGGAGCATCTGAAAAGCGCCGTCAGTTATCCCTTTGAGGATGTGTTGAATCTTCTCCGACTCGGGCATGGCGGTGTTCACGCGGTTTCAAAGATCAAAAATATCTTCTATGTAACTGGTGAACGATTCCGATGGCTTCTGTGCGCGAGTCCGCAAGCGTTGTTCAGCTCTGGACTTGCGGACAGCGGGTTGGCCAAAAACGTCAGCAATTGACGTTTTGAAAATAGACCACGTCGTAATGTCGTTTTTATGGTTATTGTACCACATTTAAGCCACGTCAGTGAGGTAAAAGATGACGGTAGTCAACTTGTCCGCGTCATTCCACTTGTTGTTTGCGCTCACCAGTTCGTAGTTGGTGAACCAGTCTTCCACGTTGGTCTCATCAGCTCCGCTAAAGACCTTGGGCTCTCGCAAGCGAAGAACGCCGGGGTTGCTGGAGGATGGAGTTGAAAAGCCAGGTTGCGCGTTGTTGGTGGCCATGATGGGAGGTAGCGTTCGGTTGCGCAGCCCCAGAGGTTTAGGCGACGCCGAATGGCAGCACCCAGGTTCAGGCGACGGGGAACGTCAGCACCCTCCACCAATTGAAAGGAGGTTTATGGGCGTGTGCTGCGGCGGTGTCCCTACGATGAAAACACGATCAAGACAGAGCAACGGTCAAGCAGATGACAGCGACGATCAGCACGAGGCGAGCGAGAAGCCCAGGACCCAGTACCCAAGCGGTGGCGATGTTGCTTGCCAACGATGCGTTTTCTTCTTCACAATATATATATATATATATATATATATATATATATATATATATATATATATATATATATATATATATATATATATATATATATATATATATATATATATATATATATATATATACAAGCTTATAAGTATGATTCACATAACTTGTTTATTCAGCCGACGTTGCGACGGGAACTGTGTTCTATATCTCTCTCTCTCTCTCTCTCTCTCTCTCTCTCTGTGTGTGTGTGTGTGTGTGTGTGTGTGTGTGTGTGTGTGTGTGTGTGTGTGTGTGTGCGCGCGTGCGTGCGTGTGTGCGTGCGTGTGTGTGTATACAGGGAAGGTAAATTTATCAAAACAAGACGCACCACTGACTGCCTACACTTTTGATACTTAATAATAGAACTACGCTTATAATACAAAACATGGCCATAAATTTGCTCGCTTGCAATGGCGTTATGCCAACAGAATATTTGCAAAGCAGCATAATTTAGGCTGTCGATACAAAATGAGAACTGGTTACAATAAATTTACGCAGATTAACAGCCGGGCTATATATATATATATATATATATATATATATATATATATATATATATATATATATATATATATATATATATATATATATATATAAGTCAAGTAGATCCTCCAAGAGAACGGTAACAACGGAAGTGTTTAATTCGACAGTTTCGGCCAGAGTCTGGCCTTCATCAGGAGTCCTGATGAAGGCCAGACTCTGGCCGAAACTGTCGAATTAAACACTTCCGTTGTTACCGTTCTCTTGGAGGATCTACTTGACTTATTGCAACGCTACGGCCATTTTCGCCACCATGCCTATATATATATATATATATATATATATATATATATATATATATAATTGGCACATTTATTATGCCCATGTGTTGTGTTTATTATGTTTAATATGTAATAAGCCTTTCCAAAAGCAATAACTATTATCTTCCGTAAAACTGTCATGATAAAACTGAGTCGTCTCCGATATAAATGGTGTGACAGCGTTACTTATACTAGAGTTTCTCGTGAAAATATCGAGCGCATGTAGGCTCACATGAGGAACACTGTGCTCTGGATATCGTAGAGACTGCCGACAAAACAAGTGTGTGATGTAATCACGGCTTTTATACTTCTCCCTTTGTAGTTCGCCAGTAGCCACTTATGATGTAACGCAGCTCAAAGCGCTGATTGAGCAAGAAGCTAGGCGGATCCGTGCAAATTCCGATTGACATTTTTTTTTGTAGGTCGGCAGGCTCTTGAACAGTGAATGTGTCGACGCAATTTCGGCGTGCCTGCATATTCACTCGTGCACCATGGGGCGTGGTAGGTGCTTCCACTGATAAAAGCTCAGAAATGCATTAAACGCGCTAAAAACGAGCGATTACACGCTTTCGCAGGCTCGGGCGCCTGCGCTTCCAATGCAGACGCTCCTGAGATCTTCAGTACCGTGAGAATACAGCGCCGCCGCTACTGTCACCCGCCAGAGAATCAGCCGAGATGCGGCGCGGCCGCCTCGTTCACTCCACTGCCCCCTACTAGAACACTGTAACAGCGTACACACCTTTCGCATAATCGCTTGCACGCCCGTTGGCAAAAATGCACGTGCTTGAAAAAAGGTCTATTAAATGCGAAGCATTTCTTAGCAAACTTCGGCGACTTTGAGCGTATCTATCTATCTATCCATCTATCTATCCATCTATCTATCTATCTATCTATCTATCTATCTATCTATCTATCTATATATCTATCTATCTATCTATCTATCTATCTATCTATCTACCTATCTATCTATCGATCTATGTAGCCGCCTACAACTGTTAGCTCTACTGGCTTTTTCCATAAAGCTATCGATACCAAACTTGGTATGGCATAGCATGACTGAATGAAGAACATATTTGACTAGTCATAACACGAAAATCATAACATATATGTCATGATTTACATTTCATGATCCCGCAGCTATTGCGGTGGTTTCGTTCACATGGCATGTTGCAAAACTGGTATGGTATGACATGAATGCATGGCGAACACAAGCGACAGACCCTAACATGAAAATTATGACATGCGTGTCATGTGACAGCATGACTACATGCCACGTTCTTTATGCGCTCACCGCCGTTTCGCTAGCGTCACGTATACCAAATTTGGTATTACAGTACGTGAATGAATAACGAAGGTATGTGACTGGTGCAAACATGATAATCATGAGATGCGTATCATGCAACAACATGACTGCATGCCACGCTCATGATGCACCGGCGGCCGTTTCGCTAGCTTCACTTATCCCAAATTTGATATTGCGCGACGTGAATACATGACGAAGGCTTGATACTAGTGCAAACATGATAAACATGAGATGCGTGTCATGTAACAACATGGCTACATGCTACACTCTCGATGCACTCGCGGCCATTTTGCAAGCTCCACATGTACCAAACTCGGTATTACGCGACGCGTACGGACGACATAGGTAACTGACACATCCAAACGTGATAATCACGACATGCGTATCATGTAACAACATGACTACACGCCACACTAATGATGCGCTCACGGCCGTTTTGCTAGCTTCACATATGCCGAATTTGGTATTACGTGACGCCAATGGATCTCGAAGGTATGTGACTGGTGCAAACATGATAATCATGAGATGCGTGGCATGTGAGGACATGACCACATGCCACAGTCAAGGCGCTCATACATTTCCACGTGACGTGATGCGCGTGCTCGCCAGCGTTCATTCCGTCACTTCACGCCGGCGTTGTCACGCCAGGCAACGGTCCTGCCATATAGTCGTGGGCGCGCGCCGCGCTGCATTGCTTTGACACATGTGCGTTTCAGCGTGTGCGGCGTCCCTCTGTCACAAAAAGAGGGAGACGCAATGTTGTCTGGGCAATGCATCGGCGCGAAATGCAGCATGTCGCATTTCGCGCCGGTTGCCATGGGGTCGCGCCTGGTGTCCGACTATAGTGCTCGCGTTTCGCTAATGTTGCGCCGCTGTGCCCAGCGTGCGCGCGCGTCAGCGCCACATTGGGGTATATTTGGCCCTTCATGATGCGCTCGCGGCCGTTTTGCTAGCTCCACATATAACAAATTTGGTGTTCATCATCATCATCAGCAGCCTAACTACGTCCACTGCAGGACAAAGGCATTTCCCATGTTCCGCCAGTTAACTCGGTCCTGTGCTTGCTGCTGGCAATTTATACCCGCAAACTTCTTAATCTCATCTGCCCACCTAACCTTCTGTCTCCCCCTAACCCGCTTGCCTTCTCTGGGAATGCAGTTAATTACCCTTAATGACCAGCGGTTATCCCGTCCACGCGCTGCATGCCCGGTCCATGTCCATTTATTTTTCTTGATTTCAGCTATAATATCCTTAACCCCCGTTTCTTCCCTAATCCACTCTGTTCTGTTCTTGTCTCTTAAGGTTACACCTACCATTTTTCTTTCCATTGCTCGCTGCGTCTTCCTCAATTTAAGCTGACCCCTCCTTGTAAGTCTCCAGATTTCTGCTCCGTAGTTAAGTACTGGCAAGATACAGCTGTTATATATCTTCCTCTTGAGGAATAGTGGCAATCTACCTGTCATAATTTGAGAGTGCTTGCCAAATGTGCTCCACCCCATTCTTATTTTTCTAGTTACTTCAATCTCGTGGTTCGGCTCCACAGTTATTACCTGCCCTAAGTAGACATAGTCTTCTACAACTTAAAGTGCACTATTACCTATCTCAAAGCACTGCTCTCTTCCGGGGTTGTTGTCCATTACTTTCGTTTTCTGCGGATTAATTATAAGACCCACCTTTCAGTTCTTTTTGTCTAACTCCGAACTCATGAGTTGCATTTCGTCCCCTGAGTTACTCAGCAATGCAATGTAATCGGCGAAGCACAGGTTACTAAGGTACTCTCTATTAACTCTTATCCCTAACTGTTCTCAATCTAGGCCTCTGAAAACCTCCTGTAAGCACGCGGTAAATAGCATTGGGGATATTGTGTTCCCCTGCCTGACACCCTTCTTGATTGGTATTCTCTCGCTTTCTTTATGAAGCACTATGGTAGCAATTGATCCCCTGTAGATTTCTTCCAGGATGTTTATATATGCTTCATCGACGCCCTGATTCCACAGTGTCTGCATGACTGCTGATATTTCGACTGAATCAAAATACTTCTCGTAATCAATGAAGGCTATGTATAGTGGTTGGCTGTATTCTGAGCATTTCTCTATTATCTGATTGATAGTAGGAATGTGGTCGATTGTTCAGTAGCCCATTCGAAATCCTGCTTGTTCCTTTGGTTGATTGAATTCTAACGTTTTCCTAACTGTGTTAGCAATTACCTTTGTAAATAGCTTGTATACTACCGAGAGCTGATCAGCATGTAATTCTTCAAGTCCTTGTCGTCTCCTTTCTTATGTATTAAGATGATGTTAGCATTCTTCCAAGACTCTGGTACTCTTCCCGTCAAGAGACCCCTCGTAAACAGGGTGGCTAGTTTTTCTAACATAATCTGTCCTCCATCTTTCAGCAGATCTGATGTTACCTGATCCTCACCATCAGCCTTGCCTCTTTGCATGCTCTCCAAGGCTTTTCTGACTTATTTATAATTACTTGTGGGGTATCAACAGGGTTACTGCTAGTTCTTAAAGTATTAAGGTCGTGGTTGTCCCGGCTACTGGTAAATCTGTGTAAATCTCGTCCACTATTCTTACTATGCTATTCATATTGGTAGTTATTTAGCCTTATTTGTCCCTTAGTGCATACATCCGATTTTTGCCTATACCAAGTGTCCTCTTCACTGCTATGACGCTTCCTCCGTTTTTCAGAACGTGTTCAATGCCCTCCATGTTATACCTTCTTACACCGTATACCTTGCGCTTATTAATCAACTTCGAAAGCACTGCCAGTTTTATTTTTTCTGTTGTACTTGAGACTTTCATGCTTTGACGCTTCTTAATGAGATTCTTAGTTTCCTGGGAAAGCTTGCCAGTGTCCTGTCTAACTATCGTGCCTCCAACTTCCACTGCACACTCCGTAATGATACTCGTCAGATTATCATTCATTGTATCTTCGCTATGGTTGGTTTCCTCAATAAGAGCCGAGTACCTGTTCTGAAGAGAGACTCTGAATTCCTGCACTTTCCCTCTCAGTGCTAGCTCATTGATTGGCTTCTTGCGTATCAGTTTCTGTAGTTCCTTCGTCAAGTCTAGGCGAATTCGGGACTATACCATTCTATGGTCACTGCATCGTACCTTGCCAGCCACTTCCACATCCTGCACGATGCCTGGGTGTGCACTCGTTATAAAGTCTATTTCGTTCTTATTTTCGCGATTAGGGCTCCTCCATATTCACTTACGGTTTCCTCGTTTTCAGTAGAAAGTATTCAAAATTCGTAACTTATTGCGTTCTGTGAATTCTACTAGTAGCTTTCCTCTGGCATTTCTAGTACCAATGCCATAATCTCCTACTGCCTGGTCTCCAGTAGTGCTTCTTTCCTACCTTTGCATTAAAGTATCCCACCAGTATAGTATACTGTGTTTTCACCATACTTATTGCCAATTCCATGTCTTCATAGAAGATTTCAACTGAAGCGTCATCATGGCTGGATGTCGGCGCGTAAGCCTGTACCACCTTCATTTTGTATCTCTTATGGATTTTAATTACGATACCTACGACCCTTTCATTAATCCTATCGTATTCCTCTATGTTGCCAGTTATGCTTCTGTGAATTAGGAACCCCACTCACAGTTCTCTTCTCTCAGCCAAGCCCCGATAGCAAAGAACGTGCCCTTTCTGTAGCACCGTGGAAGCCTCATATGTCCTCCTAACCTCACTGAGCCCTAATTTAACCCATTTAACCCTCTAGCTCTTCGAATAGTACAGCTAGACTTGCCTCACTAGATAAGGTTCTAGCATTAAACGTTGCCAAGTTACGGTTTCATTGATGTTACGCGACGTCAATAGAAGACGAAAGATATGACTGGTGCAAACATGGTAATCCTGACACGCGTGTCATGTAAGAACATGACGACCTACTTCTTCCATCTTAAACGAATATTGGCGCGACGTAAACAGGGACGGGCAAGAAAAGACAAACTACAGCGCTGTAGTTTGTCTTTTCTTTTCCGTCCCTGTTTACGTTGCGCTAATATTCGTTTAAGATGAAACTGTACCAACTCGCCCAATAGTCCCTTCTGATGACAACCTACCACGCTCATAGCGTGCTCGTGGCCGTTTCGCTAGCTCCACATATACTAAATTTGGTATCACGTGAATAGATGACGAAGGTAAAACGACACATCCAAACATGATAATTGTGGTATAAGGCGTCGCTACCGACTACAGCGCTGTGCGGTGGCACGCGCTCGGTGGCCGCCACGGGGGAGAAGGAAGAAGATGGAATAAACAAGATGTCTCCGTTTATGCTGTGCTATTCATTATGCACGATGTAACATATTTTGGCGACGAGGATTCACCAGCCCATGTGCTACCGGCCTGAACCTCATCTGTGCCCTCGTTTATTGCCTACCATCTTCTACGATGAGTATTTCGGGGCTACAGCCGCCACCTCCGTTCCTGTCGTCACCTGGACACCCGGACATTCCATGGGAGCAATGGATCCAGGCTTTCAAGAATTACATGGTTGCTTCGGGCGCCTTCGACCTACCTGCCATTCGTCGGAAGGCGATCCTGCTCAACTGCTTGGGCTTGGAAGGACAACGTATCTTCCAGACTCTGACGACTACTGACGACCCGTGCCTCGTGCCTGCGAGCGCTGCGGCAGGTACACTGACGTCCCCTAGTCCTGATGTGTTCGACCGCGCCATCGCGACGCTGGAAGGTCACTTCAAAACCACGTTGAACGTCACTGCAGCGCGTCACCGTTTCCGTCAACGTACGCAGGCCCCAGGTGAGACTGCGGCTGATTACGTCACCGCGCTGAGAAGTCTTGTAGGAGCATGCAATTTCGGTGATCTAACGGACGACATGATACGCGACCAGCTCATAGAGAAAACCACAAGTGGATACTTACGTGAACGCCTTCTGCTGGAAGAGTCTCTCACGCTTTCTAAGGCTCTTACCATTGCCAAACAGCATGATCAAGCGACTAATGAAGCAAGAGAACTTGCACAAAATGACTTGCAAGTTCATCGTGTAAAAGATACTTCAAATCACAGAGAACGGCATTGTAGCACATGTACTTGCTATAACATGCACGGTCAAAGTCGCATATCTCCGAAAGAGCAAGTATGTTATCGTTGTGGTTCTACGGCACACCTTGCAAATAGCTCTCTGTGCAAGGCCAAAGCACATAGGTGTCGACAATGTGAGAAAATTGGCCATCTTGAAAAGGTGTGCAAGTCATTGCGGAAGTTTGAGAAGAATGTTCAGCATGTAGCGGAAGGTAACGATACAGCTGATCCAGACGACCATTTAAGTGTTTGTCAGAGCTGGAGCCGTAAGAAGGGAATTTACGCAGCGTTGGAAATAGAAGGAATTTCTGTACCATTTTTGATCGATACAGGATCATCGGTTTCGATCCTGGCCGAAGAACTTTACCAACGCTATTTTTCTAAAGCGTATCCACTGAAGTCTACATCCGTCCAGCTTCTCGATTATTCAAAGGCAGCAATTCCTATACAAGGATGCTTCATTGCTACTGCCTCATTTCACGGCCGATGCACTTCTGTTCTACTATACGTTGTGCCTGGGGGAACGACCATTCTGGGATTAGACGGCATCGCTGCTCTGGATATGAAGATCCAAGGGTCACCGCTCAGGTGTCTTCTAATGACGCAAGAAACTCCGGTGCTACCTCCAGAATTACGTTCTGAGTTTGAGCACCTATTTGCAAAAGAGCTGGGAACTGTGAGAGGTTTCACTCACAAGGTCAGAGTTCGCGCGTCTGTACAACCGGTGGCCAGCAAACTGAGACGACTGCCACTTGTCATTCGCGAGCAAGTCTCGGCAGAAGTTCAGAAATTAGAAGCTCAGGGCATCATTGAGCGTGTCGACTCTTCTGAGTGGGTCTCCCCTATTGTCGTAGCCAGAAAAAAAGACGGCTCGATTCGCATGTGTGTTGACTTACGGGAGCCAAACAAAGCTGTGGTAGTAGACAGTTTTCCTTTGCCACAAACTGAGGAGCTCCTGAACAGCCTGGCTGGGGCACAGCGTTTCTCGAAGCTAGACTTAGCTTCTGCATATCACCAGTTACCGCTCAGTTTAGAGAGCCGTGACCTCACCACGTTCATCACTCACGATGGACTATTTCGCTTCAAGAGGGTTTGTTTCGGACTGGCGTCGGCGCCATCAGCGTTCCAGAAAATGATGCACATGATCTTGAAAGGGTGCAAATGTGTCCTATTTTACATTGATGACATCATCGTGTATGGGCGATCCCGAGAGGACCATTTGGGAAACTTGCGCGCTGTATTGCAACGTCTTTCTGATGCGGGCCTCCGGCTCAACAACAAGTGTGTCTTTGACGTGGCAGAGTTGACTTTTCTAGGTCACGTTGTGAGCGCCAAAGGATTATTTCCGTTGATGTCATCCATTGAGGCGATAACAAAGGCACCATCACCTACAAATATTAACGAACTCCGCTCGCTACTGGGGCTTGCAGGCTTCTATTCCAAGTTCATTCCTCATTTTTCGGATGTTGTCGAGCCAATGCGCGCCTTGCTACGAGGACAAGCCTCTTTCGTTTGGAGTGCGGCAGCACAGAGCAGTTTGGAGCGCCTGAAATCTCTGCTCACATCTTGCGAAGTGCTTCATCTTTTCGATCCTCACTTGCCTGTGTTCGTTACAACTGATGCTTCAGGATATGGATTAGGTGCAGTACTTCAGCAAGACAACGGGACCTCACTGCAAACTGTCGCATTCGCCTCCCGCACACTTCAACCGCATGAGCGGAAATACTCAGTCGGCGAACGTGAGGCCCTTGCCTGTGTTTGGGCTTGCGAACACTGGCACGTTTATCTATGGGGACGACCTTTCATCTTACGAACGGATCACGCAGCGCTGGTTACGCTTCTTTCGACGAAAGGCACCGGTCACCGACCATTAAGGATTGCGCGCTGGTCCTCACGGTTGCTCTGCTACAACTATACCGTCGAATACAGGAAAGGTAGCGAAAACGTCGTGGCTGACGCTCTCTCCAGGCTACCCGTCCAGAGTTTAATCCGCGATGCACCAGAAGAGGAATTTATCTGTTTGTTGTCTCCCGTAGTTACCATGCCAGAACTTCAAGAAGCAAGTGCCAATGATCAGATTATCTGTGAAGTTAAGCACTTCACGACTACTTCTTGGCCTGACAAGAAATCACTGTCAAAAGAATTGCTACCTTACTTTTACGTGAAGGCTGAACTCTCTGTTGTAAGTGATATCCTATGCCGGGGTGACAGGATTGTCGTGCCTGCAACGTTGACACGCCGCCTTATGGATCTGGCCCACGAGTCACATCCAGGCATTAGTCGTACCAAAGCTCGCCTGAGAGAGTCCTATTGGTGGCCATGCATGGATAGTCACATTGAAGAACTGGTGCGCACATGCGTGATTTGCCAGTCTTGTGACAAGTCCGCACGTACCTTTCCAGCGCCACTGCAACCTGTTCCTCTTCCTGACGCGGCGTGGGAAAAAATTGCCATCGACATTGTGGGACCTTTCACGCAAGCTTCGGCCGACTGCCGTTTTGCGATTACTGTTATTGACTATTATAGCAAGTGGCCTGAAGTGGCGTTCGTGCGAGATGCGACCACGTCTACAGTGAAGAAGTTTTTACTTGAACTTTTTGCGCGAGAAGGCTACCCACGTAGTATTGTATCCGATCATGGACCACAGTTCTCTTCAGCAAGCTTTGACGAGTTTCTCACGGAGCGTGGAATAACGCACTACAACTCTTCCGTGTATTACCCACAAGCTAACGGCTTGGTGGAGAGATTCAATAGGGTGCTGAAGTCGTACATTCAACTAGCCCTGCTTGAACGTCGTGACGTACGAACAGCCATGCTTGATTACCTGCAAGTATATCGCTGTACGCCTCACGCGACTACTGGTGCGACACCCGCTGTTCTTCTTCATCGACGCCAACCTCGCACCAGACTTGACATATTGGGATTGCCCGACAGATGCTTCAGCACGGACCCGTCAAGGGCGATTGAACAGCTACGAGAGCATGTCAAAAAGAAGCAAATGATCTCGAAGAGCTACACCGATGAAAAACGTGGAGCCAAGGAACCCAGTTTCGTCGTTGGTGATTACGTGCGCGTTAAGACAACTGCAGCTCACGGTAAGCTGTCTTCACAATTTTCCGCGCCCAAGAAGATCATTGGAAAACGGGGACCGGCCTCGTACCTTTTGGACGATGGGCGTGTGTGGAACGCATCTAAGTTAATCGCAGTTCACTCCGGAGCGGTCAACAAAATGAAATCGGGCACCCCTGCTGTTATGAACTGGACACCTGCATTTAATCGGTCTTCTCATGCATTACAGCCTGAAACCGCTGCCCTTATGAACTGGTCCCCTGCATCTGATCGGTCATCTAGTGCGCCCCAATGGGACACATCAAGAGCGGATGGTCATGAAAGGGCAGACCCCGTATCATCTCCACCAGACGGCACGCAAGCTTTGACCAGTCCAGGATTTAATGCGCCTGCAAGGAAAAGCAAGCGTAAAAAGAAGACCCCAAAGAAATTGAAGGACTTCGTTAGGAAGTAGACAAAAACAGTTTTGTGTGTTTCTACCATTTATTTTTATTTTATTTTATTTTTTTTTTTTTTGCAAGAGGGGATATGTGGTATAAGGCGTCGCTACCGACTACAGCGCTGTGCGGTGGCACGCGCTCGGTGGCCGCCACGGGGGAGAAGGAAGAAGATGGAATAAACAAGATGTCTCCGTTTATGCTGTGCTATTCATTATGCACGATGTAACAATAATCATGGCATGGCAGTCATGCACGGCATCGTTTACCTCCACCTCGTAACGTTGTGCTGATTTTGAAGCGACATATCAACATTTCTCATTCGTGCTTCGCATATCATCGATTCCCACTGTACGTAGTATCTGCCAGTATTCCACCGCCGAATTACTACAGCCTTTTCAGTGCCCACCAGTTTGCTAATTTACGTTTTACTGACACTGACACTGGCTTTTTTGAAGAAGTTCGGCGAACCCGGTTAGTTGTTAAACAGCTAGAAAAAAACGCGAAGTGGACCTAGTGTGAGGCTACTAGCGAAATTGAACACGTGTGTGCGCGCTGCAGGCGGCAGCTTCTAACAGTTGTTGAGGTAGGAGAGTTAGCAAAGGCGGCTGGATAGCGGGGTTTGGGTAGAACTTAGGGCTGTTGGGCGCTCGGTCCAATTGTCGGGCCGGCGATGGCTAAGGAGGCTAGGAAAACCACGGGCGAGAGTGAGCTGGTTTAGTGCGAAGAATGCAAGCGCTGGTGCTACTTGGACGAGACAGAATTCACGAGTTTAGCCGACGCACAGAAGACGAACTTCGTGTGCAGGCTGTGCGAGGCACTGAAGGCGGCCGTGCAGCGCATGGAGGCTAGCATCGAGGGGCTTCAAGGGGAGCTCAGGGCGAAATAGGAGCAGAGAAAATAAAACTCCAAAAACAGATCGGAGCGTCGCGTGAGCGGGAGGAGGCTACCGCCAGCCTATTAGAGCAAATGAAGGGCGACCTTCGAAAAGAAGGGGAAGGGCGGGCCGAGCTCGAGCAGCGGGTAAAAGAGCTGATGGCACTTTGCCCCGGCCCTGAGCGGTGTGAGACGGAAGGCGTGGGTAGCGGAAAAGCCGACAGGCGGGTAAGAACAGGCGAGAAGGGAGGTCAGGGGGCCGCTGTGTCTGGTCACAGCACGGAGGCTCCGAGAACATACAGCTCGGTGGCGCGGCAGTCTTCGAGCAGGGCAGGAACACAGAACAGACGGCAGAGAGAGAAACAGGTGAAGCAAACAGGGGTGCCATCACACACAGGAAGCCATCGATTGGGGCGTAGAAGAGTCCTAGTGGTGGGGAACTCAAACGTGACCCGGGTTACGAATGGCGTCTTCACGACAGTCAATAGAAGATAGGCGAATGAGGGTGGAGGCCCAGTCAGGGATGAGCATGGCGGATGCACTGGCCAAAGCTCGGGAGGTTGTAAAGGACAGCATGGAGGGCGAAAATCTCGTCATTATTCATGCTGGGCTCAATGATGTGTTGAAGGGCAAGGATCAGAACTTCTAGAGACAGTTAGAGGATTGGATGCGTAAGCTCCGAGAAGCCTTTGTGAATGTGCATGTGACCATACTAGGAGATATGAATGCGCACACAAAAGATATAGATGGACATACTGACCCAACAGGCAAAATGATCATGGATATGTGTGAAAGGCATGATTTGATAATTTGCAACAGTACTGAGAAGTGTGAAGGGCAAATAACATGAGAGGTAGGAAGGACGCAGTCGACGATAGATTACGCACTGATGTCACATAGGATGTATGATTGTCTCAGGGGAATGCACATATATGAATGTGGCTCCAGAAGTCTGGGTAGTGATCACAAACACATCAAGCTCAGTTTTGGAAGAGCAGTGAAAGTGGGAAGGAGACCAAATGAGCATCTACAGGAAAATTTTTGTTCAGAAAGGCAAAAAGAAATATCAACTGAGAAAGACAAAGAAAAACAAACTGAGAAAGTAATCACTGATATATTAAAACAGTGTGGACATACACGAATCTAATTAGACTGTTTGAGCTAGACATTGCTATGGGACGTGACAGGTCACCCCGGGCAAAGAAGACACAAACCCAAGAGCTGGTGGGATGAGGAAAATAAGAGAGCCATAGCAAAACGCCAGGAAGCCTCTAGGGAACAGAGACATTATAAGCAGCGGGGTGAACGGACAGGTGATGTTGAAAGAAAATGGGACATCTTTCTAAGCTTTAGAAGGGAAGAATCTGTTCTGATCAACGAAAAGATTAAAAGAAAGGGGGCTCAGTGGCTGGCAGAAGTACATAAAAAGGATAAAAAAGGCAGCTGCAAAATTTTGGAACAATCTAAACTCCCTAAGAAATGAGACAAGCTTAGAGCAGAGATTTATAACTACAGCTCAAAGTACTAGGCTTGGGGACAACGCTATTGAGTATATAACAAAAAGGGTGACTGAAAAATTTCCACAAAGTGACTTATGCAGCACAATAGACAAGGATAGTTCAAGTGCCGTAATGGCTCCATTTTCACAACAAGAGTGGGAAAGGGCTGAGAAGAGGGTTCCTAGTAGTACATCAACAGGCCCACATGGCATCCTAATAATGCTGATAAAGACATTGGGTCCGAAGTCTAAGCAGACTTTGAGAGAGGCAGTGAGCAAAACAATTATCGACGGTGAAGTCCCCGGTGGATACAAACTTAGTAGGATGAGCATCATCTATAAAGGAAATAGAGACAAAGCTGACATAAACAACTACCATCCTATAACAGTGACATCAGTGGTCTACAGGCTGGCGATGCAGATTATAAAGGAAAGACTGCAGGCATGGATAGAGGATGAGGCGGTGCTGGGGGAACTACAGAATGGGTTTCGGAAACACAGGAGGTTGGAAGACAATCTGTTCTCACTGACGCAGTGCATCGAAATAGCAGAAAAGGAACACAGGCCCCTGTGGCTAGCATTTTTGGATATCAAGGAAGCATTCGATAGCGTGGTTCAAGAGGAATTGTGGGGAATACTGGACACACTAGGCATGGAAGATGTAGACACTAATTTTTTAAAGATCTATAAAAGTAACAAGGTAGTTATAAAGTGGGAAAACAGGTATCTAAGCCCACAGAGGTAAAACAAGGGCTTAGGCAGGAGTGTCCTCTGTCACCCTTGTTATTCATGATGTACCTACAAGGATTAGAGGCCAAATTTGAGGGAAGTGGGCTGGGCTTCAACCTTTCGTCAAACAAGGAAAACTCATTGAACAAGCACTACCAGCATTGATGTAAGCAGATGATATAGTGCTAATGGCCGACAACAAGGAAGATTGGCGGAGATGGATGGGCATCTACGGTAATAAGGGAGATAGGTTAGATTTCAGATTCAGTAAGGAAAAATCAGCAGTCATGATTTTTAATGATAATGAAGGTAGTGAGCTTAGGATACAGGAGGTCACGCTAGAGATAACAGATAAATACAAATATCTGGGCGTTAGATAAGCAATGGGACCGAGTACCTAAGGGAACAAGAAATATACGTAAAGACTAAAGGTAACAGGAATGCAGCAGTGATGAAAAATAGGGCACTGTGGAATTACAATAGGTATGATGTTGTGAGAGGAGTATGGAAAGGGGTAATGGTTCCTGGTCTGACGTTCGGCAATGCGGTGCGTATCCATGCTCCCACTTCTTCGGGATATGTGGCGTCCTGGAACTGCCCGTTCCCATTGTTCACAGCACTGTTACACCCGACCCACATGATGTGGCGGAGGGCGGCTAGTTCAAGCTCGCACACGCTACACTTTGCGTCCACAAACATGTGAGGGCATACTTTCCGGGCCAATGCTGGCGTTAGCACGCATTCTGTTTGCAATTGCCGGAGCTTCACTGATTCCGCACGTGACAGTTCACGACGTGGCGGCGAAAAGGCTCTCCTAGCCTCTCTGTATGTTGCCAGGATCCCTCCGTAGTCAGTGAGGGAATCGAGGTCTTCTTCACGTTCTTCACCGCTGGTTTCGCGGAGACGGGCTGCCGCGGTTCGAAGACCCAACGATGCAACGAAGGGCCATCCAGTGGCTTTAGGAGGCCCTGGCAAAGCAGAAAAGACAGGGAGCCGACGCCCCGGACAATGGAAGCGGAGGAGCCCGAGTATCCAACGCCTAGCCAGAGCACAACGTCCTCAAGATCTAGGCTCTGGAACTATAGGACTCTATTAGCCATAGTCTTCAGATAGGGAATACCCGCGCCCTGCGTGGCCGGTGACTTCCCGCACGCCGGACGCGTAAATAAATGTTGTTTCTCTCTCCCTCGGCAATGCAGTCTTGTGCATGAGATCAGAAGTTTAAGCAAGATTAGAAATTAAGCAACGTGGAATAGGTAGGCTTGCTTTAGGAGCTCACGGGAACACACCAAATGAGGGAGCACAAGGTGATATGGGATGGACATCATTTGAGGGCAGGGAAGCTAGCAGCAAGATAAAATATGAGAAGCGATTGAGATAAAAGGAGGAGGGGCGTAGGGCTCTGAAAGTTTTCAGCTACTTGTACATAAAGAATGTTGATACAAAATGGAGGAAGCGAACCAGAAAATTGACGGGTAAGTACTTAAAAAACAGCAGGGGGCCAAATAAAAAAGAACTATCGGTTAAGAAGAAGGTGAAGGAAACAGAGACTGATATGTGGAGAACTGGCATGATTAAGAAGTCCGCACTAGCGATCTATTGAACTTTTAAGCAGGAAATTGCCAAGGAAAAGATCTATGACAATACTCGGGGTAGTTCTCTGCTTTCTGAGGCCAGGACGGGAGTATTGCGAACCAAGACATATCGGGCCAAATAAGAAGAGGTAGACATGGTATGCAGTGCATGTGGAGAGGAAGAGGAAACTGCCGAACACTTGATAGTGTTCTGTAAAAGGCTTCACCCTATAAATCAGGATGATGGTGCAGAGTTTTTCAAAGCACTGGGGTTTAGGGACAGGGAGGGCAAAATAGACTTTAAGCGGGTAGAATTAACTAGAAGGAGGTTATGAGATTGGTGGCTAAAGTCAAGACACGAGTGAATAATAAACCCTTCACTGCAAAGTACCAGTCCTCAACCTCACTATTTAAAGGAGCAAAAAACATAAATGTAGTTTCTGGTTCACTAAGAATTACGGCTAGGTGGAGTTAGCCGTCGCCCGATTTAAAGGGTACAGCTATATCCATCCAACCATCCATCCATCCATCCATCCATCCATCCATCGGAGGAAGAACTACAGTGTCTAGAAATATACTGCCTAGTGTGTTGAGCGCGGGCATTCCATACGAGAGAGGGTGGCCCCGCGTGTGATGACTGCACTCAGATGCCACAAGCGGCGCTGCATGTCGAGAGGGTGCACGAACGCGCGAAATTCATCTCGTCCTGTTGCTGCCAAACCTCGCCGCGTTTAAAATCAGCGTGTTACAGCTACCATCTGATTTACTGTGAAGTTCGACGACGTCATATGTACACTGCAACACCTTGAGATGTTAAAAGCTAAGCGGCAATGCAAAGAAAAGACGTGTATTGCGCCGCTGTGTCAAAGAAGTTATCGGTCGAACAAAAAAAAAGGTGTCTTGCTCCCCGCACTAATGGATCTAGCGCGGTTTCCTGAATAAAAAAGAAAGATCAAGAGGGCAGACAGAAGGCTGAATTCAAATGCTGTCGTGTGAGAAAAGCATTCTGAGAGTGACTCAATCGAACTATCTTTGCGGATTTGGGTGAACGATGTCGGGAACGAAATCGCGGTTTAGGCATAATTTCAAATATCAATATTTATCTGAAAAAATTGAAAATATCCTTTCAAATTTCATTCACACAGTTTTTCTCCCATTTCAACGTCCGACTCCCTTTCTAACAACATTTTGGATATCATATGCGGCGAGTGTCACATTGTTCATTGGCATGTAATCATTCTTCGTTTTCACCGGAATCCTAATGGAATGCAGGCTAAGAGGTAAAGGTTTTTGGGTCTTCTGTGATAATTCTTGCTCTCAAGAACAAAGCATATTTTAAAAATAACTCTGGTGGTTGTACTGTCAATGGTTTCTAAAATTATTTCTTTGCATACTGCAACCACTTTGAGCACCTATCTATCTATCTATCTATCTATCTATCTATCTATCTATCTATCTATCTATCTATCTATCTATCTATCTATCTATCTATATATCTATCTGTCTGTCTGTCTGTCTGTCTGTCATATTAAATCTATCTATCTATCTGTCTGTCTGCCTGTCTGTCTGTCTGTCGTCTGATAATTCTCGCTCTCAAGAACAAAGCATATTTTTAAAAATAACTCTGGTGGTTGTACTGTCAATGGTTTCTAAAATTATTTCTTTGCATACTGCAACCACTTTGAGCACCTATCTATCTATCTATCTATCTATCTATCTATCTATCTATCTATCTATCTATCTGTCTGTCTGTCTGTCTGTCTGTCTGTCTGTCTGTCTGTCTGTCTGTCTATCTGTCTGTCTGTCTATCTATCTTTGTCTGTCTGACTGTCTATCTATCTATATATCTATCCGTTCATCTGTCCGTCTGTCAATCTATCTATCCGTCCACCTGTCCGTCCGTCTGTCTATCTGTCCGTCCGTCTATCTGTTCATCTGTCTGTCTGTCCGTCCATCTGTCCGTTCATTGGTCTATCTATTTGTCTATCTGTCCATCCGTCCGTCCGTCTATCTGTCCACCAGTCAGTCTGTCGATCTATCTATCTGTCCGTCTGTCTATCCGTTCGTCTGTCCATCCATCCGTTTGTCTATCTGTTCGTCTGTCCGTCTGTCTATCTGTCGGTTCGTCCGTCTGTCTATCTGTCAGTCTGTCTATCTATCTGTCCGTCTGTCTGTCCGTCTATCTGTTTGTCTGTCCGTCCGTCTATCTATCTGTCCGTCCACCTGTCTATCTGCCCATCCGTTCGTCCGTCTATCTGTCCTTCCGTCCATCCGTCCGTCTATCTATCCGTCCGTCCGTCCAGTATAAGGCTTCCATTTGTCCACCTGCTATATTGGTGGCGCATGGGGTTGTCACTATGGCAACTGTTGAGCTTCTTACAACTGGATGTGGGTAACTTGGAAATCAATGGTCTCTCTTTGGTCCAGTTTTCTGAGAAGAAAAAAAAAACAGTCATGAGCAGAGTAAGACAGAAATGGTTGAACAAAATATGTTCAATAAATTAAGTGTCTTCAACCATACCTTGCGAGGATTTTGGCCCATGAGCTTGCTTTCAGTGATGACACAATCTCCGCTGATTTGAAGTAGGTTCGGAGAGATGAGGCATCCAAGCGTACACTGATATGAGCAGTTCCTTGGAGGCTTTGATTGGGTTGTAAGAAAAAAAAACAGTCCTCCTTACTCTTTTAGAAGGGTGAACGGATTTTTGATGTATGACTAAGAAGAATGTATATGGGAACACTGCATATAAGAAGGGTAGTGTGGGCATAACATTGCTGTTTTTGTGAATTTGTCTTGTGGATGGCATTCTAATGGATTTGTTTTAGTGATGTTCTTCAGAGGACATAGCTGCGTGATTCCCAACTGGATGGACTATATGGTTCATGCATATGTAATATGCTTCAGTGTAAACTTACGAAAAATGTACAGATGCGTATATGTACTAAAGGTTCACTTGGCTTTATTATGCATTCAATTCATGAGCATATATTCCAACAGACTCATTTTGAGCAGAAGAAGGTAGAACTTATGCTGTGATCTGTGTTACAAATTTTAACTGTAAAGATATTTTCAGAGAATGTGACAACGAAGTAAACAATCTCAAACAAGGTGTGCATCTCATTAGCTGTACAAGTCGAAAAGGCTTATGAAACGACAAAAACTGTACCACATGCAAAAGAAAAGGGCCATGTTTAGATGCAAAGCAGCACATTTTCACTCACCGGTGGACAAGTCTACATTGTGCAAGATTATTCTGACTTCGTAGGCAGTCTCCGAGCGATTTGCCGGCGTTGAATTTTCACGCCAGAGACTGCGCAGCTGGAAGTCATGAAGCATAGCAGCTGACATGGTTCACAGCCTCTAGACACGTTCACTTCGTAGTAGCGGCCCGTAAAATCTCACAGACAAGCTTGCATTCATATATCAAAGCTGAATTTAAATGGAGCTTTGTAATGCATCGACAAAAAAGTACCGCGGCTAACCGCGGTAAAATTAGAAAAAATTAACCGACAGAAATGCAATCGATGCCAACGGGCTGCTGCTTTTCGAGCTTCAGAATAATCTCAAATTCTCTTGAACTCAAACAGTCACTGCTCTTGTATGAACATTAAAAATAGTACAAAAACCTTTCATTAAAATTTTCTATAAAAAACTACGTGGTAACTACTCTTTTAACGGTCTTTAGATACATGTTTAAATAAAGACGGACGGATGGATGGATGGATGAATGGATGGATCCGGCTGTGCCCATTAGATCTGGTGGTGGCTCATGCCACCTAGCCATAAAGTTAAGTACTATCACTATGTGTTTAAGGATTGAATTTCACTCGCGCCTCGATTGTAGCCACCAATCAGTTAGCCTCCCCTTGATGATTTCTACCCATTTAAAGTCTATTTTTTTTTCACTGTCCCTAAACACCAATGCTGTGAAAAATTCGGCGTTATTATCTTCCACTATAGTGCCGAGCCCTTTACAGAACATTATCAAATGTTCAGTTGTTTTCTCCTCCTCTACACACGCACTACATACCGTGTCTGTGCCTTCGTATTTTGCTCGGTACGTCTTGGTTCGCAATACTTCCGTTCTAGCCTTGAAGAGCAGAGAACTACCCCGAGAAATATCGTTGATCTTATCCCTTACAATTTCCTGCTTAAAAGTTCGGTAGGTCTCCAGTGATTTCGTAAGCATTCCCATCTTCTACATGTCCCTCTCTGTTTCCTTCACCTTTTTCTTAATCGATGTTTCCTTTTGACTTGGTATTCTGCTGTTGTCTAAATACTTGCTTGACAGTTTTCCAGTTTGCTTCCTTCGTTTAGTACCAACATTCTTCATGTATATATGAGTTCGCTTTTTTCATTTAGTATCAACATTCTTCATGTATATACAAGTAGCTGAAAACTTTCCTAGCCGAACGCTCCTCTCCGATTTTTCTCTATCGCTCTTCAAATTCTATCTTGCTGCTAGCTTGCCTGCACTAGAACGATGTCCATGCCAAGTCACCCTGAACCCCCTAATTTGGGGGTTCCCCTGCGCTCCGAAAGCAAGTTGCTATGCCACGTTGTTTAATTTCCGATTTTGCTTGAACCTCTTAACTCATGCACAAGACCACATTGCCAAATGTCAAACCTAGGACCATGACCCCTTTTACAAATCCCTCTCGCGTCATACCTATTGTAGTTCCACAGTGCCCTATATACATTACAGCTGCATTCCTGTTGCCCTTAGTCATTTAGGCACTCAGCCTCGTTGTTTATACATACACCCAGATATTTGTAGTTATCTACGATCTCTAGCCTGACTTCCTGTATCTTATACTCACTGCCTTCGTTATCACTAAAAATCATTATTGCCGATTTTTTCCTACTAAATTTCAAATTTAACCTATCTCCCTCATTACCGCATATGTCTATCAATCCTGCAAATCTTTCTTCTCATCAGCTATTAATAGTACATATATCATCTGCATACATCAATGCCGGCAATGCTTGTTCAACATGCTTTTTTTTGCTTGGAAAAAAAGACGTCGGAGCTGAGTCTACTCCCCTCTAAATTGGCTTCTAGTCCTTGTAGATACAGTATAAATAAAAAATTGGCAGATCCCGCATAAAGTGGGAATCAATGATATGCGAAGCACGAATGAGAAATGTTGATATGTCGCTTTAAAATCAGCACAACGTTATGAGGTGAAGGTAAATGATTCCGTACATGACTTCCGTGTCATGATTATCATGTTTGGATGTGTCATTTACCTTTGTCATCTATTCACGTCACGTGATACCAAATATAGTATATGTGAGGCTAGCTAAACAGCCGCTTGCACGCTATGAGCGTGGTATGTTGTTATGTTCTTGCATGACACGCGTGTCAGGATTATCATGTTTGCACCAGTCATATATCTCATCGGCCATTCACGTCACGTAACACCAAATTTGGTATATGTGAAACTAGCAAAACGGCCATGAGCGCATCATGAAGGGTTCAATATACTCCAATGTAGCGTCGACGCGCGCGTGCGCTGGGCACAGCGACGTTACGTTAGCAAAACGCGAGCACTCTATAGACTGACTCCATGCGCGACCAGCGTTCGTCAACGCGGCCCGATGGCAACCGGCGTGAAATGCGACATGCTGCATTTCGTGCTGATGCGCTACCCAGACAATACTGCGTCTCCCTCTTTTCGTGACCCGAAAAGAGGGAGGCCCGCGCATGCGTCAAAGCAACGCAGCGCGGGCCTGCGAGTATATGGCTGGACCGGCGCCTGGCATGGCAACGCCGGCGTGACACGATGAAATGAACGCCGGCAAGCACGCACACCGCATCACGTCCAAATATATTGCCGCCTTGACTGTGGCATGTAGTCATGTTCTCACATGACACGCATCTGATGATTATCATGTCTGTACCAGTTATATACCTGTGTCATCCATTGGTGTCACGTAATCCCAAATTTGTCATGTGAAGCTAGCGAAACGGCCGTGAGTGCATCATGAGTGTGGCATGTCATCATGTTGTTACATGACACGCATCTCAGGTTTATCATGTTTGCATCTGTATCATACCTTCATCATCCATTCACGTTCCGTAATACCGAACTTGGTATACTAGAAGCTAGCGAAACGGCCGCCGGGGCATCTTGAGCGTGGCATGTAGTCATGTTGTTACATGACATGCAACTTATGATTATCATGTTTGTACCAGTCATATACCTTCATTATCCATTCCGTACCGTAATACCAAGTTCGGTATATGTGATGCTAGCGAAATGGCCGCGAGCGCATCATAAGCGTGGCATGTAGTCATGTTGTTACATGACACGCATGTCATAATTTTTATGTTATGGTTTGTCACTTATGTTCGCCACGCAATCATGTCATACCATACCAGTTTTGCAACATGCCGTGTGAACGAAACCACTGCAAGAGCTGCAGGCCCATGACTTGTAAGTAATGACATTCATGACATACATGTCATGATTTTCAAGTTGTGACTAGCCAAATATGTTCTTTATATAGTCATGTTATGCCATACCAAGTTTGGTATTGATACCATTATTGAAACGGCCAGGAGAGCCAGAAGTCGTAGGCGGCTACATAAATAGATAGATACGCTCAAAGTCGCCGAAGTTCGCTAAGAAATACTTCACATTTAAAAAGGTGACGTACAATTGACATCCCTGTAGAAGCCCGCGTTGTATCTCTACAGGTTTAGATACCTGTCTTTCCCTTTTTATAACTATGTTGTTACTTTTATATATATTCCTTTAGGATTTGTTATTCCCTCTTTCACATCTAGTGCGTCCAGTATTCACCACAAGTTCTCTTGAATCCCACTATCATAAGCTTCCCTGACATCTAGAAATGCGAGCTATTTTCACTACCACAACGTACTGCATCATTGAGAACAGATTGTCCTCAAACCGCCTTCGTTTACAGAACCCATTTTGTAGTTCTCCCAGCACCCCCTCATTCTCCACCCATGTCTGTAGTCTTTACTATCTGCATCACCAGCCCGTATGCTACTGATGTCACTGTTATAGGATGGTAGTTGTTTATATCAGCATTGTCCCCTTTTCTCTATAGATCGTGCTCATCCTGTTTAGTTTCCACCCATCATGGGCTTCACCATTAATTATTGCTTTGCTGGCTGCCTCTCTTACTGTTTGCTTAAGACCAATGGTGCTGCCATTTACCAATGACTTTGTGGTCTAGAAAAACCTGGTTTCTTCAAGTTACTGTCAGATCACGTCCATATCTCATGAAGCGCTTATTTGCCAATTTTCTCGCGCAGAACATGAAATAAATGCTTTATTCTCTCTCTCAAGATAGAATTAAGACTAGTCTTATGACAAAGTTTGTGCTGGCAATTTTTTTTTGACAGTGTCCCCATATTACATAACCTACAAACTTTGAGGTATAGTGTGTTTTCAGTCGCACTTCCAAGTGCTCTAATGTAGAAGACACATGGCTACAGAAAAAAATTACAATAAAAAATAAAAAAAATAAAATGCACCCGGCAATAAATAGGCCCCAGCATGCACTTTGCCTCTCGTACATCTATACCTGACATTTCCTGATCAGTGGAAGTTTATTTAAGAGCACCAAACTATTTTTTTCTCGCCTCATCCAAGCTGCCCCAACAGTGTGGCAGCCTTCCCGACCCTTAGCGACAAACTCAGCATTGCGGAGGAGTGGGCCATGCCCACTTCTGAAATTACGCTCTCTCAGTGCGATTCCCACAGCTACACTGTACTAGAGCACGACCGGGGGCCCATCTCGGAGTACTTGAACTGGTATAGCATGTTACAGTAAAAAAGAAACGGCCGAGCGGACAGATCGACACAAGAGGACAGCACTGTCCCATTTGGCAAAGAGTAATATAGATGTTTGATATCATCAGAAAATGCTTTTAAACTCCTGTCACTCTGTTCAAGAAAGTCAACCAGATTGTCTGTAGAATTTTTTATTAGAAATGGATAATCAGTAATGAGCAAGTTTAGCTTTTCTTGCAGGAATAACTTTTTTGCCACAGCTTTTGCCATGTTTTTCTCTCTGTCACAATTACCCGCAGGGGGCAATTGATCTTGTGTGTCTTGGTCGTAAAGAACATGTTCAGGCCAAGCTTCTTACACTTATGAACTGCTTTGGCAAGCTTTACCAAACCCAATGGTGCACAATTTTTTTTTGCCTAGCATTTAGTGCTCTGTCCCCTTGCGTTGGTCTACGCGGCCATTTCTTCTTTACCGTGATGCACTATACCAGTTCAAGTACTACGAGCCAACTCACCCAATCTTCAACACTTGTGGCCACCTCGGAGGCCATTCCTCGCACTTCCTTTTCCTGTGTGGTGAGAGTTCAGTAGGCAGGAAGAATACCAGTTACGAGAGGAAAACTGCCGCTCCTTCTTTGCCTGTCCTATTCCCAGCCACAAAAATGTGAAAGCATTATGGTATTCGAAAATACTTCAGTATAAATGACACTTCCAATTATCTGACTTTGAAGGAGTAGGATTTTACTGTACTTCAAAGGTGGTTGCCATTGTGCTCACATGGAAACAAGAGTGTGTATTACATTAGGCTGAGATATTTTACGCTAACACACTCTCTTTTTCTAGCAATGTGCATTCTGGATCTTTAAACATGCATGGACACACGGCGGAAGGACATAATTCCTGAGTACTATGCATAATTTTGTCAGTGGCCACAAGCGTTATCTCTCTATGGAAGCCACTCCTCTTGTGATGGAACTTCAAGCCATCCATGACACAATCCAGGATGCCACCTCTAAGCTGCCTACAATTAAGCAGACTGACGTATTCACTGATTCCTTAAGAGCTGTTAAGGAGCTCAATAAAGTTCACAAGGTGATGGAGATCTGCGAGGGAATTCATAACATGAACCATAGTATAGCTACTTGCATAAAGGTACATTGGATTGCACAGCTGCTTTAATATACCAAATTGGTCAAGACCTCATAGCGGAGAAGATACCAGTCTGGGAAGAAGCCTTTAAATATGCAAGCTTTTTCTTGACTGTGCCCAGTGATAACACTGCAAAGCATTTATTGTTTATGGAACATTCAAGCATTATATTGGTTATGTTCTATATTATGCATGAGATTCAAGGCCATACTGTGATCCCACACAATATTGCTGCTGACCAGCAGGCGCATTACCCTTCAGACATAGTTTCAGCCATTCCCCTTCCACCTCAGCCCCTAAACTCACTCCATACCCGTAAAGATGTTCTCCGGCAGGATACACGTGCTCTCATTCCACCGTGTGTCGGCTCTCTCCCCCCCTCACCTTACTAAGGCAGAGGAAGTTGTGCTTAGGAGGCTTCGGGCAGGGGTGGCCCTTACACCAGCCGTTATATCATCATAAAACTGGTCGCATTAATTGGCGATACGTGTCCATATTGTGCCACTCCAGTGATGCAAGCAGATGCATATCACCTTTTGTGGACATGTCTAACGTTACAGCCAGAAGGCTCCCATCACCTCCTTCAAGTCGGCCTTCACTACAGTGACACAACCAGTTACAACCGCTGGACACATGACAACACTTTCTACATGGCACTACTCACTTCATACACAACACTGGCCTAATGGCGCGCACTTAACAAACTCGCAAAAATATTATGTCTTAAAGGCAAGTCTTTGTTGCAATAAAAAAAAGGAACACACTTGGGCATTATGAGACACTCAAGTGCCTACGTAGAGCCTTCTTTCAAATTGTTTCCTGATGTGCCTACAATACCGCCTTTTTATGGCTCAACTTGAGATAATTTGTTTGGAAACAAAGTCAGTTCTGTCTCAGGCTCGCACTGTAATATCTTTTTAGCTGCAAGCTTTCCTTACAGTACTGCACAAGAAAACCATGTTAAAGCATGCATTGAACACAAGGTAGCTGAGCATGTAGTATGCATTACCAGTTGTCTCGCCCAAAATACCAGGAACCCAGAACCAGGAACCCCGTGATGGTACCTGCAGACCACACAATTGCAATAATATAACATTTATTTTGGTAAATCCTAATTGTAATTAATGGCCACAAAGACAGAATTTTCACAGATATTTTCGAAAATGCAGAGATTTTATTAGAAAGCTACGCAACATGCTGCACTGAGCAGAGCGTGATTTCTAGCAGCGCCTCCAGGGTGTGCTAGATGCACTACAATTAAGCAGATAGTCAAAGCAAGCACAGCAAACTCCTGTGCTCTACAAGGCAACAAAATGCACCACCTCTCAACCCCTATGGCACATGCATCATTGCTCCATGGAGCAGAGCCACGCTGCACCATACCTTGTGCATTTCTGTGCTGTCGCTGGTATGTTCTATACAGTACTCAACTGCCATCATTGTGCATGCATCCTCAGTAGAACATTCGTGAGCATTCAAGAAGATTCTCATGCATGAAGCACTAAGGTGCAAAGCTACGACACCTGTAACAATTTCAGTTTTTGGAACGTACGCATCGTCAAATATGAAAACTAAGCCCACATAACAGCATGCATGTTTAATCCTAATCCCAGTGTTCCTTATTTATCACAAGTACCATCTACATTCCAAGTGAAGAATAAGCACTTTTTCCCCTTGGTAATCAATACTTTTTTACATTTGAACTCAAACGAATGGTTTCCCTGTATCACATGCCGTGCAGAAGTCGATGCAGGTGCACAGTAAAATGCAGATAGCATGACTGGTATTGTATCACAGCCATTTGATCACATGCCTGCTACGGTGCAAGATATAATATGTGCAGTTTTATGTCCCAAAACCATGATGACATTGTGAAGAACGCTGTATTGAAGAGCTTCAGAAATATTGAGCCCCTGGTGTGAGATATCACTGCACACGGGTTTCTAGCATTTCATATCTATGAAAATGCAACCAATGCGACCGAAATTTAATCTGGACCTTGGGGTCAGTAGCGGAGTACCACAACTGATACATGACCACAGCAGACCCAATGCAAGAGCAGCTTCCTTCTATTTTCGCAAAGGTGTGAGCTGCAAGTCCTGTGAGGTTGACTCATCTCTTCTTGAAATGTCACTCTTGTAAGGAAACCCGCCATGCCACAGCAACCCTGCATGGAGATTTCCTCCCAATGCATCCCATTGATATGGTTTATTTGCAATGTAGTTAGTCCAGATGAATGGCTCACTATACAGAAGGCACCCTACTAGTCTTTTTATTTGTTTGCACAGCTGCCTTAATTTACCAAATTGGTCAAGACCTCAGAGTGGAGGTGATACCAGTCTGGGAACAAGCCTCTAAATATGCAAGCTTTTCCTTGACTGCGTACACTGATAACATCGCAAAATATTCATTGTTTATGAAACATTCAAGCTTTATATTAGCCATGTTTTATAATATGCATTCATGACAAATTCATGAATGCAGTGATAACATTGTATTGTTTTATAATAAAAATGCCTCTTCAGTACTTTAATATTGCCACTATATTCGGTTTGTATTTGGCGCTATTTCGGACTCATAATGAATATTGAAAGTTACTCACTTTGTCTTACACTGTGAGAAAAGAAGGAGCACCATGTGGGGGGTGCCCCGCCACGGTGGTCTAGTGGTTAAGGTACTCGGCTGCTGACCCGCAGGCTGCGGGATCAAATCCCGGCTGTGGCGGCTGCATTTCCGATGGAGGCGGAAATGTTGTAGGCCCGTGTACTCAGATTTGGGTGCACGTTAAAGAACCTCAGGTGGTCAAAATTTCCGGAGCCTTCCACTACGGCGTCTCTCATAATCATATGGTGGTTTTGGGACGTTAAACCCCACAAATCAATCAGCACCATGTGGGGCATCTTTCTGCCACACAACAATACTAATCACCAGGTTTTTTTGCATTTGTGAACAAATTGCCATTTACTTTGTGTTTACCTATCAAGAGTGCTATGCCACGTGTATAGCCCACAGACCCCAAAAAGTAGAGTGCAGCAACATTACAAGAAAAACATGCAAAACAGATAACAGTTATCATTATGTGGTACAAAGGTGCATGTTTTACAAATACATTTTTAAAGTGAAATTGCTAAGACCACCATTGCACAGCGCTCTACAATTACATTGACTGCTTGTGTTTAATGTGTATTTCAATTTAAATATAAGCATTCTTGTACTTCTTGTACTCAAAATTGTTAGAAATAAAATCTGCAAGCACATTCCAAGAAAGTAGGCAACAGTGACACCTAGTAAAGGCCAAATTTGCAGCAACAAAAATAACTCCATTTGGTGTGTTCACCACAGTCGTTAATGGCAGTTTCGTTTCACATGAGCTACGATTTTCGCTTGCTAATTAGTGCAACATGCATTGTTGCTTGCTGCCATTCTTTACTGCATCCACTACATAATTTTACTAATCTAATGTAACAATATGTGCATTATGACATTTTTAAATTTTTACAAACAGTGAAAACCATATGTTTTGCATTTAAAACAACGTCCAGTCTAAATTTAAGTTGAAGTGCAAACAGTGGCAATAAACATAAACATGTTGGCACCTGGGACAAGCAAGGCAATGAAGAGAAGGGAGAGGTGTTGGAGCAGTATAGTGGAGGCGATAGCCCCCACCGGTTTTGGAGCTCTTGAATATATACTGTATTCTGAACTGTTAGTGCACATTCTGTTTTACAGCAAAGCCATAAAACAAAATTGGTCAGCAAATTTCATAATATTAAACACACTGCACCAGGTTAGAAGGTGCCTAAACCAACAACAGATGCTCGTGTGTTCCTCTGCTAGCAGATACGCGTACTCATTGCATTTTTAAAACTGACACTGAGGAAAGGCATTCAAAGAGATGGACAGACGAGTTGCCAAATGCATTCACCGTGCACTCCTGCAATGCCACAACTAAAGTTTGACTTCTGTGGGGTTTGGAGGCCCTTTAACAAGTGAAGGCAAATGGCATATCTTTGAAGATATGCAGTGCTTAAGGCATACAAAAGCACATGACCCAAAAACAAGAATTTGCGCTGAAACAGACGTGCACTGTCTCATGTGTTTTTGTGTACCTTAAGGGACCCTGAAACGGTTTTTACGATTTTGTACAAGCACACTGAGCCGGCAGACAAGTCTTACAGGTCACTTACAGACTGACTTGAGCTCTCTGCATAAACTGTGTAATTTATTACAATACTTTAAAGCTGCAAATCGCTGCATCTCAGCCAAATGTGTTTTCAACCGCCCATTCACAGAGCGACATGCTATGGTAATGCGACGTCATGATACTGCTGATCTGATTGGGTGCGAAATGCATGGAAGTAAGATCGGCTGGTTGGGTGGCTGCACCTGTCAGAACAGATATCAACCACTTCGCAATCTTTGTCTCTGTTGCAAGACGGTGTGCGTGCTGCTGGGCACACTGTGTGATGGCCTCCAAGGTTATGGGAAACTTGCCGCCGTAAAATCTCGCGAGGTCTAGACTGCACGAAGCTCAGGTAATCAAGTGCACCTGTGACAGCTCTGGGGTCGCCAGTGTGTCTCATGAGTTCAGGAGGCAAGGCAGAGGTGCGAAGGAGGGCATAATTGTCCCTAGCAGCCGTGTCACTAAATTTGTGGTGCGAATGATTTATGTTCTAGCCTAAATGCTGGCTAAACATGAAATCATTTCAAGGTCCCTATAAGTGTTGTGTACTCTAATGAATCTGTACCAACGTGTTCGCCGCAACAGCCTCTTTAGGCTCTTCTTTCTTTGTATTCAGGCATTTCAATAAAGAAAACCACAAAACAAGCACCAAAACTGCAAGCCGGATGAACAATGGCAAGACCCTCCGAAGCATTCCCGGTAAAGATTAAATTCACAGGAGGCTTTTGAATGATGCTAAATGACTGTTCCTTTCCGCCCCCATTTACATACAAAAAATAAACCAATCTAGCAACCCAACAAGCTCATTCTAAGACTGCCATAGATAAGCTAAGAAACTTGAAAACACCAGAAAAACAGCATGAATACAGAATAAACTCTGTATATTGCTAAAAATGGTCACAAAACCAATTATGATATTCACACAGTGATAACAAAGGAATTATTACCATACTCAGAGACAACTTTCTGTGGCAATGAAGGGAAGGCTACGGAACCAACGTGGGCATGTGCCACCACTAAAGAACATAGTCCCACAAATGGGCCTATGTTTTCGGCATGAAAATCATAAAAGAACAACATTATTTTCTGTGGGATGCTGTTTATAAAGAGACACTTCAAGAACCAATTTGTTTTGCTTCATGAAGCGTCATTTCGCGTTTTTGCACGTCTGAAAACGTCACATGCTTTAGGTGCATCTCACAGTCAAAATAGCATATTCGTCTTTAGGCGAGTGGTCGTTCTTTTTAAGCATTTTAGAAGGAGCTTGTGACGAATTTCACTCACAAATGTCTCTTTAAGCAGGCGTAGCCAATTCTACACAGTGGCATTATTCGAACACGGCCATCATTAAAAACATGAGCTGAACTGAACTACTTCATGGAGGAGAACATTCGCACTAGCTTCGCACCCGCAGCTTTCCCTTCATTGCCACAGACAGTTGTTCCCGAGTACACCATTACTCTAAGGTAACAACAAAAAAGAACCCCCACTGCCCATCAGCATGCGTGTTGCCTGACACAGCCTCGCTGGACATTCACATTCGTTGGGCGGGATAGCAGCCAATTTTTCTTTAGAACAAGCGTATCGACGATACTATGCACCCGACTAAAAACATTTATGCATGCTGGTCTCTCCCAGAGACACTGTCTACTTCATTTAGCTTCATGTTGCCTTTCAACTGTAAAACATTACACACGTCGATGCAACCAATCATAAAAGCATGCATAAACTTTGCGTCACATAAGTGGTATATCTGTCAAGCCTAATTAAACTGGCAACTAACCTATGCAAATAATTTAGCCAAAGTGTTTGTGAAGTGGTCATTTAAAATATACTAAATCCAATCTCCCAGTTCAACTGCCACATGATGATTCTTTATTTTACTCTGATAAATACAGTTAAATGTAAATGAAATGATAAGAAGAATGCAATTACACTATTTTTTCAATAAAGTCTGCAGAAATGCACCATTTTACAGATAAACAAAGACATATAGCAAAACCCACGTGATTTTCCACACCACATGAGGCCAGTTTCATACAGGGCTCCAAGACTTGACTAGAATACTGGAACTTAGTTTGTCTCTTATCAATGACTATGAAACCGAGGCACGTTTGACAATATAACACGAACATGTCGAATGAATAACAGGAACAGAAACTCCTCTAGCTGACTTGCTAGTAGGAAATGTGAAAATCAAGAAGCTTACGCCTGACCGAGTCAAGTAGTGCACAACCAGGCACAAACGTTTGTTCTGAGTATATGTAAAGATTCTTGACATGAACGCCGCAAGTACAAAAGAGGAATGAGTATGTCCCCATGACGATGGCGGATAATCCTGCCTGCAGGTGCTCCACCACGTGTGCACGACACTCGTGTCACGGTTGAAGACATCAGTGATCTCTGTCAAGGTGCCGAGTTCCAAGTGGCGTTCCCCCGAGCATTACCTTGGACCCAGCAACCATCGTGTCTGGCATTTCAGAGCAGTCGAATATGGGCCTGCTTCCGCCCGTCTGCATGTACCCGTAGCACATGGAACGCGTTGTGTGGGCCCACAGCAAATCACCGCTGCCACACTGAGGGTCCCAGCGAAGGGCGAGGATTCCTGCCAATCGGTCGGTGGTGTCCCTGAGGAATGGCGACTGCAGAAAACTCTGCCGGAAACAAGCGTCAAGCGCTACGACGGACCCGTCGTCAGTGGAGCGCCCGAGCGTCTGCGCGCACTGGCGCACCAGAGCGGTGCGAATGAGGTGCTCACCGCAGCCCGAACTCGAGACGGCCACCGCACAGCCGCCTTCCGGCGCGTTCTCGGCCCAACAGCCGCACCCGTAGACGGCCGCCTGGCCGACGCGGCCGGTGTGCTTGAGCCAGATGCCACCGCTGGACACGGCGGCCGCCACGTTACCCCGCCGATCCATGCAGACGGCGCCCACCGTGTCCAACTGCGGCGGATTGCTACTGTCTGAACTGGAACACGGGGCTACGACGTTCGTGTCTGCCGCCCACGGCTCGTCGTCGGCCTCGCGCTTCAGCGTCGTGGGGACCAGGGGGCTCTTGCGCGCCAAGGTCTCCTCTGCCGAGCAGTGGTCGAGCCGGCGTTTCAGCTTGACGTAGCGCCTGCGCGCGTGGGCGGACACCAGGGCATCGGGCGTGCGTTCCACGTTGGGCAGCACGTGTTCGCGCGCCCAGCGCAGCGCTCCCTCACCGACCAGGAAGCAGGGCGGCGTGCGGCCCAGCGACAACGGGCCGGCATGCTGGGCGCGGCACAGTGCCTCGGCCACGAGTACCGGGTTGCCGACGCGCGGCAGCGCGCCCACGGCGCCGAATCCCAGGGTACGACCGTCCATAACCGAGGCGTCGCACTCGACGCGACCGCAAGACGTCAGGTTGGAACCAAACCCCGCATTGGTGAGCGGATCGTCTTCCAGCGTGGCCACGGCGGCCGCCACCGCCTCGAGAGCGCTCCCGTCCGAGCGCTCTAGTACTCCCACGGCGCGACGGCAGGCTGCGGAACACAATCGCCGGTAGCCGGGCAGTTTCTCCGGCGAATGGAAACCGGCGCCGACGTGGACGGCAACCACGGCTTCCATCGGGCACCTCGTGCAGCGACGAGTACACCGAAAGTAGTCGAAGAATCACACAAAACACACCCGAGCACACACTGAAGGGAAATTGAAAACAGGCGACGACACCCAAATGCTAACCTGTTTCCGTGCTTAAGTAATGGGTCTTCAAATCACTGCAGGCGCATGAACGTAGTTTCTCATGTGACGCCGTAAATTTGTCGGCGCCCTCTCGCAACTACATGCCGAGCACGACCTACACGTGTTGCGCTGACAAGGGAAACACAAAATTTCGCGTTTTTGCGCGCATCGGAGAAGCTCGACTTGGCTTCGATGCGGATTGAGGCTTTCGGTTTTGGGGTGCAGCCCAGCGCCTCCTATATTATTTTGTTCCTGTCGTGTGAGCGCCGCAGCGCCCGCCGTTTTCTTTCCTTTTACTGCCTTTACTCTCTCGATTCTGCCCCTCGATAGTTATAGCGCGAGAACAAAACGACGACACAGAGACAAGAAGGACACGAAAGACACGACGCCGCAGGTGTTCTGTGACGCCGCTTGGCGGCTCTGCGCTATTACCTCTGGCAGACGATGCTCGCTGCCGGTTTTCTGCGCTTTTTTTTTTTGTCCTCTGCTACAGTGTCTAGAATATGCAGTATATTTCTAGACACTGTACCTCTGCTTAGAGTAATCGTGAACGTTGCTCAGAGTTGTTGCCATCACATTAAAAGAAGTGGTATTCACGCGTAATAAATAATAAAGGTCAAATAAACTGTCAATATGCCTTTTACCGGAGTGATAATTCGCATCCCAGTCACCTTGCAGACGACAAGTTTAACCCGTCGTTTGGTCGCAGTGGCAGTTGTAGGTCCGTCTGTTTGCTTCAGTGTTAATGTCATCCTGCTTTTTCATCGGTCACCATGCGTTGCTGTTGCGTTCCGTTCTGCACTTCTAGCCAGCGAAAAAAAGAAGCATGCAGGGGTGTCTTTTCACGAAATTTCAGCGAACCCTGAGCTACGTGAATGATGGCTACGAGTTGTCGAAAAGAAGAACTAGGTGCCAAATTCCACTTCGAATTACTCGGCCGTGTGCAGCCTACATTTTGTGGAAACTGATTTAGGGAAAATACCAAAAGATACATGCTAAAGCCCGATGCAGTGCCGGGTGTCTTTCCGCATTACCCATCCTACACGAGGAAGGAGCCACCAAAGTTAAGAAGCTGCAGCAGCACTCAGAAAAGAAAGCGCGATTCCTCAACGGACACGTTGGCAAGTCTGTAAAGTCAGGAAATCAATTCGCGCCCTGCAGCGTCGCCAGAAGTTCGCGCGCACGCTTCAGACCACTGAGCCCAGTAGCCGGCAACAACGTATTGCTCCAAGCTACATCCAAGACTTGCATTTTGTAGTAGTGGCTAGTCACTACTGTCATTCCGCAAACTTTCTTGGGCCAACTGATGCACAGTCAGCGAAAGAGGGTGCAGGTGCGCGTGCCTTCAGGACCTTTGGTGTTCAAGCCGACAGCAGAAGCTCTGCAACAGCCTTCTTGGAGCGGAAAAAAATGGCGCGACAAAGAAAAGGCGTGGAAGCAACGAAATGAAAGGCTGCAGGCAACAGTAGATGCCTACAAGAAAGAGCTGCATAATTTGAGAAAGAGCTGCATAATTTGAGAAAGAGTTCAACGTAAGCGAATTTCTTCAAGTAGCCAGAGACTGCGATCAGGGCTGCACTGAAGCCGTAGTGATAATGAACCAAGTCCTAAACTACAAGGTGGAAAAAAAATTGTGTGAAACCACTAAACGACAGTGCGTGATTTTGAGAAGCCTCTCAACAAAGTCATATGAGTATATCAGGACCAAGCTCCTTGCACACCCATGCAGAACTACGCTACAAAGATACATGTAAACAACTGCCGGACGAGTAGGCTTCAGTGAGCTAGTGAAGCAGATGCTCAACACTGAAATCAAGTGCCTCGGAACGGAGCCAGCCAAAATTTACAGCCTCATCATAGACGAAATGAGAATAAAGCAAAGGCTTGCATACCACAAACAACGAGACGCCTTCTTGGGAGACATTGAGATGGGCGCTCTCAACCAAGTGTTGTCAGACTCGGAAAGAAGTGAACTCGCTTTTGTGCTTTTCGATCTGTGGCCTTCACGCTCGGTTTCGGATCCCGGTGGGATATACTTCTTTACCAGATCATGCACTGGCGAACTACTTGCGGAAACGACCAAGCACGTTACCAAGAAAACTGAAGAAATGGGATTCGAGATAGTTTGAGTTGTGACGGACAACCACAAAATAAACGTCGCTGCAATGGAAATATTATCAGGTGGGCAACCGAAAACCTGAGTGCGAAAACCCGCCGACCCAAGCCGCAGTCTGTTTCTGGCGTTCGATCAGAGTCACATCCTCAAAAACATCCGATCACAATTCCTGGCACGAGAATTGGGAAGAAATGGCAAAATTTCTTCAACCTACATAAATGACCTTTACAAGATGCAGCGGGGCTCGATTATCAAGCCGGCCCGTTTTCCCACGAGGAAACACGATCCGTCTAATGCAGAAAAACTGAGAGTCAAGACTGCCGTCCAGTTGTTTTCTCTAGCCGTCACAGTGGCTTTGTCCTTCATGAAAGATCATGCCGGGCACACGTGCGACGCTAAGTTTGCCCCCGTTGACACAACTGTTGTGTTCATAAATAATGTGTGCAGATGGTTTACTCTCATGGACGTCAGCAACTGCCAGCAGCATATTCACCAGAACCACCCGGAAACCAGGCAGTTTGATGATCCTGAGGACTCCAGAATTCATTGGCTGGAACTTCTTTTTTGAATACACTGAAGAGCTCAAGATCGCAAGCGCACCAATGAACTTTCTAACGAAGGAAACTCACCATACACTAGTATTCACCACAGTCGCCAGCGTCCAGTGTATCAGATTTCTATTAGATAGAGGGTTCAAATTTGTGTTCACCAGTAAGTTTTCAAGCGGCCCCATCGAATCCCTGTTTGGGACGCTTCGACGCAGTGCTGGCTGCAATGATATGCTTGATGTGACAAGCGCTATTTCGGGCCTTGAGAAGATGCTAAAGACGGCCGGGCATCGTTGCCACGACTTTCCACACAAGCAATGTGCAGACCTCAGTTTCGTTAGCTTCCTCGGGGAGCATTATTATGAGTGGTGAGTCGAGCGGCACATCAACAACAAGCGCGGTCGCGGCAGTGAACTCGGCGCTGCATCTACTGCAGGAGCTCTGCACTTCGACGAAGCCTTTTATGCCCACGCCAGATATAGCAGCAGTTTCTCTCATCGCAGGATACATATCTCACGGCGTGAGTGAAAAGACTGACTGCAAGCGCTGCGTGTCGTTAGTCTTCAAGGCAAAAGGGAGCAGCACCAGTGCTACGGACGGCTTGATTTCCCACCAGGGCAGAGGTGGCTTGTGCTACCCCACTGCGGAGCTCATGCGTGTGCTGCATGCTCTGAAAAGATTTCTGGGCGTGATGCTTCTGCACCGCGCAGCTCTCCTCAAGCCTCTACAGACGTGCGTCGTGAAAAGTGCAGATGTAATTGTTGGCGTGCCAGTATTGCGGTGTGACCGTTGTGACCACATCCAAAGGCGCAAATTAATAGAGCTTGTGTGCAGAAAGTTCACGAAGCCGCTGTTCACAAACTATGCCATCGACTTCACCAATGAAAAAAATCTGTGGCCATGCTTTATCAAAGGAAGCCGTCACGGAAGTTTTTGAGGCTTTAAAAAGCTTGCACGACACGCGCGCACATTCAACGTTGGTCTGACAAGTCGTTTCAGTTCAACGGGTTGACTCATTTCCTTTTTTTTGTCTTTTATGCATATAAAATTGCCATGTCTTGTTTCATTGCTTCAACCTGTATATTTCTTTTATATTTCGATCGGGATCGATATTCAGCAGAGCACTCCTTCGAGCGCTTGCAAACAAAAAATAAGACACCTTACGACGCGTTTTTTTTTTTGTAATACGTTACCAAAACAAATGCATGAATGCGAAATTCCCGAATACGAAGGAAAGTAATCGCATAAAATTGGAAAAAGCAAGTGGCTGCGCCGCATCAACCCATAGCAGTCAAGCAAGAGAGGCCGCGCGAGAGGGTAATAACCTCACGTCACCACGCGGTCACTCGAAGAAATACAGCGTCAATCGCAGAGCAATGGGAACACGCGCTACGCAACTGGCCACGGAGGAAGGAGAGACCTTTCCTTCCTCCGTGCAACTGGCAAAAAAAAAAAAAGGGCCGATCCCACGTACAGCGGGCATCGATGACTTGCGAAGCACGGAGGGGTGTCCGTCTCCTTCCACTGGCTGCCCCCCCACGTGGGCATTGCTGGAAACGAGAAGGCGGACACCCTCGCCAAGGCTGCCCACCAGCCTGGTACTCCCTACTCCTGTGCCGTGGCGGCCAGGGACTATTCACAGGCCCGTCTCAAGAGGCTCCTCATCACAGTCCACCCAGACCCGAGGGTGGCCAGCGGGCGAGGACCAAAGCCTCTCCCAGAGACGGGCCTCACCAGGAGAGAACGGGCCTCCCTGTTGCGACTGCGGACTGGCTGCGTGTGGACGGCGGCCCGCCGCCACGCCAAGGGACTCTGCCCCTCCCCGGCCTGCAGTCGTTGCGGAGACCCAGAGACCATCGAACACCTCCTCTGTGCCTGCCCTGGCTTAGCACAGGTACGCTTGAGGGCCTACGCGGCCTACAGGAGACAGGGTCTGCCCGTCTCCACCCTGGAAAACCTGCTGTTCCCGTCTCATCCACATCCAGCAGCACTCCGCAGCCTGGCGGAGTTTGTGGAGGAGTCAGGAATTGCTGCCTACCGCTGACCCCAGGAGCCCTGCTGCCCTTGCCCTTGCCGACGGCCTGCTGCCTGCGCTGAAGCGGACCGGACATCCCTCCTACACACCACACACAATTTCTACTATCCTCTTTCATCCCCCTCTACCCCACCCCAAAGGCACTGCGCCGTGTCGCCTGTAGGCAGACAGAAATTAGGTGCCTTCTTCCTTTTCCTCATGAACCACTAACAACAACAAGCACGAATGAGAAAGCGTGATACGTCACTTTAAAATCAGCACAATATTAAAAGGCGGAGATAAATTATGTCGTACATGACTTTGATCATCATGTTTGGACGTTTCAATTACCTTCGCCATCTCTAAACTTCACCTGATACCAACTTTTGGAGCTATAGCGAAACAGCCACGAGCAGGCCATGAGCGTAGCATGTAGCCATGCTTTACATGAAATCCATATCAGGGTTATCATACTTGGGCGTGTCATTTACATTCATCACCCATTCACGTCACGTAATACCGAATTTCGTATATGTGGAACTAGTGAAACGGCCGCTAAAACGCTATGAGCGTAGCATGTAGTCATGTTTTACATGAAGCGCATATTATTGATTATCAGGTTTGGGCGTGTAATTTACCTTCGTCATCTATTCACTTACCGTGATACCAAATCTGGTACATGTGGAGCTAGCGCAATGGTGGTGAGAGCATCATATGAAATGCCCAATATACACAGACGCACGTGCAGGCTGGGCGCAGTGACGCCACGCTAGCAAAACGCGAGCACTCTATAGTGTGACGACAGGCGCGACCGGCGCGCCCAGCGTTCATCGGCGCGGCCCGGTGGCGCAACCGGCGAGAAATGCGACATCACGGAGGAAGGAATGCGACATGCTGCATTTTGCGCCGATGACGTTACTAGACACCACGCGTCTGCCTCTCTTCGTGACGGAAAGACACCATGTGCGCTCAAACGCGCATGCGTCAAAGCAACGCAGCGTGGTGCGCGCCTGCGAGTACATGGCATGCATATCCACAATGAAGGTCAGTGGGCAGATTGGTTCATGAGAAGCTAGCGAAACGGCCGCGAGTGCATCATGAGCATGGCATGTAGTCATGTTGTTACATGGCACGCATCTCATAATTATCATGTTTTCACCGGTCACGTCATTAATTCACGTCCCGTAATACCAAATTCGGTATATGCAAAGCTAGCGAAACGGCCGCGAGCACATCATGAGTATCGCATTTAGTCGTGTTGTTACATGACATGCATGTCATGATCTTGATGTTAGGGCCTGTCACTTGTGTTTGTCATACAGTCATGTCATACCAGTTTTGCAACATATCATGTGAATAAAACCCCCGCAAGAGCAGCAAGACCATGACTGTAAATTATGACATTTATGACATAGCTAGATGTCATGATGTACATGTAATGACTGGTCAGTTAAGTTTCTCATAGAGTCATGTTATATCATACCAAGTTCGGTATCGATAACATTATCCAAACGGCTAGGAAAGCTTATAGTTGTAGGCAGCTAGATAGATAGATAGATAGATACGCTTAATGTCGCCGAAGTTCCCCAAGAAATGCTTCGCATTTAATAGAGGATTACATTCATTTCTCCACCGTGATTTCAGCACCGTTGCTGGACGAATGGATGAATGGATGGGTGGATATGGCTGTACCCTTTAGATGAGGCGGTGGCTAGCGCCACCAAGCCGTAATACTTAATGAACCAAAAACTAGATTTATTTTTTTCCCCTTAAATAGTGATGTTGAGGATTCGTACTTTGCAGCGAAGGGTTCAATTTTCACTCATACCTTGACTTTAGCCACCAATCAGATAACCTCCTTCTAGTTAATTCTACCCGCTTAAAGTCTATTTTGCCCTCACTCTCCCTAAACCGCACTGCTTTGAAAAACTCTGCGCCATAAACCTGAACTACAGGGTGAAGCCCTTTACAGAACATTATCAAGTGTTCGGCAGTTTCTTCTTCCTCTCCACACGCACTGCATACCGTGTCTACCCCTTCGTATTTGGCCCGATATGTCTTTGTCCGCAATACTCCCGTCCTGGCCTCAAACAGTAGAGAACTACCCTGAGTATTGTCATAGATCCTTTCCTTGGCTATTTCCTGCTTAAGAGTTCGATAGATCTCTAGTGCAGACTTCTTAATCATGCCAATTCTCCACATATCGGTCTCAGCTCCCTTAACCTTCTTCTTAACCGATAATTCTTTTTGGTTTGGCCCCCTGCTGTTTTCCAAGTATTTACCTGTCAATTTTCTGGTTTGCTTCCACCATTTTGTATCGACATTCTTCATGTACAAGTAGCTGAAAACCTTCCTTGCCCAACACTCCTCCCCCATTTCTCTCAATCGCTTCTCAAATTTTGTCTTGCTGCTAGCTTCCCTGCCCTCAAATGATGTCCATCCCATATCACCTTGTACTCCCTGATTTTGTGTATTCCCGTGAGCTCCTAATTGGCAAGCCTACCTATTCCACGTTGCTTAATTTCTAATGTTGCTTGAACTTCTGATCTCATGCACAAGACCTCATTGCCGAAAGTCAGACCAGGAACCATGACCCCTTTCCATATTCCTCTCACAACATCATACCTATTGTAATTCCACAGTGCCCTGTTTTTTATTACCGCTGCACTCCTGTTACTTTTAGTCGACACGTATATTTCATGTTCCCTTAGGTACTCGGCCCCATTGTTTATCCATACGCCCAGATATTTGTATTTATCTGTTATCTCTGGCGTGACCTCCTGTATTCTAAGCTCACTACCTTCGTTGCCATTGAAAATCATGACTGCTGATTTTTCCTTACTGAATCTAAAATCTAACCTATCTCCCTCATTACCGGAGATGTCCACCAATCTCTGCAAATCTTCCTTGTTGTTGGCCATTAGCACTATATCATCCGCATACATCAATGCTGGTAGTGCCTGTTCAATGAGTTTTCCTTGTTTGACGAAAGAGAGGTTGAAGCCCAGTACACTTCCCTCTGAGTCGGACTCTAATCCTTGTAGGTACATCATGAACAACAAGGGTGACAGAGGACACCCCTGCCTAAGCCCCCCGTTTCACCTCTGTGGGCTTAGATACCTGTTTTTCCCACTTTATAACTACCTTGTTACTTTTATAGATCTCCTTTAAAAAATTAGTGACTACATCGTCCATGCCTAGTGTGTCCAGTATTCCCCACAATTCCTCTTGAACCACGCTATCGTATGCTTCCTTGATATCCAAAAATGCTAGCCACAGGGGCCTGTGTTCCTTTTCTGCTATTTCGATGCACTGCGTCAGTGAAAAAAGATTGTCTTCCAACCTCCTGTGTTTCTGAAATGCATTCTGCAGTTCCCCCAGCACCCCCTCATCCTCTATCTATGCCTGCAGTCTTTCCTTTATAATCTGCATCTCCAGCCTGTAGACAACTGATGTCACTGTTATAGGACGGTAGTTGTTTATGTCAGCTTTGTCCTCCTTTTCTTTGTAGATCATGCTCCTCCTGCTAAGTTTCCATCCACCGGGAACTTCTCCATCGATTATTATTTTGCTCACTGCCTCTCTCAAAGCCTGCTTAGACTTCGGACCTAATGTCTTTATCAGCATAATTGGAATGCCATCTGGGCCTGTTCATGTACTACTAGGAACCCTTTTCTCAGCCCTTTCCCGCTCTTGTTATGAAAATGGAGCCATTGCACCACTTGATTCATGCTTGTCTATTGTGGTGCATAAAGCACTTCTGTGTTGAAATTTTTATGTCACCCTTCTTCTTATATATTCAATAGCTTCGTCCCCTTTGAGCCTAGCACCTTGAGCTGTAGTTTTAAACCTCTGCTCTAAGTTCGTCTCATTTCTTAGGAAGTTTAGATGGTTCCAAAATTTCGCAGCTGCCTTTCTATCTTTTTTATGTACTTCTGCCAGCCACTGGGCTCCCTTTCTTCTAATCTTTTCATTGATCAGAAGGGATGCATCCTTTCTACAGCTTAGAAAGATTTCCCATTTTCTTTCAACATCATCTGTCGGTTCACCCCGCTGCTTAGCATGTCTGTGTTCCCTATAGGCTTCCTAACATTTTGCTATGGCTTTGCATGGGGTTTTGCATGGCGCGAACTAATATGAGTGGCCGCGCCCTAGGTGCTTTTCTGGCGCAGCGTGCGGTCGCCAGTGGAAACGCTGACGTCGACTGTCAGCGTTTCCACTAGTTTGGTCAAGGTTGATTTCGGTGTTGTGTGGCGGTGTGTATGAATTACTTCATTATTCCTTGCGAATCTGGTGGTGTGGCAGTGATTCTTGGCCGACCAATCCTTCAAAGGGGGGAGATCGAGCGCCGTGGGTGTTTCGAGCTAGTGGTAGTGTTGAATGACCAACATCCCGCGTCGATGTGATATGCTCCAGTGCTGGCTGTCTTGTGTGTTCTGTGTGGTGGTTTGTTTGACATATTTAGTTTCCTGCTCATTTGATGATACGTTAGTGTTGGCTGGTTTATGCGAGCCGTAGTGTTGAATTACACCCGCGTAGGCGTGATCATGTCTGTGCAGACATATTTCCGAATGAAATTTAAGGTCTGACACACTGTACTGACAACACCACTGTCACGCGAGTTCTTGTTTGCTATGTCGTACCCTTTTATATAGCAGTTAGATGACGGCTGCACCGTATTTGCTCCGATTAGTTTGGGCAGTTAGCGGTGACTAATACTGGTGTCACTCGAATACTTCTGATCGAGATCGACAGGTCTTTCGCTGCTGCGCTGGATCGATTTGGCGCAGACGCCCTTGCTGATTGCAATCAAAAGTGCCCGTGTGACACCGGTATGATCGCACGTGCGAATGCTCAAACCCTTTCTGTGCGCTCTTGTGGTCTCTAGCTTCTTGGCTGCTGGTTGCATCAGTAGACGAGCATGCAAGAAAAACATTTTACTACATATACAAAACTATTCTACCAAATTATGCAGAAAAGGTGCATCATACTGGGTAGCTAGGTATGTAATAATGGGACGTCCACAAATAAGCACATGTACACAGGAGGACTGAAAGCTGGGCCAGTTGGTGACAGTACTTTAACATATTTTAACACAGCACAGCACTATGCGGGCACAAGAGCGATTTGTCCCTTCTCTAGTGTCTGTGTAGTCCTGCCCCGTGTTACAATATGTTCAAGCACATGTTTGTGTATCACACGCAAAATTGAAGGACATTTCATTCTTTAGGAAGTACAATGTCATTTTGGGTCTTATCACTAGTCTTCCTGCTCGTTATGTTTTAATCAAAAGGATGTGATGTTTACTTCACTATCAGATTGGCACATTTGTCCCCGCTTAGTAGTCAGTGCACGATACAAGCTTTTGGTCTTCATTGGTGCGTGTGCGCAATATTAAATAGCATCAAGTTACATTTCTCGGTTCCTCTATATTATAAATAACTTCATTTCTTGGGATAGGCACAATGATAAAGTAATATGGTTCTTGTATTGAACGAAATTTCTCAAAATTTTGTTGAGCCATGTAAAAGACAAGTCCACTTGTCAAAACGTCGTCTCCAGCACCCACCCCCCGTTTACAAAATTTTCATGGCTCCCCAATGTGTAATTTTTACTAATAAATACTAATAAAACTCTATCTAGCAAAGCCATCTTACGAAGTTTCTAATTTAGTGAAGAATTTCCATTCACCAGCAATAATCTATAGAATGTAATGTTGTCTTCAGACCGATTTAAAGTTTTTTTAAAATGACTATGTAAAAAAGTAGTGATTTTTTTTATAACTTTCCTGCAACAGATTTGAGTATGCCCTCTGACACTACCACATTGAAGCATTTATGTGCCCTCGCTTTACTTTTATGGAGCTGCATGCCGTAAGCCTGTGCAGAAGAACAATGAATGCAGCCTTTGGTAGTGCTTTTACGTTCCAGATGGTGGCAGAGGTGACGGTGGTTGCTTTTCTTATTTCATGGCTTATGCCACAGAAGGCACTGGTCACTCTTAGCCTTTTTCTAGCTTTGAATGTTCACACAATCACTGCATTCATTCTGCTTGTCATTGCATATCGGTAACTTGTCATAGCCTCATGTCTCCCTAGTCTGCATCACCCAGACACGATGTTCCTCTATGTGAAATTCACCCCTACGGATTTTTAAGACACAAAGGTCAGGCTAGAAGTACTCTTTGCTATTCTAATCGGTCCATGTTCTTGTAGAATCCACAAAGATATGGCTGTTTTTAATGACCAAATAATGACAAAAGGGGTCTAGGGGAGCTCAAAGTTTTGACAGTTTATTCATCATATCCTGCATCAAAAATTATAGGCACACATGTGTGGAGTAAGCTAGGCTCACATTGAGAGCATACTAACTAATCACAATCCGTGAACTTGTTCTCTACCTACCAGAAAGACAAAGTATCACTGATACCTAATGAACCTCAAGATTTTATACAGAATGCATCCATGCATTCTCGAGTAGTTGTGTCCGTGCTTCTGCCAATATTCCAAACCTTATCCAGGTACGGTTCACACTTATGAGAATCGCAATGTGTCAGCAAATGTGCCCCATCGTTATCTTTTAACGAAAGCTCACGTTTCTGTGCATGCTCATTCACGCATATTGTGTTTCACGCAAAAGTGTTCTTAGAAGTTCCAATCGATTAATGTAGTTATGCGGTGGTGTTGTTTATGTGAATTACTTGAATATTTGTGTGTGTTATTTGCGCCTACACTTGTTACCTGGAGCCTATTGTGTTTTGTTAACGTACCTTTTCTTCTGCTGAGTTTATATATATGTTTTTTATTATCCTTATCACCACTGTTGTGTGTACTATTCTTTTCAATTTTTTCCATTTAAGCTTTATATAATGATGCTTCTGAATATTTATTGTATTTTACACATGTTGAAAATCTTCCTAATCCCCCCCCTATGTAATGCCCTCCCGGGTCCTTAGGGTATGTAAATAAATAAATAAAGTAAATAAATAAAATATTCTTGCCAGGCCAACACTCATCTTTTGCTGTAGGATAGTGCAAACTTATAAACGACCACGTTGACACATTTTGTGCATGATTGGCGTGCCTTTGTTGCTTCCATCATATAATATACATGAGAAAGCTGAGATGATTTTCGTGACGCAGAAAAAAGAATCGGCACACCATCTCTGTTTGCAACCATTTTTAGGTAGTGTGCAGCTGGGTGCATACACGTTACAACCTCAGGTCTCGCTGTTCTGCGCTCTTGCTCTACCCCAGTGCCGTGGTGTTCTCTCTTGATAGTCTGGTGGAGCAACTCAGCTACAGCGTTAAGGAGCATGCGAAGGAAACCAACTACAGACAACTTGTCCAATCGGTTTTGAAAAGTCTTCTGCATAACTTGTGAGCACGACCCTGCACATGCATACTCTGGGCATTGTTCAGCTATGGCCCTTTTCAAAGTTTTGGAATGCGTCAACTCGTATGGAAGCAATTTTTCAGCACACCGAGACAAAAAAGCCAACAGCCAGGACGACTATGCAAGGTAATGCGCTAAGCCAAGAACTGCAAAAAGACACAAGTCTTCAACTCATGTGTAAACACCAATCCTTTTTCAGTCTGCGAAAGCCTGCTAGAACATTGTTAACAATAGACTCATATGTGACGGTGGTTAGTTTCTTTAAAATAATAAAAAAATTATCATCATACGTAAGAACTTGCAAAACCTCCCACAAATTAAAATGTTGGTGGAACGTAATAAAAGCAGTTACGGTCAAACATAAGAAATTGCACAACACAGAAGCAACATACGAGCTACTTTTAACATAAAACTTGAGAAGGGCCATAAAAGCTTATACTGCCATGCCCGCGGCATTTCTGAAGGCAATCACACCACTCTCGTCTGTGCAACTTCTTATGTAGAAAAACAATTCACCGTGCAGGACAGAATAAAATGAGTCCTCAACATCTACCAAGAAGAAGTACCCATCGAAGGATTCTTTGAAGAAAGAAGATGATGCATGAGAAATTCTCAGTTTAAAGCGGGTCTCTCATGGCAACTGAGTCTAGCCGCTTCATTAAAAACTGATTAATCATGTTCTGCCAGATACCTCAATCACTCACAATTGTCCTGAATGAAACACCCGGCTTATGCGTCTTGGCCGTAGCAAACACAGAAAGGGTGTTCTTTTTGCTAGCTGCAGTATGCAATAGAGTCTGCTAGTTGTGCAAGTTCCAAGTCCTTACTCAGAGCCACTGCCTTGCTTTTCAAAACTCTTGTTTTGATGACATTTAACTTGACGAAGTTCATGTAGACTGCTTGTCTTGCCTTGAAAGTTACACAAATCTACATTCATTACTATGAAGCCACTGCTTTTATCCACTCGAAATTGGCACAAATTGTTGCACTTGAAGAATGGCAACACCCACCAACGTATCCTACTGACGAAGAGGGTTTTTCCCCTGTTCTTGCTAGAGCTTAGACATTGTTTTGTAAGCAATAGTCTCTAACTGTGACATCGACTTTTGCCGCAACTCGTCGGTGCAATGCCAGTAATTAGTGAGCCAGCAAGAGAGGTTCGTGGCTAAATTATGGGCCTTTGTTGAGTACGTCGCGTACACTTTCTGCAATGTGAACATTTCCCAGCCCAGTGAGGCCTTCCCGGGTCGTGCGAGCAGGCTTCTTCAGTATGAAACAGTGGGCATGCCTCATCTTCAGGTTCCAGTTTGCCTCAGTGATGTGGGCTGCTGAACACTTGGCATCGCGAAACTTCTTCAGTGCCAGCCACTCCAGGTCCAAACTGAAGCAAATAGAACGAAGCAGGTAAAGAAAACACACCTGCTGCCACAAATTGTGATTTCACATACTTTCGTAACATCACCAAATGAAGGTGCAACTTCCCCAAAAAGAGCACTCACTTCTTGTAGAACATAGCCTTTCGGGGAAGTCATGCCTTGGTTTGGTTGTGTAAGCAAATATGTAAAATTTTAAAATCCAAAGTGTGGTGGCAGGCGCGCTTATTTTTTTACCTCCTTCATGCAATGTGCTTTAGTTTAGAACTGGACTGGTTTGTGCTAAAGAAGTTTTGCAATGCCAACCGTATCATACTTGACCAGGCACAATAACAAGTGTTTAGTCAGGCATGTGTTATCAGTCGAAACGGGTCATCTCTCAGAATTCACATGCTGAAAGCACCCTGAGGAACCATGCATCTACGGTTAAACAGGCACACCTTTCAACGTGGTCACTCTTGTTCAAAGCAGCCCAGCATGCCTATTAGGTCACGCGTGCTCCTGAGCACACCACGTCGGAGCTCACAACTTCTGAAAGGTACCAAGGATTAAGCCTGGCTGCAGATGCACTGTACAGAGTCAGGGACATGGCTGTACATGGTTCTGGTAAATCTTCCAGATATGTTTCAACATTGCTAGAAACGTGTCGAAAAGCAGTTGGTAGTACAACTACAATATGTAAGCAGTAGCACTGCGATGCGAGTGAATAACCTGTTGGTATTGAAACCAACATGCGATGTCCAACAGCTCGATAACGCATGCTCTTCTTGTATATCAGCCTTTTTTTATGTCCAATGCTATACAAAGGCTTCTCCCAGTTACCTACCATTTTCCCAACCCTGTGCAAGCTTATTCGATCTTATGCATGCAAATCCCATCTAGCCTTCTGCCTTTCTCAGTTATTTTTTCCATATTTTCGTAGCCACACAATCTCTCTAACTGGTCACTTGCCCTTCCATCACATTGCTTGACCTGCCCAGGTCCACCCTTTTTTTTTCTTAATGTCAGCTAGAATGTCATCTAGCCCTGTTTGTTCTCTATTGAGCTCTGCTTTTTTAATATCTCTATGTTATGCTAACCATTTTCTGTTTCTATTTTGCAAATTCCTAATCTGTTCTGAACTTTTTTTCTTTTCTTCTTTTTTTTTTACTATCATGGAAGTTTCTGCACAATATGTTAGTACTCACAGCATACAAAAGTTGACCACTTTCTACTTTAGGGACAGTTGTAAATTGCCTTTTATGATTTGAGAATGTCTGCCATTAATGCTTTAGCGCATTCATATTGTTTGGTGAATTTCCTTTTTGTGAGTAGTGTGTTCTGTGAATATCTAGACTTAAATACATATATATTGTAAGGATTCTAGTGTGCCGTTGCGAACTCTCGCTCTCTTGTTTGGCCTCCTAACATTAAATTCTTGTCTTTTACTTGTTTATCTGTAACCCTACTTGAACACTTTCTCGGTTTGGACCCTCAGTTCATTGTAGTTCAACGGCACCACTGCTGAAAGGCAAAATGTCATTTGCAAGTGCAAGTACCGAGATATTCCTTGTAAATGTTTATTCGTGTTTCTTATCAACGTGGTGGCTCAAATACTTCTGCTAAGCAAGCCGTAAATATTGCTCAGATTTTGTCTCCTTGCCAGGTCCACTTCACGAATAATATTTTTCTGCTCTGCGACAGCTCTTCCGCCATAAAGAGACTTTTGTAGTCGCCCCTCAAGACCTTAATAAAGTTCATTGTCTGTCTGTCTGTGTGCTGTGGACTCTCTGTAGATGTTGGCTAGGGTTTTCATGCATGCATTATGCACTAGCTACTCTAAGACTGCTGGTATCTCTACTGAGTCGAATGCCTTTTATTAGTCTCTGCAAGCTAAGTAAATGGATGTATTCCGTTTCGCAGATTTTTCAGTTTGACAGCGCATGACTATGATCCACAGTGGGACATCTGTTGATCTGTGTATAATTCTTCAAATCTTTCATCTCTTTTTTTCTGTATTTCTTTGATATTGGCATTTTTACAGTTCGGTTGTACATTTGATTCGCCAGTACGTGAAGCATTGTGCAGAAAGTGTCACAAGCTTGTTAAACACGATATCTCCACCTTTGATCGGGTCAACAATTTCGCTGCATGATTTTTCGTTGGTCATGTTTTGTAGGACTCTATTCCATTCTCTCAGGGTAGGGTATCCAAGGAGATTCGTTCCTGGTTTGGCTTCTGATTTTGTTTCTTTCTAACTTGGTTTATATTTACTCATGGAGTATAAGTGTTTTGTTGAACTTTGGCTTGTTTCTCTGTTAGGTGGCTTATTCGTGAGCTGTAGTAAAGGTCTTCTGCCATCTTACTATAGATGTTGAGACTGCTGATTATGTTACTCTCCCTGTTGGAGTGTGCATTCGTAATTAGTTTCCTGTTGTCATGCTCTGGCCTTTCTTTGAATTCTTCATCTAATGCTTTGGTGCTGTAAATCCCCATGTCGGCAATTTTCTTTTTGTTAATCAGCCCCTTTAGCTCAGTTAATTCAACTTTAGATCTTGAGTGGGTAGCTTTTGTAGGTTGTTTATTTTTTTTCTTTTTTTTTTGTCATTTGGGAGAGTTTGCTTACTCCTTGCCCTAGTGCTTTAACCTAATTGCAGTTGTGTTTTAGGAATCAATGTAGTTAAGGTTTTGTTCATTTCCTTTATGTCATAATTTTTTTCTTGGTCTAAGGCCTAGCATACGAGTGTTCTAGGGCAGTGCTGAGAATGCGTGTGACTGTGGCTCTGCTCCATTTTCAGAGGAGCCTTGCAATTTCTCTGCAAGTTAATAATAATAATAATAATAATAATAATAATAATAATAATAATAATAATAATAATAATAATAATAATAATAATAATAATAATAATAATAATAATAATAATAATAATAATAATAATAATAATAATAATAATAATAATAGCATTTTTGGGTGCCTTAATGTTCCGCATTCAATTTTTGCGGGCTTACTGATAATGATGACAATGGTATTCAAGCATGTCAAGAGATCGTTTTCTTCAAACATTTAAAATGAAAGATTAAAAACGAAAACGTATTAAGCACGAATCGCTGGTCGTCGCTGCTGTATTTGAGGTGGTATCTGCGTTGAACTTTGTTTACTACAACTTAGGCTTACGTTGGCTCGTTGGCTCGTTGGCACTGCGTGTGTTTCCTTTGAGGGAAAGTGTCATGGCGGCTTCTGGTTTTGTCGTTGGATCAGCGCAAAGTTCAAGCTACGTGCTTATTTGCGGCAAGCACTCTTCCTCGCGATAAATCTACTCTTGAGTGACGACAGTGATGAACACAAATGTTCACAGCTTTATAGTGCACCTCGTGTCAAGGACGGGTAAGCTGTCAACCTCTAACTAATCTCCGGGTGAACGCGCTTTTGCACCATTAGTTTCGTGACAGTGATGGTAATACCACTCTGTGTTAATGTACCACAATTCGAAAACGTTGTCGCTGCGCAAGTTGCTCAGTTTGTGCAGCAGCCTGATGAGATTATTGTAAAGGCTGATACAGTTCTTGACAATAAAGGTAAGACTTTCATTGTTTACCTAACTTCCGCCATACGTGTTGCGTACTTCTCTTGTTGCGATACGTGTACTCATGATGTACATTTATTGCGTGTCTAATTTAAACATGTTGCTGGTTTTAGGATCACGTGTCGCTCTTCTGCTGTGCCGGATCTACAGCGGGAGCGTTTCAACCAGGTAAAATCGGCTGCGCTGACACTGAGTGACGGACGAGTCAGCTGTTCAGTTCTGCATAACAAATTAGAGTGATACGTCACATTTGGCCCACTTTTGAAATTGTTATGCTATTTTAATTAATGAACCACCGAAAAAATGCAGATGAGCATCGACAGGGGGGGGGGGGGGGGTTCGTTTTCGACCAGGAATGAACTCTTCAACGGATAGCCAGCAGTCATGCCTCCGGCACTTGACATGCTGGCAATAAAGTAAAAAGACGCAATTACTAAACACCCTAGTTTCGGTGCTACAGTGTAAAAACATCATTATTTTTGTTTCTTTCATATTTTCAGTCTTTGTACAGTACGGACTAGTCTGTAGACGCAAGATGGCAGGAAATAAATGAAGAGCAATCATTAGTTCACTAACTCAGTCAAACTATTGCTCGAAAGAAACTAAGACAATGGGTGCATTGAAAATCTACCAAAATACAGACGAAAATGAACGATCATTAACACGGATTATACAAGGTAGTACCAATTTTATTACTTTTTTTAAAACCAGAAGTGTCATGTTGTGAAACCAAAAAACACAGAACTTGTGAGGAAGACAAGCTTAAAGAGATGAAACGTTTGTGAACACGGATTGTCACTACAGCCATCATCTCAACATGCAGACTTCTTCAAGGCTGCAGCTGCCGACCTATCTGAATTGTGTAGGGCAGATTTGTCAAGCTGAAGGGAACCCACATACACTGGTGCTAACAATCAGCAAATCACCATAAAACATTCCACATATGTTGTACCAACAAACCCAAAATTCATCCCTTGCCTACCTTAGTGCATTTTGTATATTCTCATACCCTCTCCTCCCACTCAAACAAAGCAGGGAAGGCCACATGCAAAAACGGGGAGATGAAAACGAGGAGTCGGCACGCTGAACTGGGCAAGTTAAAAGTCAATCCCCCATAATGGGTTGCGCCAGGGTAAAAGGGGCAATCAATCAAAAGCCCATGAAACAGAAAGAAATGAGGGGCAGGAGGGAGCAAGTGTTTTGCATGGATGGGTAGAAAAGGAGAAGACATTTCGCTGAACTATCTTTGCCTCGAGGAAGCACCACTTGACAACGGGGATAATTAGCCTTAGAAATTCCTTGAAGAATGGCTTATTTTTTATATGTTTTCGTTGTGTATGTGCCATGTCAAATTGGTTCAAGTGCCCCCCTTGAAACATTTCTACTTGTTGGCTGGAATGTATTAGACTTGTCAACAAGGTGTGGCAATTTTTCTTTTTTGAAAAGCTGGTTACTGTATTTAAGGTTTAAGATCGTTGAATATATGTCCTGCCACTATAAAATGCTGCGCCATTGCTTGCAGTTATTTGCCATGCTTGCTTGATGCCTATTTAATAAAACGTTAACAGGTTGCCCTGTTTGTTCAGTATGGTTGAGAGCTGGGCTAGTTGGTGAGATATTATTTTAACATGTGGTGGAGTAGCGCAACTTCGACAGGGACACAGAGAACAAGAAAAGCGAGTGTCGTGTTTTCTTGTACTCTGTGTCCCTGTCGAAGTTGTGCTACTACACCATGTTAAAATGTTGTCCTGTTTGCGACAATATGTATAGTTAATCATGTAGATAATGTTTGAACTTGTGCAGGTAAAACTAAATTTTATTATCATAAATCACTTCTAGTGCTTTTAATTCTAACATAATCTTGAAGGTATTTGCAGGTCTTAAATCTTAGATGACAACTAGGTACTATGTGTACAAAAAAATGCGGGTTTACTTTTGCATGCACTAACATGTCGGGGAACCTTTTCCGAAGCGGCTCGCTGCTAGTTAATGTCGGGTAGTACTTGCGAAAGATAATATTTAAGTTTAGAAGTGCGTTTCGGTATTTGATTGTAAAGGCTAGCGGCTGGTTAGGCTGTGCTATGGGAAATGTTCAGCTAGTGATGATTTCCTCATTTTCAAGCTTCATTTTGGATTTTTTTCAGAGTGTTGTGCAGGTCATTTCGCCAAATGTCTCCTTTGGCTTGCTTAATTGATGAGCATAGTGATCCTTGTCGCTACAGACGCTACTTAAATGCTTTGCCTATCTGATGAATATTTCTTCTTTGCCGTGTCATAGATGATGGCTTGTGTAGTCAATGTATTATAGTGGGCTATTCGTTCGCATTGTGTAGAGCGTAGCCTTTGATTTCTATGTAAAAGAAAGAACTCCAAGACAGCCCCATTAAGATGGGCATCACAAGAATTCACCACTGAAGATTAAATTTCGCCAAACATGTTAGCAGCAAGAACAACGTTGTTCTTGCTTCTAACATGTACCAAGATCTTTTTTTTTTCTTCTTTTTGTCCAGTTCGACTGGGGGTGGAGTCCGCTTCTCCTGCACACCCTTCCCCCTCAAAATTTCACTTGCATCTGCCCTGTTCATTTTTCTTTTCTGATTGGCATTGCCTGCTATATGTTTATGGTGTGGGCAGAGGATTTGTATTTTTTTTCATACCTCACATTAAAGAATGTTTCAATAGAAACCGTCATATCTAGAAAGTTAATTTTGCTGAAAGGATGGTGCATGGTAAATTTACTACTAGGGTGAAACTTCTTACAATTGCCAATTAATGCAATTGTCATGAATCCATGTCAGAAAGGAGGCTAGCAGCAAAGCTATTGAGTCTATTCTTCAAAATGATTCTATTTTCGATAACATCAGTGTTACCTCAAGACAACTTATTCACTGAAAAATAAAAAAAACTACATTTAAACCAAGAAAAATGCACGTGTTAGTCTCTGTTTATGATAGAGTTATAAAGAACAAGTGGAATAAATGTCATGTTTTACCACTATTGAACCCATTGGTTGTAACTGTGGAAGGAAACTCTAGAGAGATTTCTAGGCCTCTGCTGCTGTAGTCTCGAGCAGTTTGGTTCCCTTCACTGCAGCAATGCGACATGGGTAAAATCACAATGTACAAACTCCGTACTCCCAACAACAGTTTGCTGTGCAGCTTTGCACTTGATTCACAAGCTTCTTGTGTGTATTTTACAAAAGCATTACAAGGATACTAAAGAGACGCAGTGACCTTGTTTAGAATGACAAGCTGTACTCTGAGAACTCTAATGCCAATGCCATATGTATCGCTATCCCAAGTTAATTATTAGAGGAGAAAATTAAGGTTGAAGTTTCACTATTTGAAAGTTGTGCGGAAATGTCTATGCGTGACGTCAAAAGTTTTTAAATGTATTTTTCATAATTTTGCAATTGGCTCTGTGATATTTTCTGAAACTTCGTATGCTAGGTCTATGGCACCCACAGATGACAATGTCCTTCATTTTTATCGATTATAAGCTATGTAGAACCCAGCAAATGCCATCAAAATTATTGATGTCATTGTGTTTGGTGAGACATTTTCTTTAACCGGTTTCGCACTTGCCAAGCATCGTGTCGTTGTAAGAGTGGTGTCGTGAAGTCATACTTCAGTAGTATGCGAAAAATTATTTCGCTCTTTAGTCTCCCTTCAACACCCAAAGAAAAAAAAATTAAAAAGAATGATTTAGAGTAGCTAACCAGCTCATTCACCTGACCCAAGGAGAAATGAAAGTCAGTGTAGTTGTATTGTTAGGTGTATCACATCTCAATATGTATAATCCTAGGAGGATGGAAGATAGGAAGCATGACACAGAGGACAATTTATTTCAACTGTCACACATTACATGTACATTTAAATGAGCCCGTGCACTGCTTTTCTCAAACAAGCAAAAAAATATGCAGTCTCACAAGTCCGCACCACTGTGGTACCTTGTGAGGCGACGTTCATACGCCCGAGTAGAGCACTATGAAAATGTCCCTAAACAATTTAACTGTTGTGCGCTCCGTTAAAAAAGCTTTGCAGTCAAGATAACTGGGTCATTAGCCACTCATTGCAACAAAAGAAATGACACGTCCAGTTTTTGCGTCGGTACTCTCTTACCATTATTTACTAACTGAATTGGAACAACCAAAACAACCGCTAAACAAAGCACATCGCCTTTTGAAGGCATCTATTGGCAAACAAAAGAATTAATTATGGCCGTTGGATAGGCGCTGATAAAAACAGAAGCAGGCACGCTTTCTTCAGCTGTAGGTTGATGGTACTGTAGCCAGCCGCCGCTGAGCGCAGGCCACGTGCTCACGTTTTCGCTTTCATAAAGGACGACAGCGTATAGCCATGCTGACTATGACTGGTAACGTGGGAAGTCTGTCCTCACAAGCTCAAAGGCTACACATGACTGAAGATTGCCCTCATTCACACAACTTGTTGTTGATGGACATGCGAGTTTCACCATGGTGAACTAAAACTTGAAACAGTGCAAACGTATTTGGTATGCTGTGTTTCTTCTCTTTGCGTAGGGGTACAAGTTTCCAAGTTCTTAGTACTTTAAAGTGAGAGATGCACACTGGCCCAAGCACTACCTACAACTTCATACTACTGTAAAATCCTGAGAAATCACTCCCTCGGCGCTGAAAAATAATCTGGAAGGGGGCCCTTGCTTGGTCTCGGACACTTATTCAATATAAAAGTGCTTTTAAGAAAAATGCACACCTGTGTTTTTAATGAAATGCTGTATTGAATACACACGCATTTACTGTTTTACAGACCCGAGGAGAATCCATGTGTGAAATTTCAGGGGTTATGACAAGGCGGGAAAGATGTTCTACAAATGTTCAGACAATTTGCGACAACTCAGAATGCAGCCTCGAGGCATCACATTGTAAAAGTGTTTAAAAAACCTCGTGCATATATAAGGACTCTCAGAACTTTGGTTTCAAAGAACTGCTGCTGCGGAATTCTGTAGTGGAGAACGGGTTGAAAAATAATGGCGGGAGGGGAGGGGGCGTTTGCTCTGTATTTTACAGTGACCACTCCCGATTGAAGTTGAAATGGAGACACTAGCATGTGCTTTTTTCATAGCATTGCCAGGGCTGCACAAGAGGCCCATTGAATGTGACTACCGGTACAACCAAGGAACACTTGCCACCAATTCAGCTGCTCTATCTGCGAGTGTTCTCTTTACACTATTTTAACTGTGCAATACTTTACAGCAAAAATGCACACCTGTTTTCATATTTCTGTGTTTCAATCAATTTTGCTTAAATATCTGCAGTCTGAACAAAGTGGACACTTATTACAGTTTCTTATGAGAGTTCATGCTTTGAATTGCAGCCCGAGTCATGCAGTGAAGTTCATGCATGCACAGCTTACCTACCGGCACATATATTTAGGAGTGGAAAGATAGGCTGCTGCTTGAATTGTACAGGAAAATAAAGGAGGAGGTGGGGTAATTTGCCATGTCTGTTACAGGCAGGTGTAATTGCTGCCAAGGACTTCAAAGGAGGATAAGTGACAGTGATGGAAATGAATCTGCACTCGAGCCAAGTGCACAACGAGCTAAGTCAGGAACATTATTGAAATGAACCATAATATAGGCATCTTAAAAACTGCTAATAAAGCATTGTCTTGGCTTTATCATCCAACATGTGGTCGTTTTCATAGTTTCTTTATATTTCCTGCATCAAAAACCTCAAGCTGAGCATTCTGTTGTTATTACTAGCACATATGTTTGCAGGAGCTTATTTTGCTGCAAACTTGGATAGGATATTTAGTAAAAGTGCTCAGTGGCATTAATGTTTATCTGCTCCCTCATTTGGTTTTAAGATGCACTTTTTTATGGACTTGCACTTGTCTTTAATTGCAAGAAATTCATATTGATCCTTGAGATGTGTAGTAAATAACAAGCAACTTTTTCAGGCAAGGTTACCTTCTCATTTTCGGTGATATGTGGGGTTTAACATCCCAAAACCACCATATGATTATGACAGATGCCTAACTTTACATTTTCTTGTCAGTAACTTTCATTAAACATTTCTATTTGTCCTGAAACATTATTTCTTTGACAGTATAGCTGCAATTATATAGAATTAGTTTGCCAAATGAAGATGAAGAAATTTTGTTGATTTGCAAAAAAAAAAAGGTGTGTGTATGGGCCAACTTGAACACATAACCAACTGTTTCAAACATCCTCCCATGCAGTAAATGTTCCCTGGTGAACTTGTCTTCTGGTTTGAACAAATGTGAAAAAAAAGGTCATGGCAATAGGGAAGGCCTTGAAAAATCGCACTTCTAAACAATGCCCTAAATTCTGTGATGAAACACACATTCACATGAAAAAAACTGGGAGCAGAATTTCGCAAGCACTGTACATTTATGCTGGCTTAGAGAAGAATTAATAAAATTGAGTTCGACAGTTTCATGTCGCAAAAGTGAAATCTGGTTATGAGATGCACTGTTTCAAGCTTAATTATTTTGACCTCATAATCTCTCAGAGTGCATGAAACTAGGGCACTAGTACGTATTACAACTATTATAATGAGACTCCTGAGGTTCGGAATCAATGCTGTGATCTTGTGCAGAACTGCACGCAGTGGCGGATCCAGAAGGGGGGCGCTAGAGGCGATCGCCCCCCACCCCAAAGCCTGTCAGTATCCCCTCCCCCTCTCTTCAGTGCTTGCCGTCCACCTGTTATCACCAATTAGGACAAATGACTGGGATACCTTTAAGCATACATTAATAGTATTTCTGCTATGATAGAGTTTTTAAGTTAGTAAAAAAACAAAAACTAATGACCATGCCCTTTTTTTCGGTGTTACTTTAAGTAACCCCCCTCCCCCTGAAATGATTGGCTGGATCCACCCCTGACTGTACGGCACCATATCCCTTTACCTTAGGGTCAGATTAGAGATACAGACTTTCTTTCTTTTAATGCACTATTTCATATTTAAATAAAGACAGCCGCATTTACACTGATGATTTTTAAAGCTACATGTGTAGACAGAAAAAGCATCTATATGCGACCGATGGTATAGCGTCCTGTACAAACAAACAGTATTGCTGACATGCTCTATAGCAGAATGCTGAATAACATCACTGCTTTGAACAATAGCTTAAAAATAAACCTCTTCGTGGTGAATGGGAGAAGCGACACATTAATTTCTTTTTTGGCATCTAGCATCAAATACTATGCTAAGTCAGAGTGAAATATGACAAAGACAGGCAATAATAATATGACACTTCCGGTTTGTTCAAATGCCTATAATGAAATACAAAGGCATAAAGAAGAGGATAAATATGGTGCTACTACATGTACATGCAACAAAGTGGAACCTCAATACTAATTACTTAAATTTAATTAGTTCTATGACTATGGAGATAACCAGCAATGCTTTTCTTGAATGATGTTACCCTCTTCATGAGATACAATAAAACACCACATTTGAAATATACAAGTTTTCTGTTTACTAAGTTGAGGCATTTGTCATTAGATCATTTGTGATGTGTTTGACAATCAGTGCAAATGCATAGCAATTTAAACGTCACCTGTTAAATCAGAGCAAAAATACTCTATTCATTACAGTGAAGTTCAATATGTTATGACACCATCCTGACACGCTAAAGAAAATCTGAATAATTTGTGACAATCTTGACTTCAGAAGTATTTGAATTTCTAGACATTTAATGTTCAGGTATTAGCAGTTTGTTATAAAAAGATAGGAAAGAAGCTATATAAAGAGGAAAAATAGAGCTTAGTATAACGTTGTTCGGAGGCCAGCAAAAGAGCTTAAGACCTAAAAAAACAGTTGACTTTCCTTGGTGTTAGCGAAGGGCGTTAAAACTCCATTGCCAAAGACTAGCAAAGGCTTTTTTTACAAAAGATCTGTACATGGTGACAGACTCCCAATAGTGCTGTGATCAAGTGCTTCCAGCTTTTAACTGCAAATAACTTGCTTAAAGTGCCGCAGCTGTTGTTTCGTACCTATTGACCACATATTTTAGACAAATACTATTACGCTGTGCTATAGTCAGTAGGCATGGAGTACCATTTGAGTGCTTTTTAAAAACTAATGGACCAGCTGTTGTCGATCGTCTGAGCATGTTTTCACAACCAAAAGTTCTTTACAAAAGATCTGTACATGGTGACAGACTCACAATAGTGCTGTGATCAAGTGCTTCCAGCTTTTAACTGCAAATAACTTGCTTAAAGTGCCGCAGCTGTTGTTTCGTACCTATTGACCACATATTTTAGACAAATACTATTACGCTGTGCTATAGTCAGTAGGCATGGAGTACCATTTGAGTGCTTTTTAAAAACTAATGGACCAGCTGTTGTCGATTGTCTGAGCATGTTTTCACAACCAAAAGTTTACACAGACAAATGTTACAACAATAGAATTTATTATGCATTAAATCTGCCAAGCAGTGGTCTTTGAGTTGCAGTTGAAAATTGCAATATGGTAGTGCATAATCAAAGTGTCAAGGCCCTCCACTGCCCTGGTCCTTTTATTAATGTATGAGATGTGGTCTTCTATTAAATAATTTGCATTATGAAGTGGGAAAAAGCAGCAAGACCATAACTGATATTTTTTGCCCAAAATAAATTACTGCTAGATCATGAAAAGAAGATGCACCGATTGAAATACGCCGCACTTAACTGCACGGTGGAATGTACCATAATGTTAACGTTATTGTCTGCCATAAACATATCAAACAACACCTTCACATACAATCAACACTTATACATAGCCTTCATAGAGTACGAGAAAGTGTTTGACTCAGTCAAGACATCAGCAATAATGCAGGCACTACTGAATCAGGGCATCGAAGAATGCTACATAAACATACTTGAAGAAATCTACAGTGGATGCACAGCCACCATAAAGAAAGCGGCAGAATTTCAATAAAGAAGAGTGTAAGGCAGATAGATACAACCTCTCCAGTGCTATTCATCTCGTGCTTACAGGAGGTTTTCAGGACCCTAGCTTGGGAAGAGTTAGGAATAAGAGTTAGTGGAAAGTATCTTAGTAACCTGCAATTTGCTGATGACATTGCCTCGATGATTAACTTAGGAGATGAATTACAGCTCACGATTACAGAACTGAGCATGGAAAGCAGAAAAGTAGGTCTGAAAATGAATGTCCACAAAACTAAAGTAATGTGCTACAGTCTCAGCAGAAAACAGCACTTTCACTTTTACGATAAGTGGAGAGACGTTGGAAGTTGTAAAGGAATATGTCTACTTAGGACAGGTAGGAGCCGCGAAGCCGAACCATGAGAGTGAAGTAACTATAAGAATAAAGATGGGGTTGATCACATTCAGCAAGCATTCTCTAATCATGAATGGTAATATGCCACTAACCCTCAAGAGGAAGGTATATAACAACTGCATCTTGCCAGTATTTACCTACAGAGCAGAAACCTGGAGGCTTACAAAGAGGGTTGAGCTTAAATTGAGGATGACCCAGTGAGCGAAGGAAAGGAAAATGATAGGTGTAACTTTAAAAGACAAGAAGAGAGCAGAGTGGGTCAGTGCACAAACCAGGGTTCAGGATATCAGAGTTGTAATCAAGAATAAGAAATGGACATGGGCTGGGCACATTGCACGTAGGAAGGATAACCGCTGGTCATTAAGGGTAATTGACTGGATTCCCAGCCTAAATGAACATACGAGCAAACATACGAAGGGGAGACAGAAAGTTAGATGGGTCCATGAAAGTAAAAAGATTGCAGGTATAACATGGCAACGAAAAGCACAAGACCGGGTGGATTGGCAGATCATGGGAGATGCCTTTGCCCTGCAGTGGGCGTAGTCAGGCTGATGATGATGACACCTTCAATGTACGACGAGGTTTAGATTTAGGTGTTAAGCAAAAAGTGAGCATGCGAAAGTTGCGCTGAAGGCAAAGCACTCGCTTTTTATGTAGATCCCAATTTACAGGTGACCACTTGACACACCAATTATACAATATGTGTATAATGCTGTGGCCCACTGCGGCTCATGTCACCAGAATCCTAACAACAAAATTTGCCAAGAGCATGACCAATAAGCTTGTTTGCAAGACCGAACATGTACATGGGCTTCTTTGCAGACGTTTTATATTTTCTAGAGACTTGCCTAAGTATGATGCACCATTTCTGCGTAATTTTGATGTAATTATTAGACTGCTTTTTTCTTGCATTGTCATGTAAGCAGCAGCCAAAGAAATAGAGCCCCAAAGGTGTACAGAAGTGAACGGTTTAACTTGGTATAAGCATTCACGTGTGATCACCGACAGGGGATATCGCAGTCACAGCTTTTGTTTTTCTCTCTATGCTACTTGGACTACCTGTGCGAGTAGTGGAAATAATGCGATATTCATACCACCGGTGTAACACAGACACTTGTGATCGTGGTCAGGGCATCTGTGCCAAACTTGATGCTGTACAGCGCAGCAGCGACAAAGTTGTTGCGCGCGATCAAGATTTCTCGAGGAATAGTCAAAGCTACACGGTCCGGATCAAATGCAGTGCAGCGCGACCACATGCAGCAAGTACCCGTGTGACATCGTTCTAGTGAACGATGTCACACGGGTCAGAGCGCACCTTACATTCAGAACTAACGTACAGACAGAGCTATCAGCACTCAAGCATCACCATATTCGCAAGGAATAATATCGCAATAATACAAACCGCCGCACAACACCGATATAGAGGAAGCGCTGACACACACATAACACAGCCAGCGGCGCCTTTACATACCCGCACCGCTCCAGCCAGCGTGGGCGCACCGCTAGGGACTAAAGTGCCTAGCGATGTTCACGCAATTTGGCACCTAGGCCGCGCGCGGTCGTGAGAAAAGCACCTAGCGAGAGGCTACTCACAGAACACCTGGCTATTCTTATTAGTTCTCGCCTTGGCTCGCCGTGGCTCTGCAGTCACCTGTCTGGAACGGTGCTGGAATGTAATGTCGCCGCCAGGTGTCGCCATTGGTGCCTCTCCTCAGTTCAGCAGTCATAATTTTTAGTGATAATGAAGATAGTGAGCTTAGAATACAGGAGGTCACGCTAGAGATAACAGATACATACAAATATCTGGGCGTGTGGATAAGCAATGGGACCGAATACCTAAGGGAACAAGAAATACACGTGACGACTAATGGTAACAGGAAAGCAGCAGTGATGAAAAATAGGGCACTGTAAAATTACAATAGGTATGATGTTGTGAGAGGAATATGGAAAGAGGTCATGGTTCCTGGTCTGACGTTCAGCGATGCGGTCTTGTGCATGAGATCAGAAGTTCAAGCAAGATTAGAAATTAAGCAACGTGGAATAGGTAGGCTTGATTTAGGAGCTCACGGGAATACACCAAATCAGGGAGTACAAGGTGATATGGGATGGACATCATTTGAGGGCAGGGAAGGAAGCGGCAAGATAAAATTTGAGAAGCGATTGAGAGGAATTGGGGAGGGCGTTGGGCTAGGAAACTTTTCAGGTACTTGTATATGAAGAATGTCGATACAAAATGGAGGAATGGAACCAGAAAATTGACTATCGGTTAAGAAGAAGGTGAAGCAAACGGAGACTGACGTGTGGAGAATTGGCATGATTAAGAAGTGCGCACTAGAGATCCATCGAACTTTTAAGCAGGAAATTGCCAAGGAAAGGATCTATGATAATACTCAAGGTAGTTCTCTACTGTTTGAGGCAACATTTCTAGACTAGGTAAGTTGCAAAACTGAGCGATGTTGCGCGGCGCCGCCGCTGCCAGCGACAAATATGGCGCTGCTGTCGCACCAGATTCACTCACTGCATGCTCGCTCACAGAACACCTAGCTCGCTCGTGTCACTCCCATAACCTCCATCGCTGTGCATGTTGCAGTGCGTCGATATCTGTGGAGGCTTCTTTCTGCGTTAAAATTTTTGTGCTTCAGAGTGCCCTGTTCTGCTTTGTATGCGTTGCATGTTTTCAGCATGCCCGGATGTTGCGTTCTCGGCTGTAGAGTAGCTACAGGAAATAAGAGACACCACAACGTTTCTTTTGTTCCCACGTGTGAGAGGTATGGGACCACGTTATTCTTCGTGCAGATAAGAAACTGGCTCAGCACCTCACGTGTGTGTGATATGCACTTTCATGAGAAGGACATCCTGAAGACTTTCACTCACGTCATATGGTAAGAAGGTACAAATCGCAAGAAAAAAGTGGGACCTCGTCGAAGGATGCGTTCTCTGAATATTCCCGAATTTGCCCGCTTACCTTTGTCGCGGGGCCCGCGACAAAGAAGCGAAAGCTGCCCGATAAGAGTGGGGTATTTTCCGGAATATCATCGGCGAAAAAGAATAGACTATCTCTGAGCACTGAGTTCGAATACAGTGAAATAAGTCTCGACATGCCGTCAACTAGTGGCGTCATTTCGCTTCAAGACATAGAAAACGTTATTTTGCATGCTGGCGGAAAGTTGTTGAGAATGGCGAGACAAGACGTCTTGTGGTGTTTCAATATAGGGCTCAAAGAAAAAAAAAAGAGCACTATTTGTGGAGATATGCAATGTCGTCGCAGAAGACATAACAGTCACCATTAGCAGCCGTTACCATCACTTAGACAAGTTGCCTGGTAATGCAGATACCATCACCCAATGGGCCGAACTTCTGGAGGACATAGAAAAGCTGCAAGTGTGTTCATGTTGTCCCAATTGATTGATATGTGGGGTTTAACGTCCTAAAACCACCATATGATTATGAGAGACGCTGTAGTGGAGAGCTCCGGAAATTTTGACCACCTGGGGTTCTTTAACGTGCACCCATATCTGAGCACACGGGCCTACAGCATTTCCGCTTCCATCGGAAATGCAGCCGCTGCAGACGGGATTCGATACCGCGACCTGCGGGTCAGCAGCCGAGTACTTTAGCCACTGGACCACCTTGGCGGGGCATGTTGTCCCAACGCACCAGCAGGCAGACTCGTGAGTAATTACTACGAAGTGCTCACCGATACCCCAAAGTGCGGTCTCAGCTTGAAGCTTTGGCTGCAGCTGTGTTAACAGGTTTCATTAGAGGAACTCCAGAAGAAGCAGAGGGAAGACATGCTCGAGAAAATGGCCGCACGCGTGGCTTTTCAACGGTCTAAGTTGCGAAAGAATGTGACTGACATGAAAAAAAAAAAAAAAAGCTGACTACATAACCAGACAAAAGCCACAAGATTGCGCCACATTGTTGTAATTTATTTTCAAGCCCGAAAAACACAGCCACAAAAGAAGATGGCAGACATTGTAATTGGGTTTTTCGCATCTAAAAATCTATTGCGAACGTACACCAACTAGCAACTAACCGACAGACTCGTATGTTATGCTATATATATCAAGCATTGTTTATATTGAGCAGTTCAGAAAACCATAATTATACTGTATTTGCCTTACACCACTAAATATTACGCAGTATTAAGTTTCTGCGGCAGCACAGCAAATCTCGATAATATACTGTTGGTAAGCTCTTTCAGAGCGGCCATCACGGCGTCTTGCCATGACGACTACGCGTTTTCGTCTGCTAGCGGAAGCTTGTTGCGCCGCCAGCGCCACCAAACCGGAAGCTGTCCCGGCGCCGTGTGCCGAGCAAGGAGGATATAAAAACTTGCTGTAGTGGAAGCGGTCGGTTCGGCCATGTGAAGGAGAGCTGCAGCTGGCCAGGCAGCTGCATCAGATGCGGCCGGACCCACCCTGGAGAGAGCTGCAAGCAGACCCGGTGTGTCAACTGCGGGGGCCCTCACTCTGCAGACACCCCAGAGTGCCCTCGGTGGCAGGAGCAGCGGAAGATTGCCACAATCATGGCATCCTCCCCAACAATCCTCTCGAGGCGCACAGTGGCAGCAGCGGTGCGAGAGGAGATTCGGGAGGCGCGGACCTTTGCAAGCGTGGTGAAGGGCCACCCCGCGCCGCCCCCCCCTCCGGCCAGACCCATCCCGGCGCCTCGAAAATCTCGCCGCCAGCCACTCCAGGGACTGCAGTCCACCAGCGCTGCTGCCCCTATGGCCCTGCCAGTGGCCACTGCTGTTCCTGAGGCCCCTCCTGCTGAAGCTGCCACTCTCGCGGCCCAGCCTGCAGCTATTGCCCCCGGAGGCCGGCCTGCTTTGCCCATGGCTCCTGCGGCCCCGCCTGCTGCGACAGTAGAGTTGCCTCCAGCTGACCCGGCCTACCAAATCGTCGCCACCCTGCTGAACACCCTGCGGTCTGTGGGAGAGTCTCTTCCCCTGGACCACCCTCTTCGAGCCATCTGCTTACAGACGGGAGGCTCTCCACTCCCCACAACCAATCATGGCTAGCTCCCCACCCGGAACGAGCCGAGGCCGACGCCCTAGCGTTCTGCAGTGGAACGTAAGCTGGCTGGGGCGGCGAAGAGACGACCTGGCGGAGCACCTCCTGCGGAGCGACTACGACGTGCTTGCACTACAGGAGGTGTATGCCCAGGCGGAGGACCTTCGCCTGCCAGGGTACGTCGGATACAGCAGCAGGACTAGCTGCACTCTGGCGACCTGCCCTGACGCCCCCTGCCTGAACGACAGCCACCAGCAAGGACGTTCCCGGTGTGCTATCTACGCCAGGCGCGAGCTCCCGCAGGCAGAGGTGAAGGTGGCTGACCTGGCTGGAGGCCCCTTTGAATGCTGTGCCGTCCGCATCCACATCGGGGGGCAGGACACCACTGTGGCCAGCATCTACGTTCGGCCGGGCCAGCCCTGGGACCCCAGATGCCTTCGTCAGCTGGCGCATCGCCTGGGCAAGGAGTTCCTGCTTTGCGGGGACGTCAATGCGAAACACCCAGCATGGGGCGGCCGCAGGACTGACGCTCGAGGCAGAGAGCTGCGTGATGTCCTCCAGCAGCTGGGGCTGGCGATCCTCAACTCGGGTGCCAACACCTTCCTCCGTCGTGGGCAGCAGGTCACCAGCACTGCCATAGACCTCAGCGTTGCCACGGAGGGTTGCCAGTATGCCTGGTCGCCATTCCCGGACACTTGGGGCTCGGACCACCTGCCCATCCTGCTGTCTCCCTTCAGAGGTAGGGCTCCACGGGACCGCGAGTACCGCGTGGTGGACTGGCAGGTCTACCGGCGACTACTCCAGCAGGACACGAGCAGCGGGGACCTGCTGCAACTGGTGGCCCACAGTGCGAGGGCAGCAACGGTCACTGCCAAAGTTCAGCAGGGACAGCCCGTCCCAGACATCCGGCATCTGGCTCTGAGGGCGGCACGGCGACGTGCAGAGCGGCAAGCCCTGAACAAACGCCAACCGGAGCTCTGGACGGTCTTCCGGCGAATCGATGCTGTCTGCAGACGCCACGCACGCAGGCGCCGGAACCAGGGCTGGCAGGGCGTGTGCGCCTCGATCAACAGCTCGCGGGATGGGACGAAGGCCTGGCGCCTGCTGAAGTGCCTGCTGATGGCGCCCCGGGCCCTGAACCAGGGACCGTCCCTGGCTGTTCACCTGTCGACCACGGCTGCGAACCTGGCAGAACGGCTGGCTGACCAGTTTGCTGCCAGAGATAGAGCCCCACTGCCTGCTGCACCACCGCCTGCTGCCCTCCCTTGCCCTACCTCTTGTCACCATCCCAGATGGGTGTCCGCGCAGGTGCGGGAGCTGTGCGAAGAGCCCATAGCAATACATGAGCTGGTGGCAGCCCTCGAGAGGACCAAGCGACGAAGTGCTCCAGGGGCCGACGGCATCACCTTCCAAATGCTCCGCAACCTGGACGGAGGTGGCCGTCAACGACTCTTGGATTACTACAATGACGTCTGGTGCACCGGAGCCTTACCCGAGTCCTGGCAAACTGCGGTGGTGGCGCCAATCCTGAAGCCCCAAAGGAAGGCCTCGGCTCTCTCCTCATACCGGCCAGTGTCTCTCACCTCCGCGCCCTGCAAGGTGATGGAGAGGGTGGCTCTGGAGAGACTAGAGTGGATTGCCGACCACCTTGGCTTCTTCCCGGAGCAGCAGACGGGCTTCAGGCGGCACCGGTGCACGGCAGATTCCATCTCGAACGTCGTCGCTACCCTCGAGGACGCCAGGAGCAGCGGGGACGTGGCCATGCTGCTGCTGCTGGACGTGGAGAGCGCCTTCGACGGCCTCCCACACGTGGCGGTCGAGGCGGCCCTGGACCGCCTCGGCATCAGCGGTAGCCTCCGAGGCTTTGTGACCGCCTTCCTGTCCGGGAGGACCTTCCGCGTCCGCGTTGGAGGGGCAACCAGCCAACCCAGGGTCATCACTGCTGGTGTCCCACAGGGTTCGGTACTGAGCCCTTTCCTCTTCAACATCGCACTGGCAGGACTTCCGGCATCCCTCCCAACAGACACCAGGTTCCCGGCCCGCTGCTCTATCTATGCAGATGACGTGGCACTCTGGGTCCGGGGACCAAGGCGGTCCATCCCCGCCATCAGGAGATCACTGCAGGCGGTCCTCGATGCAGTGGTAGCCTACCTCGGAGGCATCGGGCTCAAGGTCTCTGCCACAAAGACCGAAGCCCTGCTGATTCACCCGCTGGTGGCAGCACGCACCCACGTGAGACGGCTGAGGATTGGCAATCGCAGCCTGCCTTGGAGGTTGGTGGTGAAGTACCTGGGCCTCACCATCGACCACCGACTCGCCTGGATCCCGGCGGCCAAGGCTGCTGCCACCAAGGTGCGGCGCGTCCAGGGCGCCATCAGCAGGCTGCAGCTGCGTGGCCGCGGCTGCTCCACCAAGTGGGCCCTCCGGCTCAACCAGGCTGCGGCGTCCTCGGTCCTCCTGTACGCCTTCCCACTGGTGAGCCTGACACCGGCCAGGAGACGCCTGCTGGAGGGACTCCACAGGGGTGCACTGAGGGCCATCCTGGGGCTTCCCAAAAGCTCGCCGGTGGCAGCAACTCTCGCAGAGGCAGGAGAGTGGCCCCTGTCGTTACGTATGCTGCAACGAGCGCTGGGCCACATTGACCGCCTTCACCGCGCCACCGACGGCAGGGCCCTCCTGGAGCGTCTCCGCAGGCAGCCGGGATCACGGATGGGAGGCCTCTGCCTGCTGTACCACCAAATGGTCCCAGATCCGCCAGTTCCGGTTGCCTCTCCACCGCCTCACCACCAGCCACCAGAGGTCCACCTCTGCTTGAAAGGGGCAACCAAGCGACGAACGCCTGCGGCCGCACTGCAACAGGCGGCCTTCTGCAAGCTCCAGGAACAACTGGAGGGACGGCTGCAGGTGTTCACGGACGGATCTGTGATGCCAGACGGGACCGCAGCGGCCGCATGCGTAATCCCGTCCAGAACCAACAGCCGGCAGTGCAGGCTTCCCTTCCCGGCGAGCTCCACGGCTGCGGAACTGGCTGGACTGCATCTCGCAGTAGACCTGCTGGCTGAGGACATCCCCCTTCAGCCGGCCGCGGTTCTATGCGACAGCAAGGCGGCCCTGCAGACCCTGGCCAACTCCCGCCGTGCCGGACTGACGGCCTGCCTCCTGAGAGCCAAGGTTCGCGCCCTCACCGACGCCGGGGTGTCCGTCTCCTTCCACTGGCTGCCCTCCCACGTGGGCATCGCTGGAAACGAGAAGGCGGACACCCTCGCCAAGGCTGCCCACCAGCCTGGTACTCCCTACTCCTGTGCCGTGGCGGCCAGGGACTATTCACAGGCCCGTCTCAAGAGGCTCCTCATCACAGTCCACCCAGACCCGAGGGTGGCCTGCGGGCGAGGACCAAAGCCTCTCCCAGAGACGGGCCTCACCAGGAGAGAACGGGCCTCCCTATTACGACTGCGGACTGGCTGCGTATGGACGGCGGCCCGCCGCCACGCCAAGGGCCTCTGTCCCTCCCCGGCCTGCAGCCGCTGCGGAGACCCAGAGACCCTCGAACACCTCCTCTGTGCCTGCCCTGGCTTAGCACGGGAACGCTTGAGGGCCTACGCGGCCTACAGGAGACAGGGTCTGCCCGTCTCCACCCTGAAACACCTGCTGTTCCCGTCTCGTCCACATCCAGCAGCACTCCGCAGCCTGGCGGAGTTCGTGGAGGAGTCGGGAATTGCCGCCTACCACTGATCCCAGGAGCCATGCTGCCCTTGCCCTTGCCGACGGCCTGCTGCTCGCGCTGAAGCGGCCCGGACATCCCTCTCTACACTCCACCACTATTTCTCCTATCCTCTTTCATCCCCCTCTACCCCACCCAAAGGCACTGCGCCGTGTCGCCTGTAGGCAGACAGAAATTAGGTGCCTTCTTCCTTTTCCACATGAACCACTACCACCACCACGCCAGCGGCAGCCATCTTGCCGGAGGCAGAAAGCGCGCTGCCGGTGTGTCGCCTCCACGCTTCGTTGCTGGTGCACGCTGTTCTCTTCAAAGTTTTCAATGAGTGCAAGTCTTGCTCTTGGATAATGGTTACCTCTTGTGTTGCCTACGGATGCACAAACAGGCTGAAGAAAGGTTGTGGCCTCACATTTCACCTATAAGTACATGAAATTTAGCGTGTTCTACTCGCGGTCATTTCTCGCGGTTCTACTCGCGGCATCGTAGTTGCTTGCAGGCCCGCGCATGAAAGAGCAGCAAAATGGCATTGTGTGTACGTGTGCCGCAGTTGATTGTCGTATATTTCTTGACAGGTTTCCAAAGAATGCAGAAGTTCGGAGTCTTTGGGAGCGGGCAGTTCGCCGTGAAGGGTGGCGCGCTAAGGATGGAGACCGCCTGTGCTCTGTACATTTCACTCCTGAGTGCTTTGACCACACTGGGCAAACGACGCGACTGCGGGTGGGAAGTGTGCCCACGTCGTTTCCAGCTTTTCCGCCTCATCTGCAGAAACCTGTGAGTATTACCAGAGTGGACTCTGGTATTACTGACATCGTTGGACGAGAAGCGTAATGTTTAGCGTGCATAACGCTTGTGGCGTTACGGCCGCTACATAATACTTGTTCCACGAAATGTTGTTGCGGGTATACGTGGCATTTTTTGCGTGCCGAGAATTGGCGGTACTGTGGAGGAGTAGCTGTAGATTTAGCATATCGTTACCGTGTTTGCGTTACCGTTTACCGCGTTACCGGACACCACCGGCGAAGGTGAAGTTACCGGTAATGGTAACTGCTTCACCTTCGGCTTAACTGGTGATCAAGATACTTATTTATTTATTTATTACTACTGACCTGTTTACCAGGTCTTAAGCAGGAATTGGCATACAGAAATGTTTACTACAGAAACATTATTGGCATCTACAGCATACTGACAGTGGTTACAATTCAATACTTAAAGGCACATCCGGCGAATGGAAAGTTATACCAGAGCGGGTGCATGTCCTTTTTGCTGGCATACAATGTCTCGTGCACGACTATGAAAAAGCTTGTTACTTAATACATTTATTATTTCTTCAAAGAAAATGTGTAGCTTAATCGTACCCACATTATACGTGTGAGGTTTCATTTAGTTTTTGCGCTTGCTGCCTTTTTAGCTCGTCTGAGAAAACGTATGCTTTCAAACCCAGGTCAAACAGAAGCGTCCCGACCCCAAGTCTCGAGATTTCCCGGCCCCGCTTGGTCCTGAGTGTTCTGGGTTGTGCGACCTGCCTGGAGCTGAATATTTTCCTGAAGACTCGCCAACCAAACAGTTCTACAAAGACAAGGTCCTTTCCTCACAAGAAGAGATAACCCAGTTGAAGAAGAAGGTCAAAACACTGCAGCAAACTAAACGAAGGCTGGTCAAGAGAAATGAAACCGCCCAAGAAATCATCAAAGAAATCAGAGAGCGAAAACTCTTGTCAGAAGAAGGCTCGCATGTGTTTTCATCTGTTTTCTCGGATGACATTCAGCAACTATTGTGCAGGGTGGGCAATGAGCAGAAGGGCAAGTACCCACCTGAGCTGCAAGCATTTGCACTGACTTTGCATTTTTAGTCCAGCCGCGTACGAGTATGTACGATCCAAGTTCAACGAAGCCCTCCCATCCCAGCGAACACTGAGGGGCTGGTACAAGTCCCCCCGCACTGCTCGTTTCGGCTATACTGTTCGCATATATTTTTAATGTTTGTGTGATTGTGTTCTTCCATTTTCGAGTTTCTCAAAGCGTTTTCGTAGGCCATTTCGCCACCAAAAAGCAAAGAATAAATGCTTACAACCTGACACAACTGTTTTTATTGCTTTGAAGACGCGAGAAACTGCACCTGCTGCTTAGATAAGCGCGAGCGCAGCTGTACTCGGCTGTTTCTTGCCTCTGCCAAGATGGCCGCCGGCGGCTCGGCGCGGCTTCACCCGCTCCCATGGGTAAGCATAGGCGGCTTCCACTCCAGCAGGTTTTTATATCCTCCTTGGTGCCGAGTAGTCTGACGCGGGGAGTTTTGCAACCACTCCTTCCTCTGTGTTTGCAACTTACCTAGTCTAGAAACGTTGGTTTGAGGCGAGGACGGGAGTATTGCGAACCAAGGCATATCGGGTCAAATACGAAGGGGTACAGTGCGTGTGGAGAGGAGAAAGAAACTGCCGAACACTTGATAATGTTCTGTAAAGGGCTTCACTATATAGTTTAGGTTGATGGCGCAGAGTTTTTGAAAGCACTGGGGTTTAGAGAACGGGAGGGCAAAATAGACTTTAAGCGGGTAAAATGAACTAGAAGGAGGTTATCTGATTGGTGGCTAAAGTCAAAGCACGAGTGAAAATTAAACCCTTCACTGCAAAGTACCAATTATCAATCTCACTATTCAAAGGAAAAAAAAAAGAGAAATTTAGTTTTTGGTTCACTTTACGCTTTGGTAGCGCTAGCCACCGCCCAATTTGAAGGGTACAGCCAATATAATCCGTTCATTTATCAATGCAGCCAGCCATTGAGCCAGTTTAAGCAATATGCTGCAGTAAGGCTAGCCACACTGGTGCCGGCCACTTCTGGGCAAGATGGCAGCCGAGGCTTCGGTGGAATTCCCGATCTGGGCGCTGTTGCCCAAGAAAGAGACATGCGTGCCGGTATTTCTGGGAAAGTACCCCGAGTACGACGGCCGGGGCATCAAGATAGCCATCCTTGACTCGGGCATCGACCCTGGTGCACCGGGATTGCAGGTGAGCGCTTGCACCGGTCTCGAATGACAGAGCACTTTCTCCGCTGGGGTTGGCCTACACATCGCTCGCAGTGGGAAAATCGCTGACACTTATATGCAGTGTGTTTCATTGCGCAGTCACCGCCCGTACGAGAGTGGTTCAAAAATGCGTCAGCTGGGGGAAATGCTTGTCTTCCCTCATCCTTCCTCCAGTTACTTTTCTCGTAGTAATGTCACGTTGGTAGACCTGAAGAAGCGAAACCAGTCCTTTCGCGAAGTCAGCTGTTCGGGGCCAGTCTGTCGCCCGTCGACTCCTAGCTCAGCGCCAGTGGTGCTGCAGGGCCGGTTTCAAACAGGCGTCAGCTGACCAGCGCGCGATGCACGTGCGTTTCGCTGTACCCATGTACTTTGGAGAAGGAAAAGAGCATTTCGCATATCGGGGTCAAGCAGGACAAAACCAGCTGCGCTGCCAGTTTCCGCGACAAGAAAGTTGCCCCCGTCCGTCTACCAGGAGCGTGGAGATACGGGCACCGCGTGACATTGTCAAATTGCTGACTACATGTATTGCGGTGGCTTATTTCGCCTGTCACAATTGATAATTGTCCTCGGGTAGTACATGGCACTGGTTATAAAAGAAACAAGAAAATTGTCTCGGCATGTCGAGCCATATACCAATTGCGCCGTTTACAATCTGAATGCTTGGGATTTTTATAAATGGCATGTGCGGTACATTGCATCCGCCTACAGATAAAATAAGTAAAAACGTCACTCTTTGGTGCATGTATGTTATGCCTTGAAGAGTTGAAATGGGATTATCTACTTGCTTACTTGGGACAGAACCATTTTTGTTGTACGTGAGCGTTGGCTGCGCTGAAGGTGCAAACAAAAAGTAGGTAGTGGGAAGAAGGTAGTTTGACAGAGGAGTGATAACTTGCACACCCACGCAGGCGAACTCGCAAATGCCTTCTTGTCGCCTTCTGGTCAAGCGTGCTTGCCGAGGAAGGCAGTAGCAATATGCTAGCAATGACATGTATGGTGTCCACAAGCCATGTGATGAACTGGGAGACTACTTTCACTATCGCCACAGAAAAGAGACCTTCCACGACTTCACCTGGGATCTTTGATTGAAAGTAGCTGATGCTCGCTAAGCAACAGAAGCCGAAATCGTCAGCCTATATGTGTGCACTGCTTGAAATGGACGATAGGACAAGCTTATTAATCTCATGCCTTATTGTGAACAAGGCTCCTGTGAGAGCGAAATCGTGTTTTTTGTGAAGGTATTTTTACTTCGGTCGGCACTGTGCCCTTTCCGCTCATGTTATTTTCCCCAAACAGACTGGGTTTTCTGTCCTACCCTTGACTTGCAGAGGATATTATTTATGCTTGGGAGTTCATTTGATTATTTTAAAATTAATGCCAGCAACTAATCAGGCGGTGCTTCAGCACCACCCTTCTAGGTGGTACTGATTTGCTATCGAATAAGTGTGCCTATTTGTTGGCCTGTGTTCCAGGTTGTGTCCTGTATTCTCTATCTTTGTCCATTTCTTGTGAGGCCCCTCCTGTCTAGACCACACGGTGGTCTACAGTATTGATAAATAAAACAAAACATGGACAAACTTACCACACCGTCCACCATGTGTCACTTAGCCTGACAGGTTGGCAGTCTCTTTTTCAAAGAGAGCAGCTGAAGGCTCACTCACACAGGCATTTCTTTTCTTGTTTATTGTGAACGCTTTGAGGATTTCATGCTCTACACGATTGTAAATCTGTATATGGACCACAGAGTTTGCTTGTTGCAACAAACTTGCACTCAGTTGTTTGTCAGTGTGTGTTCTGTGCTGCTTTCCTTCAGTCCCATTCAACTGCTCAATAAAGATGCAATATATTTTCGTCATAGCTCCACAATTGGCCAATTTTGTGGAAGGAACCTGATGATGAGCCTACATGTTTCTTGTAGGGAACTATGCGAACGACGACGAAGCAGCATGAAACGGCAAGCCACAGCGTTGGTGCACACGCGCGACCCGAGCTTGCGTTTGTTTTGTATTTTTGGCCTGTTGGCGTTCCTCGCTCTTCTGGCGTTCCTCGGCCTTCCAGTAGGTCTGTACGTAAATAAACTGCGTGACATCTGGTGGAGGTGTGTGGACTCCCGTACAAACCTGGAACTTCGCTCCAGTAAGCTTCCCCCTCTACGTGACACGAACATGTCCACCGAGACGCCTCTCCAGGTGGGACCTTCGACCGTCCATGTCACTTGCGGCGCCGTGTATCCTCAACGAGACCCTCCTATCTTCACGGGCTCCACTGAGTCGGACGTCGAAGATTGGTTGGCGAGGTACGACAAAGTCGGTGCAAGTAACAAGTGGGACGACCCAAGTAAGCTGGGCTACGTCACATTCTACCTTGCGGACACCGCGCAACTGTGGTTTAATAACCACGCAGCTGACATTACTACGTGGTCTGCATTCAAGACTGCTATTACGGACGTCTTTGGACGACCTGCGGCACGCAGACTTCAAGCTGAGCACCGTTTACGTCACCGTGCGCAGCAACCAGGCGAGACCTACACGGGCTACATTGAAGATGTGTTGCATCTATGCAACCGCATCAACTCTACCATGCCTGAGGAAGAAAAAATCAGGCACATATTGAAAGGCATTGACGACGGCGCCTTTTAGATGTTGCTCGCGAGAAATCCCCCCACAATTGCCGTCCTCATTTCCCTCTGTCAAAGCTTCGATGAATTGCGTAGGCAGCGCGCAACTGCTCGTCAAGCCCTCACGACGCCAGACACGCTCGCAAGCTTGCACCTAGCTGCCCATCCTACCGATCAGCAGCCGCTGCTTTCGACAATCAAGGACTTCGTCCGCGAAGAGGTAGCGCGCCAGCTGTCGCTGCTGCCACTGACACATGAGCCCGCGCTAGCTTTGGCACCGGACCTCCAACACGTCATTCGGACCCAAGTCGCTGAGGCCCTTCCGCCGATGCATCAGCAACCACCAGTCACTACGCCTCTCACGTACGCCGCCGTCGCTGCTCGGCCTACGCAACAGCGTATGCCATATGCTCAACCTGCCACGCCACCCTATGTTGTGCCTACAACCCCAATTGCTGCGCCATATCCCTACGTGAGATCGTCAGCTCCATTTTACCGTCGCTCAGACGCTTGGAGGACGCCGGATAATAGGCCCATCTGTTTCGCCTGTGGTATCGCTGGACACGCCGCCCGCCACTGTCGCCGAGATCCCCCTCCAGTCGGCATCGTGGGCAGGCCAATGGCGTCGTCGTCTAGGACTCCATCAAGGTACACCACTGACGGTCCTCGACCCTACGCAAACCATCGGTCACCATCGCCCCGACGACGCTCCCTGTCACCTATGCGTCGCCGACCTGCTACGGAAGAGGGAAACTGATTGCTGCAGCTCCGGAGGCAACAGCTGCATACAATTCGAACTGCTTAAGGCCTCCATCTTTCTCGCCGCGAAACGTTATTGACGTCAATGTTGAGGGGACCGCCGCACAAGCGCTTCTCGACACAGGGGTCGCCGTTTCTATAATCTGTGAGACCTTATGCCGCAAGTTGAAAAAGGTGACGACGCCTCTTTCTGGCCTGATGCTCCACACGGCCAACTCGCAGTGCATAGAACCTACAGCTGTGTGCACTGCACGTGTCATTATCCAAGGTGAACTTTATGCCATTGAATTTTTTGTGCTGGCCTCATGCTCCCACGAAGTCATTCTTGGATGGGACTTTCTTTCGCGTCATCGGGCCATCATAGATTGCTCACGTGCAGAAGTTGCCCTTACACTGCTGCCAACCTCTTGTTTGGTGGATTTCCTTTCTCAAGCTTACAAATTTGTCGTTGTTGCAGACACGGAAATAGCATCGAGAACATCCACCCTTGTAGCCCTGACCTGTACGACCGCTCCTGTCGGAACTGTTTTGTTCACTCCGTCTGAGGTATTTACCCGCCGCCATAGCCTACACCTGCCCTTTGCCGTACTCACCGTGGAATCCGGTGCTACCGCCATGCTCGTCGCGAACTCGCTATCGTCGCCAGTTACCTTACTTCGCGGAGAATGTTTGGGTAACATACAAGACGTTGACCTCTTGCGCCCTCTAGAGTTCACCGAACACGCACCTCACCTCCAGCTCAATGCTATGACGCCATCTGTGGCCACACTGCCCGCGCCAAACTCATTCCAGCCCTCTGTTGCCGCTGAGCTGTCACCGACACAAAGAAGGGAACTCTTGTCCTTTCTTCGAGAGTTCCGTTCTGCCTTCGATTGCGCTCAACCATCTTTGGGTCGCACAGCGAACATCACGCACCACATTGACACCGGTACTCATGCTCCCTTACGCCAACGACCATATCGAGTTTCAGCGGAAGAGCGTCGTATTATCAACGAACAAGTCGACGATATGCTCAAGCGTGGTGTCATCCAGCCATCGCAGAGCCCTTGGTCGTCCCCTGTTGTACTTGTGCGCAAAAAGGATGGGTCTATCCGATTCTGTGTCGACTACCGGCGGCTCAATAAGATAACTCGGAAGGATGTGTACCCGTTGCCACGCATCGACGATGCTCTCGATTGCTTGCAAGGAGCAGAATATTTCTCCTCTTTAGATTTATGCTCAGTATATTGGCAAGTTCCAATGGCTGATCCTGACCGATCGAAGACTGCATTTGTAACACCTGATGGGCTGTATGAGTTTAACGTCATGCCGTTCGGACTCTGCAATGCCCCAGCTACCTTCGAACGGATGATGGACACCATTCTTTGCGGCTACAAGTGGAACACGTGCCTTTGCTACCTAGACGACATCGTCGTTTTTTCTCGCGACTTTTCGACTCACCTTGTTCGTCTTCGTGCTATTCTCACGTGTCTCACCTCTGCTGGCCTTCAACTTAACATCAAGAAGTGCCATTTTGCCGCACGTCAGCTTACTATACTGGGTCACGTCGTCTGCAAAGAGGGTGTTCTCCCGGATCCGGCAGAACTCCGCACTGTGGCCGACTATCCGAAGCCCAATTCCATCAAGACGCTTCGAAGTTTTATCGGCCTGTGCTCATACTTTCGTCGATTTGTGCGCAACTTCTCTTCAAACATCGTGCCTCTTACCAACCTGTTGACAACCTCCAAAGGCATGTCTGCTTGGTCAAAAGAGTGCGATGAATTCTTTACCGCGCTTCGGCGGTTATTATTATCACCTCCAATACTACGTCATTTTGACCCCGATGCGCCTACGGAGGTCCACACCGACGCCAGTGGTGTCGGTCTTGGTGCTGTATTGGCTCAACGAAAACCAGGGTACCAAGAATACGTGGTCGCTTACGCGAGTCGAACCCTCAAGAAAGCCGAGTGTAATTATTCCGTCACGGAGAAAGAGTGCCTCGCAATTGTCTGGGCTTTGACGAAGTTCCGCCCATACCTTTATGGCTGCCCTTTCGAAGTCGTCACGGACCACCACGCTCTATGCTGGCTATCATCGCTCAAAGACCCGTCGGGGCGCCTTGGTCGTTGGGCGCTTCGCCTGCAGGAATACGACATTCGTGTTGTATACCGATCCGGCCGCAAGCACTCCGACGCTGATGCGCTATCCCGCTCGTCGCTACCAGCTAACCCAACCTCCTCGTCACCTTCTTCTGCTGTCATAACACCAATCGACTTCACAGACATGGCATCGGAACAACGCAAAGATGTATGGATTTCCCAGCTCCTAGCCTTTCTGACTGATCCGCTAGCTAATTTGGTCTCGAGAACTATCCGCCGTCAAGCCACACATTTCGCTATTCGAGACGACCTACTCTATCGGCGGAATTACACGTCTGAAGGTCGGAGGTGGCTGTTAGTGATACCCAATCACATGCGCTCGGAAATCTGTACTGCTTTCCACAACGACCCGCAAAGCGCTCACGCTGGCGCTTTCAAAACGTACAACCGTCTACGTCAGCGGTACTACTGGCGCGGCATGTACACATTTGTCCGCAAGTACGTACGTGCTTGTACTGCATGCCAGCGACGTAAAGTCCCACCTCAACGCCCTGCCGGTACACTTCAGCCACTGCCTTGTCCAGAGCGTCCGTTTGATCGCGTCGGTATCGACTTATACGGACCACTTCCCACGTCGTCTTCTGGAAATAGGTGGATAATTGTCGGCGTAGACCACCTCACGCGTTACGCGGAGACGGCAGCACTACCCGCAGCAACCGCGAGGGAAGTTGCGTTTTTCATCTTCGCAACTTTGTTCTTCGCCATGGTGCTCCCCGCGAACTTTTGAGTGACCGGGGGCGTGTTTTCTTGTCTGACGCCATTCAAGCGTTGCTCGCTCAGTGCAACATGGTTCATCGCATGACGACAGCATATCACCCGCAGACGAATGGCCTCACAGAACGATTTAATCGCACTCTCGGTGATATGTTGACGATGTACACAGCTTCAGACCAGACCGATTGGGACACTGTCCTTCCATTCGTCACGTATGCGTATAATACCGATACGCACGCGACAACAGGGTTCTCCCCTTTCTTTCTGTTGTACGGACGCGAACCATCGTGCACGCTGGACACTATCCTCCCATGCACTCCCGACTCCTCTGAGTACACTGCAATTTCTGATGTTGCCAGGTACGCAGAAGATTGCAGACGATTGGCCCGTTCACTGACAGCCGAGGATCAAGGCCACCAGAAGCTACGGCATGACACCGACCGACATCTCTCTACTTTCACGACTGGTGCTCTCGTTTGGCTCTGGATTCCACCGAGCACTCCTGGCCTTTCGTCGAAATTACTGGCACGATACCACGGGCCCTACCGCATTCTCACCCGTACGTCACCAGTCAATTACGAGATTGAGCCTTTGACAAAGTCTCACGACTTACGCCGTCGTGGCCGAGAAATTGTGCATGTGAGTCGCCTGAAGCCGTATTACGACCCCGCTATAGTGACTACGCCTTAAGTCGCCAGGTTGGCTACGCTATTCACCGGGGGCCAATGTAGGGAACTATGCGAACGACGACGAAGCAGCATGAAACGGCAAGCCACAGCGTTCGTGGACACGCGCGACCCGAGCTTGCGTTTGTTTTGTATTTTTGGCCTGTTGGCGTTCCTCGGCCTTCCAGTAGGTTTGTACGTAAATAAACTGCGTGACATTCTAAGTACTCTGTACTTGTAGCTGTTACTTGTGCACTAATACCTTCCTTTGCTCCTTTAACACAGCTGCTCTTTATCATTCCTATTTGCTAAGACCTGACAACATTGTGCCTCTGAAAGCACCTTCCAGCTTGCAACAATGCTCCTGGATGAAAAACTATGCAGTACAGCTCCTAGATATGGTGCTTCTTCGCTTCATTCAAGCGAGATTTTTTTATGACTTTCCCTTCTTTTTTTTCTCCCCTCTTTTCTATCTTTCCTTTCTATTATTCCCCTTTCCCCCACCCCAAGTGTAGGGTAGCCAAGCTTGGTTAACCTTCCTGCCTTTGCTTTCTATTTCTCTCTCTTTCCTTGACAGGTGCCATTGATGGTGTACATGTAGCTGTTTCACAGACACAGAAGCTCACCTTTTCACTAGGACTGCTGAAGTTTATGGCAGCTTGAAAATTTTTCAATAGCTGTGTGAGCTCTGTAGATTGATCCGTACAATGGCCGTATGTGTGCCATTGTTAAAATGTGCATTACTCATGTTTGTGATGCCGATCAGTGCAGTTTTATGTTACAAGGCCTCAGCAAAATGCACTTATTGCAAGGTCCTAGGGTAGGACTTCCTTTCTGCATTTTCTGTTCCTTTTGGCTGTTTGACTATCGGTCTCCGTCTTCATCTGTTGCTTCTGTTCTGCTGACTGCACTTACCTACCACTAAAATGTTGACCTGTGTACATTTCAAGTCACCACTAGTCCCCAGTGGTGGCTGTGTTTCAATGTCATTCACTGATGTCTTATCCACAGTGACACTTGTGATGTGCTTTTCAAACACAAAAATGCACAGAAAAATGAAAAACACATAGTGCACAAGACAAGTGCACGGCTGCATGTGTTTTTTTCATTCAAACATCACATCGCAAGTGTCAACTATGCATAACCAATGTAGTGTTTCGGGATGTCAAAAAACATACAGCCAATATGTATGGCATTCAATCTGAGAGTGTCTTTATTTTTCCAAGTTTCCTTGCCCAACTTGCACCTCCGCAATTCTTTCGTCACGTGGACAGGGCCTGCATGTCGCACTCGGGTTTCTCTTGTGTCTAGCAGTAAGTGCACACAGCATAACCAACTAGCCCCTACTTCGGCCCTTGTAGTTGTCTTCCTCATTTATGGCACTAAGTACCTATGCTAACATTAAGTTGCGTGATGCAATGAGAAAATTTGTGGGCATGAAATGGAATCAGCTTGTCCAATACAGGGTGAATTGAAGATCATCGGGAGAGTCCCAGGTAATGCTGTGCTGTACTGTGGAAAACTGTGCCTTTCTTCCTGATGTGAACTTCATTTTGACAGTGAAAGGGCTGCCATAAGTTGTCCTGTACATCTTGCCTTACGTTTTAGACATACACTAGTTTATAACCATTCCACACTATTATATTGTAAATATTTTCTGAAATGAAAATTTGGTAAGGTTAAATGTCCCAAAACCACCATATAATTATAGAGACATTGTAGTGGAGGGCTCCAGATATATCGACCCCCTGGGGTGCTCTAAAGTGCCCCTATATCTCAGTTATGAATGGATGGATGAAAGAACTTTATTAAGGTCCAATAGCTAGTGCTGGTGCCCTAGCTCGAAGTGGGCCCCTCCCACATTGGGACCGTAAGACTTAGCCTTTTAGCCGCTTCGCCGGACCGTTGGACTGCCCATATATCCCTCTAATGCAGTACTGCACAAAGCTGCGTCCCATCATTCTTCAGTATTTTCTGTGTCACTGCTTAACGCGGAGCAACGTCAGAGCATATGAGTAAGATTTATGGTGTTGTGGCATTTATTGCATGTTGTAGAAACACAGAACACCAGATAAATCCTGTTAATGAACAGCGGGTTCGGATAGGTTCTTGTTTGTAATTGCTTGAGTGTAATGGCCTGAGCTCTGTTTAGTTTGCTGTGTGGAGGAGGAAGACTCTGCGTCCTAGATAGAAATGTTTTGTTAGCTCGTTGTTTTTCTTTCTTCTTTTATTTTTTTATTGAATACTGCTGACCTGAATTTTCAGGCCTTAAACAGAAGCGGATGGGTAACACTGTGATAACGAATGCACTTGAACAATAAAGGAGCTGATTTGCTAAATGTCAGAAAAAGGACAACAGGTGAGACAAATAAGGCACTGTATACACACAAATATACGAAAAAATTCTGTATGTCAAAAAGAAAATATCGGCACGTTTTACACAATACATTATTCAACACTTTCAATGAAACGGGCTGAAAAAAAAAAAAAAAACAAGTGTCTGTTAAGTGCACAAGACATTTCAACACAATAAAAAATGTATGTAGAAAGGACAGAAAAACAATAAATAGTTAAAAGAAGAAAGAAGTTTATAGGTCTCAAGCCCTTTTGCCTCCATGCTGTGGGTCTGCAGTTGAGCACCATGACCACCGTGGCGGGCAATATTTCCAGAAACGGCACGTCGTCTACAAGCTCCCAAGCCGGAGCAGCAAGGACTATGCCATTTGTAGGCAAACAAAAGAAAACGCAAGAGGGAAACTGTGTTTTTCTGCAAAACCTGCAATAAGAACCCTGGCCTGCACCCAGGAAAATACTTTGGGCAGTATCACAGGTTGCTCAAATACAGTTAAACCTCTTTATGAGAGGCATGGACTGGGCAGCAATTCTTGTATTATATACGAGGCGTCTCTTATAAACAGGGTACCTCGTAGGCATTTTCTTATCAACCTGCATTGTACTGTAGGCACACTGGTGTTGCTTATACCCATTTGTCTCTTACATCACTGTCTCTTATAAAAGTGTTCGACTGTACCAGTAAAATGCCGAATGCTAGAGAAAACAAATAAAAAATGTCCTGGAAGTTTACTAGCAGTTTTTCTCTACAGTGCCAGAAAGTGGATAAAACTTTGGACCGCTAAGAGTGGAAAATGTTACTGTCACCCATATTTTTTGACAGCATTCATGTTTTTTTTAAAATCATTTATTATGAACTGTGGACCCTTGAAGCCGTTGAATTATGTGCAAAAACTCTCAATGCTTGCCATTGCTTTCTTTGTACGATAAAAATTTCTAAGGCAGTTGATAACGAAAACACTATGCTTGTGCAAACATTTGAATGCTTCGAATATTCGAACGAATAGTATAGTATTTGAATTCGCTTAGATTCAAATTTAAATTATCGAATATTTCTGAGTATTCGACATGAACGAATAAATGTATCCTAAACCGCATTTAATTGCCTGTAAAGGTGTTTTCGCTGCAGTATAGTGTTGCTAAGCCGTGAAAGCAGTTATTCAGGGGATATCTGCTCTGCCGCGTAGCCTCACTCCAAATTTAAATGGGCCCTGCAACGCTTTTTCAGTATGGTCAGCAAACGTTGCCGATAGATAGTCGAGGCTACCAAGAACACGCAAGCTAAATGTTATAGCGCAGCATGCGACCTATACTTCACGATAAATTCTCAAAGTTGGATAAAAATTGCACTCCTCTCGGCAAATGACGCCAGAATGTCAAAAATCGCGCTAGTCACAGTCATTGTACCAGCCATTGACTGATTTGAGTATGGGGCACTCGGTCGTTACTAGGGTCGCTGTGGGTGGCCGTGACATGTCCACGCGTGCATGCACGATCACACTGAAAAGCCGTGTATTCAAAGAAGAGAAAAAGAGAGGAGTGCTCAGGGTCAATACACGCATGTGGCGTATTTTCTTTCCTCATGCGTGCCATCTGTCCCGGCTTTGCTTCAAGTGCTTTTGTCGGGACTTGAAGAGAGAATGTAATTGCAGCATGTGGTAAATCTTTGCGACTCCACTCATACTGGATAGATTCTAAAAATTTTTGTTGTGGTTAATTCATAACGCAATAAGCTTTTTTAGTGAATTCATTCCATGGCTACTTGAAAGAATGTTTTTGCAGGGTCCCTTTGAATGAAAATATTTTCCTCAAATGGATTGATCATTTCCTAAGCTTAAAAGCTTGTTTTGCCAGCTTGTACACTCTAACTGCGTTGAATAATGTCAAGTATTTACAAGTTATCACTTACATCCTACTGAAAGTCAAATTCTGCTACTTCTCAAAGTTGTTTCGACTTCCTTTGAATGGAAAAAAAAGAAAGCTCTTGCATAGGAGGCTATGTTAAAAAAAATGTTGTGCAGGTTAGTTAACTAATGATAAATATGCCCATTTTTTATGTGTGATATACTTAATTCGAATTCGCTTCGAACCAAAAATTCACTATTTCCACAAGCCTAGAAAACACAGTTGTTTTTAGACCGAAGTGGCTGGTGGTTTTATCCTATGTTAAGACATTGTTTTTTGGCATGGGAGCACTTATTTCTGGTCGTAAATGATCCATACCAGGGTGTGTATGGGTCAAAGGCTGCTGCACATGAAAGGCTTAACACTGACACTTAAGTGTTTGTCCCATTAGTTTGGGTGTTTCTATTAGTAGGACTAATGTCTCCCTTGCAATCCAGGTGACCAGTGATGGAAAACCAAAGATCGTGGACATGATGGATGCATCCGGTGCGGGCGATGTGGATACCTCCAAGGTGGTGGAGGTGCAGGATGGCTTCATCACTGGCCTTTCGGGACGCAAGCTGAAGGTGCATTTTATTTAGATATTCCGCAGGCAGGTTTTCTGTTATTATTTGAAAAAATTCGCAAACGATTATGATACTGCCTAATGCGAATTCTGAGTGCAGCTTTGTGTGGACTGCGTTTGAGGCTTTGGCTTTCTGCTAGGTATCTACAATGTCATAATTTTTCTGAAGTAGAACAGGGCCTGCTACACCATTATTTGTCTTACTGTGGATGGGCAAGGTTTTCCACTTGATATCTGTAAGCTATTATGTGCCTTTTGTTGATGCAGCAGGTGGCTGACGACGATGAAGAATTATGGCTGAGCACTGTACAGTGGTTGCATGAGAAGCATTAAACCACACACTTGTTGTTCAATCAGCATTGTGTGATGACTGGTTGTTATTTTATTTTCTGTCACACTATATTACATAGCTTAACATGATCCTTTTATATTTGTGTTTTCATTTATTCATAATACCTCCAAGGTCCCACATGGGACATTACATAAGGGATGGGGGAACAAAAAAAACTGGCAGGTCAGGTTATATTGCATGACTTGAAAGCTTGTCTTAGATATGTGAAGGAAGGGCCTTTATTCTCCAGCAGTATTAATATTCCTCTTAAGGTTGTAATGCACGTGCACTTCAATATTTTTTTCTAGAGTGTTGCACTGCTGATTTCAAGCATGCGACTTCGTTCTGAGGCACAGTGCTCGCATTTCCAGTTAGGGGCAAAATGCAAGAACACCCATTAACCTTAGCTTTAGGTGAATGGTAATCTCGATTGGTCACATAGTTAGATAACAGCGCAATATAAGCACCGATAAGCAAATACCTAAAATGTGGTGACAATTTAGGGAAAAGAAAACAAAAACGACACTAGGTCTGCAATATTCTTTTTGTCCACATTTATGTTACACTCTTTTTAGCTTCGCCCCGCCGCGGTGGTCTAGTGGCTAAGGTACTCGGCTGCTGACCCGCAGGTCGCGGGTTCGATTCCCGGCTGCGGCGGCTGCATTTCCGATGGAGGCGGAAATGTTGTAGGCCCGTGTACTCAGATTTGGGTGCACGTTAAAGAACCCCAGGTGGTCAAAATTTCCGGAGCTCTCCACTACGGCGTCTCTCATAATCAAATGGTGGTTTTGGGACGTTAAACCCCACAAATCAATCAATCAATCTCTTTTTAGCTTCAGATATGTAGCAACAAGCGCTCATTGAGGTACTGTTGAAGTATTAGGCCAAGTTGAAAAGTGAATTTTTTTCTCAAAATGTGATTCTGTGGTTTTTTGGTAACTTTAAATGTGCCCATATAGCCCGTCATTTGCTGCACAAAGTTTCTCTATGCGAGTTCTTACAAAAGATACAAGCAAAAGTGTAAGACCACCCGTCACCTACAAAACGAAAAAACCGAAAGTGCCAGTTTTGTGTGAATGAGATTAACTTGATATTTAGCATTTTGTTTGTTACTTAGCAATCACATCAAGTGCAAACTTGAATTACTGTTTTTCAAGCATTGTCAACACATCACTTCTGTTATGTGATATGTGAACTCATAAACTTCTCACCTGTTGAATGCGTAATGTGGTGCATGTGTTTGTTGTTCGCACTCAAGGACAGGTACATAAGCCTGTAAATCTTCAAATTTGCTTCGTTTGACACTGTGTAATTTCAGTAATGGCACCAGATGCACATTTGATATTTTTATACAAATCCAGATTGATGCAGGCCTCTACAGTGCAAAAGCATGCCTCACAGAAGATCGGCACCTCAGTGTGAAAGCGTCCAGTCATGCAACTAATGCTGCAATACAAACAAGAAAAAAAAAATATATCGAGAGCTGCAGTTCGAACAAAGGCACATAGTAGTAAAGTTCACGATGAAACTGGCAACAAAAATTGAGAATTTTAGCGCTCATGATCACCTTATGTAAGTGCTGTGCCTGTTTCAAATCTCTTTTGTTGATTTTCCAAGAACTTATCTTTCCAGTATTTTTTCATACATGAACAGTTTCAACATTTCTGTTTTTTTTTTTAAATAAAACCTGGTGCACTCTCTACGTGTAGTACTAGGTGCTTAATGAACCTCATTAAGGAAAATTGTACTTCGAAATATATTATGGCTGCCTGTTATACAAAGGTGCCCCTAGTGCTAGTGCATACTTTTCTGGTTATTAGATCACTATGCTTTGAATATTCATAAAATGCCATTTCTTTAGTTTATTGCATAAGCGAAAGTTTTTTTTTGTGTCCCTACAAAAAAAGAAATGAATCTTTATCAATGAGCTGTGGGGGTGCTGACACCCCCCCTGTAAAGTTGTCTGCGCCGCGTAGTGCACGTGTCTCGCCCCAAGGCTTTATTTCGGTGGTGACCACCGCCGGGCGATAGATGGCGTTGTGTTCGCTTTGAGTACCACTGTTGGTAGAGTGGTAGCGCCGGCGGTGGCCCCTGGCGGAAGGCAGGCCTTGGTGGTGGGCGAGAGTTGAGCGAGCCTCTTCTGCGCGCGACGGCTGCCGCGAATGGTTGTCTGTAGCGTGGGTCCCCGGTGCTCGGCACCGCGGGCTTCGCGCCGGGATTCCAGGTGGAAAGTCAGGCGTTGGCGACGCCGCCTTAGGTATGTGTTAGTGTGTTGGGTGTGTTAGTGTGTGTTTATCATGTTATTGTGTGTTTAGTGTGTCACTGCGTTATGTTGTTTGTATGGTAGCGTGTTACTTGAAATTGGTGTATCATTTGGCAGACGATATCGTCGTCTAAATTAGTTAATAAATGTATGTATGTTGTGTGCTTTGTACCGACCGCGTCTGCTGTGTCCGTTCACTCCAAAAGCATGGCGAGGCGCTCGCCTCGTCGAGACCCCACACTGGCTGCCCAACGTGGAGCTCTTGGAGTATCGGACGACAGTTATTGCGGTTCAATACAGGGATTTTGTTAGAGCCGGAGTAAAGTAGGCCTAGGGGGGACTTCTTTGCTAGCGTCGGTGGTGTGCTTTGTTGAGAAGTGAGGAGATTGGTTTTGTAACATGTTTGAATTTGTCGGCAGGTTGACTTTCTATTTATTTTTGTTGCTCGCAAGTGTTATTTTTGTTGTTGTTGTTAGTTTTCAAAAACGTTGTTGAATTAAGACGAGAGCCATGCGGTCCGCATCCTGGGGTGAGCAAGGCCTAGAGCACGTGGTTTGTAGGCCAGGCTCGAACCGAGTGAGTACGGAAGCCTCGTGGGTGGTCCGATTTTCTGTAAATAGCTTCTATATCTTTGGGCTCAGGGAGCCGGGCGTCGTTGCTGTCTGGTATTGCGGCTCGACGCCGAGGCGTCGTGACACCGCCCGTGGCGGTGGACGCCGATCACTCGGTAAGCTGCTGTGTGCGGCGAGTGATAGGGCCACCTCACAGAGTGGACGTCTCCTGGCGGCTGCCTCTTCTGCGCCTAGCCTGGGTGGATGCCAGTTGTTGCCGAGCGACTCATTAGGCCTAAGGCTCTGCGCAGCCGCCTGTCGCACGTGGCACAACTAGATGGATCGTGGCGTTGAGGTGTTGCGCTCGGCTTCCCTCACTTTTTTTTCTTGTGAGCACGAGTTAGGAAAAGTGATTTTTGTTTTATTTTGATGGGCGTCTCGGCCGCCACCGATGTATTAGCTAGCAGTACTGACCAACGTATCACGTGGACGAAAAGCTCGAAGCTCCCTTCCCGAGGACCTGCTCGATTGTTTTCTTTCAAGTTTTTTTTTTTTGCTGTTGTTATTGATGTATTAGCGGGAGGTATGTCATCCACGGCCGGCTCTCCTGCACATCGTCAGCGTCGCTGGCCAGGAATGCGGTCGTGAGGTCGGGCGATGGAGGTGCCTGGGACCTGCGCAACTGCCTGCAGTCCGGCGCCCTCGCGAGTGCTGGTCGCAACTGGAAGACGTGTCGGCGCTAGCGACGGATCGTCGCGCCGACAGCAACGTTGCTGTTGCGGGGCCGGTGCTGAGGTGAAGTTTAGCCGGACAGTGCAGCAGTGTCGACGAGCGGCGGTGTCGTGGTGCAAGGACATTATGGTCGTGCGATATAATTTTTTTGTTAAAGCTTGTGTAGCTAATTTTTGATTTCGGGATATGATTTGATTTATGGTTGGGAAAATGTGGGGTGCTGACACCCCCCTGTAAAGTTGTCTGCACCGCGTGGCGCACGTGTCTCGCCTCAAGGCTTTATTTCGGTGGTGACCACCGCAGGGCGATAGATGGCGTTGTGTTCGCTTTGAGTACCACTGTTGGTAGAGTGGTAGCGCCGGCGGTGGCCCCTGGCGGAAGGCAGGCCTTGGTGGTGGGCGAGAGTTGAGCGAGCCTCTTCTGCGCATGGCGGCTGCCGCGAACGGTTGTCTGTAGCGTGGGTCCCCGGTGCTCGGCACCGCGGGCTTTGCGCCGGGGTTCCAGGTGGAAAGTCAGGCGTTGGCGACGCCGCCTTAGGTATGTGTTAGTGTGTTTATCGTGTTATTGTGTGTTTATCATGTTATTGTGTGTTTATCATGTTATTGTGTGTTTAGTGTGTCACTGCATTATGTTTTTTGTATGGTAGCGTGTTAATTGAAATTGGTGTATCATTCGGCGGACGATATCGTCGTCTAAATTAGTTAATAAGTATGTATGTTGTGTGCTTTGTACCGACCGCGTCTGCTGTGTCCATTCACTCCAAGAGCGTGGCGTGGCGATGCGCTCGTTCGCCGCGCCAAGACCCCACAGAGCAAAACCTGAGTTAGGAGTGTTGGCGTAAGGCCCACTTTTGATGACATTTTTCATATTTTTTTGTTTTAAAATGCTCACATGTGCCTAGAAAGATGCGTTTTATATTATTGGGTGATAATTTTTAGTGATTATTACTTTTCAAAAGACTTAAGGCACTTGGCTCTTTTACCTAGGTGTTTAAAAGTTCACATCGAATCTTCCACTGTTGTGCGCCTTTCAATTACGTTGAAGGAAAGTGTAAAGGGAAGGGCATGTTTCCTTTGTTAGGCAAAATATTAACGAGAACTAACAGACAGTAATGCCAGAGAAAGTATAGGGGATGTTATTACATTGTAATTTTGTCATGTGAAACCGTTAAAGAAGTCTCTCTTTGATTTGATGCCTTGAAATTGAGTACAGTGTTGAATTGTTCAATCCTCCTTGTACGACACTGAGCTTACAGGAACACTAAAGAGCAAAACGCTTTTTCGCATATTAGTAAAGTGCAATTTCACAATCCTGAAAACACGACACTTACCACGACACAACATTTGGTAAGCGAGAAAATGTGTGAAAATAAACTCTGGGTGGAGACGCCACCTTGAGATTCCTGCATCAAACACTTTGACGTCATCAATTTTGAAGTCCTCTACTGGGTCCTACGTAGTTTCTAATCAATAAAATTGAATTACATTGCAATCTGTGGGTGCCATAGACTTATCATACGAGGTCTCCGAAGATTTCATAGAGCCAACGTGGCAAAAATACTGACAAACACATTGTGGAATTTCTGACGTCACGCTTGGAGATTACAGTGAGAAATTTAAAATGAAACTTCAGCCTTGATTTTCTCCGCTAATATTAAACTTATGACAGCGAAACTTAATGCATTATAGTTCTGAGAGTGCAGTTCATCAATCTAAAACAACTCATTGTTTCTCTTTATTGTCGCTTTAACAAAAAGGCTAAACACATGACTGCTGTTCTACTTTTGCCAGTGTCTGTGTTGCACTCATTGCAATACCTACTGTGTAATGCAGATTCCCGAGTCGTGGAGCAACCCGACTGGCAAGTTTCATGTGGGGCTCAAGTGTGCTTATGAGCTCTACCCAAAGTGTCTCAAGGAGCGGGTTCAGGTGTGGCCTCCACTTTCTGTTTCTTGCTCGTTGCGAGGCCAGCTCACCACTGTTGCCAGGACAGAATGTTGAGGACACCCTCAGGGTGGCCAGTGCATCAGCGAATGATAGACGCTCAGCTGGTGCACAGATTTAATTTAGTGATACAACAGACTAGTTGGTTCACTGCTGTTAAATCTTCTTAAAGCTGCACAAAATGACCAAGACACGAATAAGAAAACACAGAAAATGCTCGTATTCTCTGCATGTTCTCTCACTTTTGTCTTGGTCATTTCGCATATCAGTTCCATATTGTTTTACAGATGTAATTGGTTTTTTGTGATTCTCAGTGAAAAAGAAGAAAATGCTCCTGACATTCATGTTTTCCACGAACTAATCAGCTTACCAAGGTGTCCTTAAGCACTTTCTCCTATTATTTAGATATGTCACATGAGTAATACGATGGCATTTTGTTCCTTCTGAATCAGGCCAATGATATGTATAATGCAAACACTGATCTATGAATGCAAGGTTCTCGTTTATAACAAGAATTCTCGGCTCCCTTTGATGTAATACTATGACTGCCCTGAAATGGAAAAACCTGGTGCTTTCTGCAAAGCTCGTAATAATCAATGCAGTTGAATTTGGAGGAAAGAACTGCGATGTTCCTGCTGCATGCAGCATCCCAAAAAAACTCTGAGTTCATCATTGAAGAGGGTTCACGTTAGGGCCAAGTTTTCTTCATTGATATACTAGAGCGAATACGAAACCGAGTCTTGGGGCAGGGCAAAAGGAGGCAGAGCTGCACTGCAATCAAGGTTGAGTTTGGATGTGAATTTCTTTCTACCTGTTATAATAAACAGTAGTTAATATTTTTAAAATCAATTCACTGTAAGAAAACTAGAGATATGATGTTTTTTGGTAGGTCATATCTGGAAACAATGGTAATTTTCAATGCATAGTGCATTTTACAACTGTCGAACCTATGTACCGTAAGAACCCGCGTAAATTATGCTTAATATTTGCATTCCGAATTTCCACCTCATAATATATTTGCTGATCCAAACAAAACCTTACTCGAAAAATGAAGTTGTTCTTGAAGTTTTGGTTTCATCGTTGCCATATGGGTATGGTTTGGCTTTTTTACTCTTGTGCCCAGGGTGAACACTGCAGCACTGAGTTTTATAGGCATGTATTATAACAGCAGATATGAGCACATGCGAACCTCGCTGCAAGATTTCAGAACCTCGAAAACAGTACTCCTCTGCTTTAAAAAAAAGTGTCATCACAGCTGTGGAGAAAATCAGGCAACAGTGCGGCCGGGAGGCAGTTTAGTGTCCCCTAGGGAAGTATCTGCGGGTGGTAACGACAAAAAGAAGCACTTCACTTGTGCAGTGGTAAGAAAAAAAAGCTTTTGCAGCGCTAAGAATGGGGCATTCCCAGAAATCAAACTCTTCCTGACAAGGCCTGTTTCACGGCAGGTGGCCACGCATTAGGCAACAAGCATGAAACTGATGCAGGTGAAAGAGAAAAAACTGGCCATAGAAAGGCAATATTGAGCTCGGATTTCAAAGCAAGCAAGCGATAGGTCTACCATTTCATGTGCCGTGCCGGATTTCCACTTCACTGGTGAACCTCCATTTCTCAAATGCTCCATGAACCCTTGAAAGAGCTTCTTGTACATTTTTGGCACCATTTTGTTTCACTGTGCAAATTATAGAGCTTTCATTTGGGTCAAATTGGCCACCCCGATCAAGTTCCAGTTTGTCTGGACATGCCATCACCCATCACCATTTACGAAAGGAGCTCCGAACAAGTTTGTGTCTCTGTACCATTTGTACCATCGGCAACGAGAAGATGTGAGTCACAGTGGTGTTATGATGCCTGGCAGATTGTCAGAAGCTGTCACCCTATGTGGTTTTCAAGTGCATGACAATATCAAAAGGACTCAATATCAATATACTATGGATGAAATGTACACAGTGCCGACCAAGGTAAAAAATATATTCACAAAATCCTTCACTATGTTATGTCACTGCTTCTGTACATAATCATACTTTTGTTGTTTAGTTGTGCTTATTTTGCGAGCTTGCTGCTTCTGTGTAAATGATTATGTAAATGTAGGAGCATTAAACTAAAAGCTAAATTTTGTTCCTCTGTGGGTGTCATGAAAAGCCCGCTGTGCTCCAAACACACATGTAGCTGCTCCAAAAGCAGATTTTCCCTGCTGGAATGGCTGCTCCAAAATGCTGGAAGACGTTTCCACCACTTACTTGCCTGTACTCTGTGTGCATCTAGAATGTCCCTTGCGTGTGCAGAAGGTGTACAAGGAGCGTGAGTGGTCCCCTTCCCATGGTCCCGCTCAAGCCAAGGCTTCCAGGAACTTGCAGGAGCTAGAAGCAAGCCAGGGCGCTAATGTTTCCCAGGTGTGTGTATGTGTGCATGCGTTCAACAGTCAATTATAAGAGCTAACTCTGTTCACAAACTCTGGTCACCCTTTTTTCTATATCTCCAAGGTCGTACATGAGCTCCTTTATTAAGCTTACTTCAGGAAACAGTAAAAGTACGTTATCAAGCATTTTAGTCAGTTGCATAACTTTTTTGGGCCACAGTGGCAGTCACTGTGGAATTGCGCTGGTACATATAACCAGTATTAACTTAAGTGCAGTGTTGTAACTCAAAGCTTGGTTTGTTAAAAAAAAATTTGGATTGGTCCATTACATTTCTAATGCATTTTAAAATTTCCTATTCAAATGGCTTCATTGCATTAATTAGGTGTATTCATACTTTTTGCCTCTCTGAGCCGGAGAATTTATGCACTAGCAGTCCTGTCTTGATTGAGGGGAGATGCACAAGTCGAAAAACAAAACTTCCTCCCAATGTTAAATATTTTTTGTTCTTATTTGCTTTCACAAGTTTAGTTTCTCTACTTTCATGACAAAGAAAATGCAAATAATTAAACTCGAAGTAGATTAAAATCGCTTTTAAAAATCACAATGTGGCTACTAAAAACTAAAAAGAGCTCGTTGTCTATAGCCCTGTAGAAATCATCACCTGGCTGCTTGGCATTGCATTTTGAATTAGTTCACTAAAGCCATATGCTAAAAATAACCATGATTGCCAAGCTCTCATAATGAGATAAATCATCTTAAAAACACAATTTTTCTTCGTAGATGACCTTTTGCTTATACCTTTAAAATACGTTTTTCTCAAGATTCATTTTTGGGCTACTATTTGAGATTGGACATCATGCATTTGTATTTCTGATGGCCAGATCAGGATGAAGTTCTGCCCAGATATTCCTTGACATGTGAAGGGTGCAAGTTTCCCCTTTAAAACTTGATATTGCCTGTATAATTATCACAAAGCTAAAGCAAGCAACTAGTATGGGCTGAGGATTCCAAGAATTCTCACATTAAAATTATTTTTGTCTGAGAATGTCTTATATGCACTTCCTTGATAGTTATTTGCATTTTACAGTTTAATGAGGAACAATATGAGCCATTTATGGCTCAGAACCATGGAAGTTTAATGGCATAAACAGTTGGTTCAAAATGAACTACTACAAGGTATTTTGCACATGTCTTAGCACAAAATGAAAACTGTGCAACTTATTACAAAACTAATTACATATTTGAAATCAGCATAAAAACCTATATGTACAGCAAAACATTTCATTGTCCTAATTTACAGATTCACGAAACTTCTTTTTTAAATCGCATCTCCCCTTTAAGAAAGAAGAAAGAAAAGCTGAAATGTTTTCAGCTTGTATTATTGCATGCGAAGTTTGAAGCGACACTAAAGGCAAATATGAAATCTATGCAAATTGTTGGAATAATGTTCCAGAAATCTTGTAGTGTTTATTTTGGCCAACAAGATAATTAAAGAAAAAAAAAAGTTATGTTTTGGTAGTGTGCATTAAAGGTAACTCTAAACACCCACCTCAGGAAATGATCATATGATCTAGCATTTGCCCTTTAGCTAGTGGAGCGCTGGAGCATAAGATTTACTGTACATGGCTCCTTGAGGAGCCACATTTGCGTGTAGAGGTTTACCCTCTAGCAATCCAAACTTGTGCGGTGAAGGCATCCCTCATCTATGCTGGGGGCCAAGACCAGGCTCTTATAAATTTTATTTATGGCTACTGTTGCAAAATGTTGTTGTTTACACTATTTAATTAAAAATGTTATTCATGCATGAATAAAAGTGCAAACAGAAAAAAATTGTTTTGCATTTAAATATCAAAGTTTGATAGTAGCAACAAGGTTCAGCGCTGCTGCGAATGCACCTGAGAAGATGCTTTGGACAATGACAAACTTTGCAGCGGTGCTTCGTTCAACTTCACGGCCAGCTTTCTACTCTGTGACCCTTCTCACAAGAAAAATAAGGCTTTTTTGCTGAAAAGAGATGTCAATTGCGTCATTTCAACTGGAAATTTGTACTGGCATATGAGAGATGCCACCGTGGGCTTTGTGTCAAGTTTTGTGCATTTTCAGTCCGATTTGGAAGGGCACAATCCGTGATCAGCAGGAGGGACTTATGGGCCAGCTGCGTTATTGTTAACTTCTTTTGAAGCACCATGTTTGGTGTGTGTGTGCAGCTTAACCTGGAACAGCGGCTAGCACGCGAGGATCGAGAAGCCCAGGTGGAGGTGTTGGCGAGCCTGGAGAAGAAGTTTGAAGACCAGGGGCCAGTCTATGACTGCATTGTTTTCCATGACGGGGCCACGTGGAGGTTTGTTTATTTACTGGACATTTATTCCGGTTTAAGTGCTTTACCACCTACGCTTTGTGCGTAAGCTTACTCAAATGAAGGAATGACCGCTTGCACCTTTTATAACTGTCTAGTGGTGATTGCATAATTCAATGTCGCAGCCATTTCAAGATGTTCTGCAATAATTTGTGAGCAGAGAGGGCTGAGAGTGGAAGGTGCAACACGAAGAAAATTACAGAAGGGACCAGTAGCAGTTCTTGCATGGTGGCGTGGAATCTTGAACTTAATAGTTGATGCAGATAAGTGTCATAGGCATAAGCCTCTGTGAGAGTCGGGTTTTTGCCGTCTCAGCCATCTTCAAAGCCGCTGTAATTGAGAACTGAAACATTTTTGAGCCTGGCGCTTTCATGACTGTGAAGCAAAACTCCCACACGGCTGTTGTAAAAAGGCGTGTCAAAAGGTTAAAAAGAGAAGCTGTCCCAGTCACTTACAGACAGTTGCAGACTCATACGTGCATCACACCAACAACACTAAGCAGGACAGGTCCAATCCTGACTTCTCCACTGTATGTCCGCACTGTAACGTCGAATATGACAATTTCGACCACATGCTCTGGCTGTTCCCTGCCAACATGGGTACAGACTTCTCTCACCAGTTCTCCTGGCATTCCGCCTTTCGAAGCACAGAGCTCATCACTCAGGTCAAGGCTGTCCAGAGGGCCTGGGCTGTTGTCGAAAAACTGTCTACCGGTCCTCACCTGGGCGGAGCTGCCGTATTGATTGGCGGGCCTTTCGGCACTGCTTTCTTTCTTTTCAGGACCTCAGTAAAGTTCATACTCACTCATACTACTGGTGCAGCATAGACAACTTATAACATAAATTGCTGGCGTCTCAAATATCCGCAATACAAATGGTACCACAGTGTTAAAAATTTTTGTTCTTAAATCGAAAGACTGTATATCTGCGCACAGCCGTGTGATTCTGACAATTAAGGCATGGAACTTGGGGGTAAATTTGCAGATGTTCGAAGGTTAACATTTTTTAACCTGCCGTGCCGACATATTGACTGCAGAAACAAAAACAAAGAGTGCCATAGCCATAGTGGAAAGCAGTAAACTAACTTTTCGGACCTTTTCATCGTGATACCACACTGCGCAGAAAGTATGCCTAGAATGCCTATGCGTAGAATGGGTGCGATGTTGAAAACATTGGTAACCATGAACCATCACTCTAATATTCCACAAACACTGCCTTGTTTTTGTTGAAGATTTAAAGGGGAACTCTGGGGCATTTCCAACTATATTGAGATAATGTTGTTTTCAAAAAGTATTAACAGGCCTTTAATAACAAGGGGGGGTTTGTTTTGCCAAAAGATTGCCAATAATTTTAAATAAGCTATAAATGATGACTCAGAATGGAAACCGAAACAGGGAGATGCTCTGGGCTACGTATACGATGATGTCACGAAACAATGGCAACACGCCACCACGGCTAGACAACGGGTAAACATAGCACACATGCTTCTTCCATCATGCGAAAAGCAAGCAGGCAATGTTACCAAATGCAGAGTCAGGCTGTGCCAGCTCGTCTGGACTTACCAGTGATGAGTTCAGCGATGATTGCAGCTACTATATGAACGCAGAAGCATCACCTTTTGATTTTGACTCGCCCATGCGTGAAGCATCTCATTTGCCCTGCATTAATCTCCTTATTGCTCGATGTTACTGTAAGAGCTGATGTCAATGACGACTAACACGCCATGCAGCTAACAAAACATAACTGTTATCGTGTCGGTGTTGCCTCATAGAAGAAAGTGCATGCTGAATCTGTCTGTTGGGTGAGGCAGGTAGGAAGGCTATACCTGTACGTCAAATACACTGGGTGGCCCGCATTTACAAATGTGATTTCAAAATTGGCTACCAATTTTAAAATTCAATTCCTGAAGAACTAAAACACAGTTGTATAGTTTGGCACATACAGTCGACTAGGAACCACAAAAAAACTTTGAATTAAACAAAATTTTAATTAAGCAAGACGCACAAAAAACTGCACATTTATTGCTTCGAACCTGACAGTTCTCTAAGAAAATAGTCTGTCATCTTTTCTTGCCAAACCTGGCTGTCGCTAGCTAGCTTTCCAAGCACTACACATGTTGAAGGGCTCCTTCAGCACTGTCCTCTTTAACAAAACATGAAAACCACAGTGCGAGGGCCAAGACATGTAGGAACATCGGTAGTCCTCAGTGGCGGTTCGTTTCTATGTCGCCGTCCACTAGCCGAAGCATTTGCACAATTTTTCTGCTCGTTAGTGGACTGCATGTGCGGACGTTGCTGTCCACGGCAACAAATTATTCAAGACTGACGTCACTAAGAACGGCCCTAAAACTACCGTCATTGAGTTCACCTGTTTGCATTTGATGAAATTCGAGAGGAAGTTAGGCTTAACGCTCTACTTGAGTGCGATGTCTTGCTTGGCAGTGCCTCCCTAGTCAACTTCCTTCAAGACATGTGACTTTCGTCGCCAGGTCAAGTGTTCGGTAGGGGCCGCGAGTTCCTGCGCTCTACAACAACTCAACTGTTTTCCAGATGGCAAACCGAAGAGCCAAACAATGGCTATGAGCACTTCATGCAGACGCGGGTGGACACTCGGAGCATAGCATATGCACAAAAAAGCAGCTGGAGCAAAGGCCTTTGCTGTTACCTCCTTGCGCCATGTGCCCACATTGCACTGCTTGCTGCCTTTTCACTTAATTTCTTTATTTCCTTCCCCTCTTTCCTGTTTGTTTGCACTGCGACCCCTCCTTCTGCGTAATGTCGTCGTTGCTCTCTCTACGGCTTGTCCCGCTCGACTGTGAAGCTCGTTTGCTCCGTTGAGTTTGAGAACTTTACGGTAGACACCTAGTAGCCAGTCTTTCATCTTGGGAGACTGCACAATCAGTGCTATGCGTATACATAGTGTTCTATGAGAGGGTTTAACTGTAGTAAAAAAAAATTGCATAACAGGGCCTGCACTGTAGACGGCTATGTTATAAATGGGGTGAACAGTACCACTTTGTGAACCATGTTTGCTTGCCAAGTGCAGTACTACTGCTGATTGAAACAGCAGTACATATTTGAAAGAAAGAAAAGCCTTCCAAACAAGTGCATGGATTAACCAAACTCTGCATGTAGAGCTCATAATGTCTCTTATTTTGGTTTTGCTGCTGCTGGTGGTACACACTTTTTGTTCATTTTTGTATTAGGTCGACAAGTCTGTGAACATAGGATTTATAAATTTAAATAAATCGGGTCAGATTTATTACAGGGTTGCAGCATAAATGATTCATAAGAGCCCACCATAAGTGTTAAGGGGGGACATGGTTATTAGGGCTCTCTCATTTATTTTTGAACCAAGTGTGACAGAAGTTGGCATGCTTACTTAGTTTGTTCTCCGGATCCTAAAAATGTAGTTGTTTTTTTTTGTAGCTTCATTAGTTAATTGATTAATCAAGATAAGAATTTCTATTGTTCTTACCATAATAGAAAAATAACCACCAGTCAAAAATTTATAAATAACATAGGGATTGACAGTAGAAAGCATAAGACATGCAACATAAGAAGCACTTTTTTGAATGGGTCATTATTTCTTACTTTACAGTACACTAAACTTCACAGCTCTGAATGTGGCCATGTGTGGTCACAAAAAAGGCTAGTTTGAAAAACTGGCATCAAGAGAAATCAAAATCTGCTTCCTATGTTGTGTGCTTCAAACATATAGCCTCATGCTGCAAAATAAAATATTCTGCTCTCTGTAAAAGTTTCAGATATATTGCAGTAATTTTCATGCAGGGTGTACAAAATTGCCATTTTGAGAAAATAAAGAAAACAAAGAATTCTAACATTTTTAACTGTAAAAATGTATGCACTTATAATTACATAGCCATTGACATATAAATGAATGCTAGAAAGCCTAAGAAGTGCAACGCTGCAAGCGGATCGAAAATTGAACGAGTACTTCTCGAATTACAGCACAGTTCATTGCATGTAATCAAATACAGAAATTTTTATATTAAAATAAAAAAAAATGACACTGCCAATTAAAAATAGGCTCCCAGCATTGTTTTTTGTGCACATTTAGCTACATTGTGCAAAAACAATTACAGCTCTAGCTGTCCTAGGTCCACTTTTACCGAACAAGCAAAAGAAAGTGGTCAAAATCTGTGCTTTGAGAATAATGCTGTTAAAACTTAATTTCGCCGTTCCGAGGGAAAAATATCATGGCACACATACTTTCAGTCAGTTAATATGCACCGGGAATGTAATAGACAGATTGTTTGTACGAGCGTGTCGTTTCTTCTAGTCCTGCAGCAAGTTGTCGCCGTGTGCTCGTCTGCCGCGAGGCCGCTTATCAGTTCGGTGACTGTACTGACGGTGATGTGCGACAAATGTGCGTGCGTTATCTACGATCTGTCGAATAACGCGCCGATGTTTTCCGGCTTGTCCAGAGTAAGTTACCCGTAAGTGTCGCGAACCAAAGTTGCTCCCTCGCTCATCAATTTCGAGGCTACACGAGTGCCGAGGTGTTAGTTTTCTTTTCACGCAAGACTGCCGTAATTTCGAGCGGAGATCGCGACAACGTTGCGAACACGTCGTTAAAAGCAGTCTACCTGTTGCCAGTAGCCTTCATTGCGAGGGCCGCGAGCATGTTCACTGCAAACGGATTGACTTTCTGGTGTTGGTTGACGCGCGGCGTACTCCACTCTGACAAACCGTCACGCAGTTCAAGGTCCTTTTGTCAGGCGGGGGGAACCACAACATCGGCGGGTTTAGCTATAAGACTGCACTTCCGTTCCGTCACTACTGTTACGTCTGTACAGCCGCTTGTGACTGTAGACGATTTATTAAAGGACAGGAAACGTGAACAAGTTCAAAAGCGTAGCCCAGGCGTTGGAGTCACTCCTGGCCAGCGTTCGACGCCAGGCTCGCGCTCGTGCCACAGCGCCAGTGCCCCGCGCGCACTTCGTTAATGTCGTCTTCTAAGGCGACATGTCACTCTTCCTCCCTTAGACGAAGTCTCCATAGCGGTCTGGAGGTCGCCTAACCTCTGGTGGTCGCAGTTGCCGAGTGGCCACTGCCTGTGACGTCGACGGTTGCGAGGGAGTGTGATCTTGCATCTCGGGCGATTCAGGCGGTTGAGCAGCTGAGCTCGATGGCGTCTCTTCTGGCGTTGCGTCCAAGAGATCGTCAGCTGCGCTCCAATCTGTCCGCGATTGGGTTGTTTGTCTGGTCTGACTCGTTTTCCTCATGTGATTGAGGTGACGCCGAACCTTTCCTTGGTCGCTTTTTACAAGCCAGGATCGTGGTCCGACGCGGCGCAGTATTTCGCCTTCAATCCAATCTGGCTTTTTCAAAAACTGCCGGATAAGCACTCTATCCCCTATAGCGAAGCGGCGTGATTTTTGCAATGCCTCCTGGCTCTCAGGACTTCGCTTATCCGTCTCCCGCTTAAGAAGATCGAGAGGGCAGAGCAATTCTCGTCCGAACATCGCTCTCGCCGGTGTCATACCTGTGGTAGTGTGTATTGTCGTGTGCTGCCGATACAGAAATCTTGCAAGTCGGCACTGTATGGACTTGTCTGCATCTTTCAACAGCGCTCTTTTCAGCTCCGCCACATAGCGTTCTGCCTGGCCGTTTGTTGCCGGATGATATGCTGGTGAGGTTGCAGCCTGTATGCCGTTCGACGCATAGAACTGCTTGATCTCGTTGGAGATGAATGCTTTTCCGTTGTCGGAGATGACCTTTCGGGGAATGCCGAACGTTGCAAAGAGGCTTCGGAGCACGTCGATTACAGCCGCGGATGTTGCTTGTGTCACGTGCCGGACTTCCACCCACTTTGTGTATGCGTCCACAACAACTAAGTAGGTGCGTCCGAGTAGTGGCCCCGCGAAGTCAACGTGCACCGTGTTCCATGCTGTCTGGGGACGGTCCCACGTAGGAATAGGAGCTTTGGGTGGGCTCTTTTGCGTTGCTTGGCATTCACGGCACTGTCGCACCGTTTCCTCGATCACCTTGTCCATTCCGGGCCACCATACGTAGCTCCTTGCGCACTTCTTCATGGCTACCATGCCTCTGTGACCCGCATGCAGAAGTGCCAGAACACGGGATCGTGCTGAGCTCGGTATGATCACTCGGGATCCAAGTGTGATGCACTCGCGCTGTAGTGCTAGTGCGGTCGCTCGTCGTCGGTAAGGAGCAAACTCATCTCCAGTGAGTTTCTCCACTGTACCCTCCTGCACTGCCTTGTACAACCTCTGCATGATGCTGTCTTGTTGTGTCAGGCGTGCTATCTCGGCAGCAGTCAACGGAGGTCTCGATAACGCTTCGAACAATAGTACGTCACCTGGAGGCCAGGGTTCATCGAGACGTTCTTGTAATGGCAAACGGCTCAACGCATCCGCGTTTTGATGGTTCTTGCCACGCCTGTAGATTATGCTGTAGTCATACGCCGATAACTTGATGCACCATCTGGTCATCCGTGGAGAAAGGACTTGAGCCGTTGGCTTTTGTGGACCCAGTATGCCGAGCAGTGGTTGGTGGTCAGTGACGAAAGTCACCTTTCTTCCCGCAATATACTTGTGGAACTTGTGGGCTGCAAACACCACAGCAAGGCCTTCTCTGTCCAATTGAGCATATTTGCGTTCTGCCGGCCCTAGCGTCCGAGATGCAAAAGCGATTGGCGCCTCTCTATTCTGGTCATCACGTTGAGACAGAACAGCTCCTATGCCATATGGTGAAGCATCACAAGAGACAAGAAGCTCCTTCTGTTCGTCGTAGTGTGCCAGTACGGTCTGACTGAGCAGCAATGCCTTAAGCTTGTCAAAGGCTTCTTGATGCTTTGTCTCCCATCTCCACGTGGCGTCCTTCTGAAGAAGCTGGTATAGGCAGCTGGCAACTGTTGCCCTGTTCTTCAAGAATCTGTCGTAGAAAGCCAGCATTCCGAGAAATGATTGAAGCGCTTGTTTGCAGTTTGGTGCTGGAGCGTCCGTTATGGCTCGAACTTTCTCTTCGTTTGTGTGGACGCCTGTCTCGTCGATTCGGTGTCCCAGAAAGAAAACTTGTCGCACCGCAAAGCAGCACTTGTTTTTTCCGAGGCGCAGATTGTAGTTTCGTAGCCTCTTCAGCACTTCTTCCAGTCTCTCGGCGTGTTCCGTGGCGTCTTTCCCACTGATGATCACGTCATCTAGGTATGCGCACACGCCTGTGATGCCTGACAGCATTGTCTCCATAAAACGTTGAAAAATGGCTGGGGCTGCAGAAATTCCGAAAGGCAATCTCTTGACCCTGTATAGTCCCTTCAGCGTGTTCAGGGTCAATATCTCTGCTGTCTCTGGCGTCACGTGAAGTTGCTGGTACGCTTGTGCTAAATCCAGGGTGCTGAAGACCTTGCCTCCCCTCAAGTGGCTGAGCACTTCATCAGTTGAGGGAAGTGGGTAGTCTGCCTTCTTTGATACCTGGTTCACTGTGCAACGGTAGTCGCCGCATATTCGCAACGAGCCATTCTTCTTTCGAACCAGTACGAGAGGCGTTGCCCAATCCGAATGCTGTGCTGGCTCGATTATGCCTTGACTTTGCAGTCGATCCAATTCTGCTTCTACAGCTGACCGGAGCGCGAAAGGAACCGGCCGTGCTTTTAGGAACTTTGGTTTCGCTCCTTCCACGAGGTCTAGTTGTACCGCTGGACCGATGTGTCCTGATATGTCCTCGTCGAATACAGATTGGTACTTGTCGAGAAGCTTCGAAACAAGTTCATCGCCGGATACATCATTGATGCCCGTGATCTGTATACCCAGGTGAGGAAACCAGTTTCGTCCAAGGAGGTTACAACCTGCTCCCTTGATGACAACAAGTGGTAGTGTCATGGTTTTGTTTCCGTGCGTAACAATCACCGTTGCACATCCGAGAACTCGAAGAGACTGTCCTGACCATGTGCGTAGGAGCATGTTGTCGGTCTGAAGCCGTGGTCGATCATCTGTCCACGTAGCTTTGAACGTGACCTCACTGATGAGTGTGCAGGCTGCACCCGAGTCGACTTCAAAATCCAAGAACTTGCCATGTACGCGTAGCCGAGTCATGACCTTCTGTGTGCTGAACGCGTTGGTTACGGTGTTGAGCTCGTAAAGGGCCACGTCTGATGAGTCCTGCTGAGTCGACACTGGTGCTGAGGCAGCTGTCGAAGTTCCTTGTTGGGGATATTCGATGCTGTTGCTCGTTTTTGCTTCTTTCCGCTTTTTCAGACAGGCTTTTTCAATGTGTCCGCGTTTCTTGCAGTAGTTGCAGGAGACTGTCTGGAACTTGCAAGTGTCCGGATTATGTAGCGCGTTACAACGCCAACAGCGTTGTTTCTTCTTTTGGGCAGAGGCACTAGAGTGACCTTGGTTGTCTATCTTGCATGTGCTTATGCAGGATTCGTGAAACTCTTTAAATTCGGTTTTCACGCGTTTCTGGTCTTCGATGGCGTTTTCAGCTCGCAGTGCAAGGTCGAAAGCTTTCTTGAACGTCAAGTCCTTTTCTGCGAAGAGCCGTTGCTGGACCTGCTCGTTCCGAAGACCGCAAACGAAACGATCACGCAGCATGACGTCCATAGGCAGCATTGTCGGATTCGCTGCAGTGTCTGCGCTTGTCCCGAAATTGCAATCTGCTGCTAGCTTCTTGAGCGCCGTGACGTAATCACTGACCGTTTCGTCGTGCTTTTGGTCACGTCGCTGGAATCGTGCCCTGCAGAAGACCTCAGACGGTTGTGGATCGAAGTGAGCCTTGAGCATCTTGACTATGTCCTCGTAGCTCACTTGGTTGGGCTGCTTGGGTTGAACGAGGGCGCAGACGATGTCATAAGTCTGTTCCCCGCACAGCGTTAGCAGATGAGCACGTTTCTTCGATGCGTCCGTAATCTCGTTAGCCTCGAAGAAGAACTGTAGCCTCCCATACCAGGATCTCCAGGAGCTGGGGCTGCCGCTGAATTCGGGTAGCCGACCGAAGTCGGGCGTCGCCATGTTATTTCCTTGACGTCGGTGGAGTGCCGATGAGTCGATCCAGTCTTCCTCGTCGCCAACTGTTACGTCTGTACAGCCGCTTGTGACTGTAGACGATTTATTAAAGGACAGGAAACGTGAACAAGTTCAAAAGCGTAGCCCAGGCGTTGGAGTCACTCCTGGCCAGCGTTCGACGCCAGGCTCGCGCTCGTGCCACAGCGCCAGTGCCCCGCGCGCACTTCGTTAATGTCGTCTTCTAAGGCGACATGTCAACTACAAAGATTGATATCTCTGGTAGCTTCACTTCTGCTTTTTACTTGCCGTCCTCTAACTGATGAGGCTGCAAAACACAGCCGTTCTCAGTAACGTTGTCGGCAACCAACGGGCTTGTAGGCCTACACCGGTGACTCGGCGACCGCCGTTGACCGCGTCGAGTTTGTTATCCTCGTTGTCCTGAGCCATAGCGGGGATCTTTCTGAAGTTCACAGCGAACGAACCACCGGCACACCCGCTTCACAAATAACTGTAGCACGGAACTTCTTTACTGCCGCAAGCAGTCAGTAGCACCATGACAAAATGGCGCATGTCCGTGCGCGTTGCGATGGTGAAGCAGACGTCGAAAGCGCCCCTTGGCCAATCGGATGCCTAAATTTGGTCACGTGCCCCAAGCAGCCAATTGAATCGCGCGCTAGTGTTTCTCGATGACGCGTTTTTGCTAAAAAACCAATGAGCAAGGTGAGCCAGCGGTGGCGGGAAATTGAAGATGAAGAACGACCCTTCCAAACGAGAACAAGATGAACACGATAGCTCGTGTGTAACGGCAACAGTTTGGTGCGGAAAAAGTGCGATTTTAGCGTCAATTGCGCTCACATTCATCTCACAGGGATGTTATAAGTTGATTTTGCGCCAGAAATAATGATGCGAGAAGCTAGAAACTTCTCAGATATGTGCAAAAATAGGCGCAGATTTCGAAAATGTCAGCCTCAAAAAGTTGATTTTTTTTTGTGATATTTGGCCTTCTAAGACCCGTGCCCCCCGTTAAGTTACTAACTTTTTTTTCTTGAGCACATGAACACGAAAAAATTTGATCTTTAGTGTTTTTTATCCATGCAATTTCAAGAAATACACACTTCAAGCTGGAAGATCCTTAATGTTTCTGAAAGAGTGCACAAGTACTCACTCTGATAATGAATACATTATGGGCCATTATAGTGTGAAACAGACCACTATGGCACACTGAACTATCAACCAGCTGCTTGTTTTAAAGGGGTTCTAGCTCTTGTGGACGAATGCTTCTTGAATTCAACATATGGCAGCCTTCTCATCCATTCAGCAGTGTACCATGCCAATATTTTTCTTGGAGTAATCATAAGAAGGTCTATGGTTCACAGTCAAGCAGCTGCTCATGGTTATGTCCCAGTATTTTTTGTTACAACTGGTATAATTAATCTCAGTTTGGTAACTATGCAATGTCAATGTGAGCAAAATGTCTTTTCAGGGCAGTTATTGATACTTCGGAGCAGGGTGACCTCGCTAGCTGTGCTTTACTGGGCAACTACAGCGAGACATTGCAGTTTGCCACCCTTACCAAGGAAGGTATGTTGCTTCGTCCACATTGCATTGTAGGCAAGGCATTGCAAAGGATATGCTCTTGTCACTTTCTAGCTCGCATAGTATTATGACCACTGCCTAACTGTCACATACAAAGACTCTATTCACTATTTAAAGCGAGTCTTTCATTGCATTTTCTTCGAATGTTCTGGATATTGATGCTGCTGTGTAGCTCGATGAATAGTGTGCCATGCGCACAGCTGAGTTTCTTGGATCTCAGGTACACGGGGCTCAGGTACTCGACTGCTGACCCACAGCTCGGGGGATCGAATCCCAGCTGCGGCGGCTGTATATTCAATGGAGGCAAAACTGCTTGAGGCCCATGTGCTTAGATTTAGGTGCCCGTTGGAAAACCCCAGATGGTCGAAATTCTGAAATCCTCCACTACGGCGTCTCTCATAATCATATAGTGGTTTTGGGACATGAAACCCTAATGATTATTATTACCCAACCTATGAGTGGTAAACAGAAAGTCAGGTTACAGCAATACACTCTGGCACTAATAGTGGCAAGGAAAGCGTCTGCCGTCAATCAACTCGATCAGCCGTCAATCATAATCAAACTTGCCTTTCTTCTTTTTTTATATCCAGACTGCCTCAACTATGCTGTCAACATACATGACGAAGGAAACCTGTTAGAGATTGTGGGCAACTGCTGTGAGTATGGGTGGTGATCCCATTCCATCCTTTGTTAAGATGTGAAAGTAGTATGAAAAACATGTTATTTGGCATTGCACATCACTCTGTTTTTTATCTAGCAGAGCTTAGGGCAATGGCAGTGTACCTCCTATTGCTAGTTTGCACTGTTTATAGCAGGTTCAGTGCCACGTTTTCTTGTGCTGGCGGCTGATAGTTGCACATGTGCTCTTGCAATTAACAACAACATGGTGGCTTGGTTTGTCACACATTTTTGCTCACTGCCATGTTAAGACAAGCTGCAGTTGCGCGCAACATGATTGGGGATGTGGGTGCACTACTGGAGGACATGTGTCAAGAGCACGGAGGTACACAGGGGCTTGAGTTAATTTTGACATTTAGGGGATATGCTACTCGCAATATGCAAGTTTTGTTCAAAATTACACACTTTTTTGTTTTTACACGCCTTCACAAGTTTAATTTCTATACTTTAAGGACAAAAAAGTCAAGGTTGTAGTTCAAGTTAGGTTAATACAGTATAGACCGCTTATAATGTAAGTCGCGGGAGTCACGAATATCCGCACTATAAGCGGTACCGCACTAGTATAACCAAAACAACCTTTTTCAAGGGCCACACTTACGCAAAACGTGTTGAACATGCAGCTTCGCGTGTCCAAAAATCGAAACAAGTGATGCGTGTTTGCTAACATTTAAATGCTGAATGTTAAAAAAATTTAACGTCCAAAGACGCGCAATGCCAATGAAACGAATGCGAAAAGGTGGAGGGGTGTCTAACAAATGAAAGCACCATCGTGAAAATTCGCCAACTACTAGACCACCTGGATTATGCGCATTACATAGAAACTATGTCTAATCACGTCCAGAATTCGACGCGTTGAAAGACGCCAACCATTCGATTTCATCGGCTCTCATACAACGGATTTAAGACATCACAATCGAAATGTGAACCACTATTTGAGTGCTACAGGTGCTGCCCTCGTTTTCATTAACGATATGTATCTCTTCCCATCAAGTGCGGCCACCGCAAAGAGTTTCGTTAATTCAGTATACCAAACCGCAACTTAGATTCACGCGACCGCTACCGATCGAAGCGCAACCAACACCGATTAGGTTTAGCTTGCCGTTTGGTATGTTGTCGCGAAAAGTTTGTCCAGAACATGAAGATTCGGTGTCAAAAAGATCCCACTAGCAGTGAACCGATACGAAGTTTGCGTTCGTTGCCGACAGATCAGCAAGGACAACAACTCTCCAAGCTTACGTATGACAGCGCACTGGCAGCGAAAGTGAAAGCTCGCGTCATAAAACCATAAAAAGTTTTCAATTTGTGGACAAAAAGCAAACGCGATATTTGTTGCAAGCTCGATAACGACGATGTCTTTCCAGACAAGAAACTTCTAAAGGGGCTCTGAAACACTTTTTCAAGTAACCATGGAATGAATTCATTGAAAGAGTTTATTGCTTCACAAATTCAATGCCGCAGAAATTTTAATAGTCCGTCCAGTATGAGCGAAGTTACAGATTTGTCACACGCTGCTATCACATTTTCTCTTCTCTCGTCCCGACGAAAGCGCTGGAGGCTAAGCAGGGAGGGATGGCTGGGCCCTAAAGAAACGTCACGCGAGCCTTGTGACCTGAGAACTTTTTTTTTTTTCTTTTCGAATGCGTGGCTTTATCAGTGTGATCTCGCTTGGAGGCGTGGACAAGTAGCGGTCTCCCGCGGCGATTTCTGTCACGAGTGAGCGCACCATGTTTAAATCATCCAGTGGCTGATAGATGGGCTTGCTATGTGTGATTCTTGGGTATATTGCGTGATTCGTCGAGAGAAGAGAAAGCAATTTTCAGCTGACTTTGATAATTTATTGTGAATTCTAGGCCGCGTGCTGCACTACAATATTTGGATCGCGTGTTGTCGGGAGCCTCTACTACCAATCGGCAGCATTTTCTGACCATGCTCAAAAAGCGTTGCAGGGCCCCTTTAAGCGCATGCAGTTGATAAGGGTAGGATTGCACGTGCCATGCTGAGTGGGGTGCGGCCGAAGCCACGCTAGCGACGTAGTTCGCCAGCGTGGCTTCGGCCTCCCTGATCCATGGGCTGATCCATGAACTCCCTGATCCATGGGCTGCAACAGTGTGTTGGTGTTGGCTGGGAGGAATTCCAACTGAATCGACTTCAGTCCTGTCATAGTCCCACGTCCGGGACAGTTATCAACAAGAAAAAAAACCTTGGTATTCTGTCGCGAAAATCCTGCACCTTCTGTGTGCAGCCATTTACTGAAGAGGGCGTGTGTCATCCAAGCTTTCGAGCTCGACTCGTAAGTGACGGGTAAAGTAGCGATTCCCTTGAAACAGCGAGGATTTTTTATTTTCCTATAACAAGCAGCTTCAATTTGTTGCTGCCAGACATGTTGGCTCCTACTAAGACAGTAAATTGTTCTTTGCAAAGCTTGCCCCCTGTGCACAGCTCACCTTTGAAGGCAATAGATTTTGATGGCAGGAGCTTATAAAAGAGCGCTGTTTCATCTACATTGTAAATATCGTCAACTTCGAATCGGCGCATGATCTCCGGCAGCCGTCCTGTCCGCCAGTCTCGACATGCAGTCGCGTCAGCTGCTGCAGCTTCTCCTACGATGGTGCGGAAAAAGAGGTCATTTCTCTCTTTAAACCTCGGCAGCCAGCCTTCACTGCACAAGAAGTCGGTTATACCGAGTCGAAGAATAAACTTTTCAGCCTTAGCACGGATTAAAGGACCGTTGGCTAGAATGTTCTGACTCCGGGCTTTCATAAGCCAGAATACGAGACACTTCTCTAGTACTTCGTGGTCGCCGTGTGGCAGACGCTTCCTTTGGAACCCCAATCGCGATGTTTCGAAGGCATTCTGCAGCTTCTCTTGTCGTGCAGAATCCTTGTTGAAGCTGCTCTTCGGGGTGCCGTGCTTCGTTGCGAGCACCGACTTCGAGTAGGAGCCACTTTTGAAATCGAGAATGATCTTCTTTTCTAACGTCAGCGCATGGTGTGCATGCTTTTGTGTTGCCATTATACAGCTAAGGCAAGGCCTCAACTTCGCGAGCACTTACAAGTTACCAAAGTCAGACGACACCAACGCGGCAATGAAGCACCAATGGCTCCACAATGGCCGGAAAACGTGGCCGTGACCTCGGCGACTAGAACGGAGGCTGAACGACGAGATGGACAGCAATGGAGCATTTGCTGCACAGCCTACCAACGAGACGAGGCCTACGGGCACCTACGAGGCTGGCTGGAAAAACAAAACAGCCGGAAACGGAAAAGGTCGATGCTCATAGTGATGGGCCTGCCAGAAGTTCCATTTTTGGTTCCATTTACACGGTGTAGTGGGAATTGCGGTTCTGATTACCGGAACATTTTTTTGCATTGTGTCAATACAGAATCAACCAACTTACAGGCTACTGTTCCGCTTAAGCGGCAATTCAGTTTAAGCGATTTCTGCTTATCGAGATTCTGCTATAGTTACCTAAGGAAAAACACTAACACTGCAATTCTGGTTACTGAAACTAAAAAGAACGATGCCATTACAGTTTATCGGAAGTGAAGTAGACAGCAGCTCGACAGACGACCGATGCAGGCGAATCGTCTGCTTTGCGGTTTGAAATATGCGCTATCCGGTCGTGCCCCAAAGTTTTCTCTTTAGGTGGTAACGAAAAAAACAAAACAATGTAAACATGCACCGGGAAGGATACGGCGCATATCTAAATTACGGCTGCCAGCTTCACGCCTACGGCCTTGTCCTGCTGTCTTGGTGAAGTCGCTGGTTCACAATGAATGATGCCGTTTCCTTACGCCTCAGATATTCTCGCTTCGTTGATAGACTATGGATGATAAGACGGTACTGTTTTCGATACCTGTGCTTAGTTTGACACAGTCCCACGTCTACCAAAAGTATCTCTGCATTTCTGTAAACACTTGTCTGACTGTACCCCCAAAATTTACATTAATCGTATTGTCGAACAATCCTTTTTCTTATAATACATTTATGAGCCTCAATTGCTTTGAACTGACCACAATAACATTTCTGTTGAACTTTGCAGCTTTGACTACTCGTAGCTAAAAGCGTGCTGATTGGCTTTTGGAGCTTTGCTTACACGATCATAGATGGCGCAGCTAGTCTAGCGCTTTGTGAGTCATTGTTTTACTGGTTTTGTCTTTGGAGTAACGTTACGCTGTAATTTAGTTAATGTAACGAGCTAACGAAGGCATTTTATGTTATACTAAAGCTGTATGAATTTTTGTTGCCGGCACTTCTCTTAACTCCGGTCAGGGCTTCTCGCTGTTGTGTTTGCAGTCACTGAATGTTGAAGGCTATGCATCAGGATTCATTGTTATTTACCCTTTCAACGGTATTTGGCCGCATAGACAGCGGTCGTGTTTACATTCATCATCTTTGAAGTGTGCGGTGCAAAGCACCACGCTTTTCGATATATCCCATTCCTTTCGCCTCACTAACCAGCACCTTTTGGCGCTTCATGATTTTTTTTAAGTGCATAAAAGCTGTTCCCCAGTTGTAACATATGTTCCAGCAGCCTATGGCCCCACATTTTATACTACAAAAAAGTTAAATCCTTTGAATTATCCAACTGTAAAGGTGCGTCATGTAGAAAAGGAAAGGATGTGGCTGCAGGGAAGTCTGCTCACGAGTGGTGGTGAGCTGTAATTGACATCTTTTCTGTTTATGCCCAATTTGTCCCGGCACACTGCTAGAGCTCCGCGTCGTCTGCTAGCTGACAGTTAGAGCACTGATTATAAATGAAATATGTGATTGCAAGCTTTTTCACTCTCATTATTATTGTTTACCAAGATATACTACGCATTCTGCACATATTTTACCCAGGTAAAATTTCGTTGCTGTTGGCATTTAAGTGTGGCCTTGTTCTTAAGTTATTAAGCATTTTGGCGTCTTCACCCTTTGTGAATGTGCAGAGAAATACTATAGCTTCTGCTTTACGTAGAGGTGTCTGCCATCTCCTTGAATTTCGCCCAGTATTGATCACTTTCGCTTTGCTGGAATGATGCAAGAAATGAGGCGTGATTCGTGTTTCCTCCTTGTCCCTATGAAAACCCTTCTGCCTAGCAGGCATGATGGTCAGCAGAAAGAGATAATTAAAATGAAGGCAATAAATTGGAACTTTTGCTGCTGCCAGCGTTCAGTTCAAAGCATGGGGTTTTTGCACGTTTATCTTTTAATAAATTGTCACTTGACAGGAGACAGTCGGTTAAAACCAAGCAGCACCTTTTGAGACAGCAGTTGAGGGGGCACATCCAGACCTGAATGCTGCTTTTCTCAACTCCAGAGCGGAGTAGTTCTCACTCATCTTGTCAGCAATCTTGATCGTTTAGGAAACAGATGTCACTTGCAAAGTTATGCCTTAAAGTGGCCTAGTTTCAAGTAACCATAAAATGAATCAACTGGAAGAGCTTATTGGCTCAAGAATTCAATGCCGCAAAACTTTTGAAAATTCGTCCAGTGCGAGTGGACTTACAAAGGTTTGTCGCATGCTGCAATTGCATTCTCTCTTCTCTCGTCCCGATGAAAGCGCTGAAGGCTAAGCAGGGAAGGATGGCAGGGCCACAGAAAAACGTCATGCATGCTTCGCGACCTTGAGCACTTTTTTCTTTTTTTTTTCGAATGCTCGGCTTTTTTAGTGTGATCCCGCGCACACGTGGACAAGTAGTGGCCTCCTGTGGCGATCTCTGTAATGAGCAAGTGTGCCATGTTCAAATCAGCCAATGGCTGATAGATGGGTCGTTGACGTGTGATTTTTGGGCATATAACATGATTTGTCGAGAGTAGAGAAAGCAATGTTCAGTTGACTTACATTGATCATTTATTATGAATTCCAGGCCGCGTGCTGTGCTACGTTATTTGGCTCGCGTGTTGTCGGGAGCCTCTACTACCGATCAGTTCTGTTTTCTGACCATGCTCAAAAAGTGTTGCAGGGCCCCTTTAAGTGACATCGATCAGCTCGGCAAGGGACGTAGCCACTTTTTTCGGGGGGATGCGAGGCAACTTGCTCCTTCATCCAAAAGTTGGGATAGAGTCTCTGTGCAGTTTTGATAAATTTCCAATGACTTCACTGCCTCAAGAACTTTATTCACTTAAACATAGGAGGATCAACGAAGATGAGACATGTAGCAATACTTCCAACTTCCCTTTAGTTGCCCAGATTCACCATTAGCCATAAAAGAAACTTTGATGTCAATCGAGGGACTTCACTCTTCTATGGAATGGTTTACTATAGAATCTCCCTAAATCATATCTAGTGGTTGGAATGACAGAAAGCTGAGTTGGCTATGTTAAAGATTAGAAGGAAAAGGCAGACGAAAACAACAGTGGGAAACTTATTCTTGTTTGACCTTTGTCACATGCTCTCTTCTTTTGTCCCAGCAAGTATGGTGGAATTAAGCTACATGAGGGTGGGGGTGGGGTGGGCAAGTTCTTATCTTTTATTTATGTGCATGATTGATGTAGAAACGTTGCACGTAGATCACTTGCTTGCAGCAGGGCCACCACACTACGTTAAATATTCAGCTTGTGAAGTTCAAATCAGACTATAGCCTTGTCTTTCAGATAGGTGACGTAGTTGATCTTGTGTATACAGCATCATTGGCAGAAAGAAGAGCGAGCGATTGGCAGCTGACTGAAATTTAGTTCTAAATTCCTTGCCATGTGCTGCATAGCCACGGCAGGAACACATGCTTGCATAGCCTTGCGTGCCAATCGTTAGCATTTTCTGGCCATATTCAAAGAGTTTCTGGGACCCTTGAACACTTCTCCTAGATGCTTCTCGATCACCTGCCATAAAAGAATTGTTGCCTTGACAAGCTCTGTCACACGGTTTTACTGTTCTAGGGAGTCTCTAAGCGAAGTCCTAGGCCAGTGTATTTTCCCGTTTCAAACTTTTAGAAGTTTTTCCTGGTTGACCAGGAGCAGAAAACCTTTCTTTGTTTGCTCTACTCATATTCACTAGCCTTAACATGCAAGAAGGTATTGTCAGTGTGCCAAATGATTTTCATTGGATGTGATAATTCATAATGAATGGAAGTGGAACATTACCATTTGCGCTGGGGAGCAGCTATGACCCACACGTCACAGTCTTTCATGAACATACAACAAAATATGCCCTGCCTCCATTTTGTGAAGGCAGTGACACTTCATTTGACTCCTCTGGCAGGAGACTGTTGGAAGCCACAGTGACAGAATAGGTACAGTAGTGCAACAATTACTTCTTTCTGTATCTTCATGTGCACCTACTGCATAGCACTGGCAGTGCCTAACTGTCGAGGAATCCTACTGCATAGCACTGGCAGTGCCAAACTGTCGAGGAACCTTGGCGACTGTTTCCGATAGCATTGAACATGCGACGCAAGTATGTAGTTGTGTTTACTTAGATACTCACCCGAGAGCATCCAATGATGCTGGGATCTTTGATCCTGCTTAAGGCTGATGGGCCTTACCAAAAATCAGATTACAGACGATTAATGATTGAACAGCTAGTATTGCTTGTACTTTAGAGTTGGTTGTTGTGGATAAGTTTACACAATAATCTATTGATTTCTTAGCTGCCTGAAGTTTGTGGGCTTGAACATCAAAACTGTTTTTTTTTGCACTGATTACTACTACAGCGCATGGAAGCTTCATTTGCTTCAGCTCCACTTGTTATGGTGGCTGTGAGAAAAAATTAGTTGCAATAGCATCAACTTGTGGTTGGTAGATCTTGGGTTCATCAATGTTGGTTTTTGTAGATTTAGTGCATTTTTTTACTCCCCAAATTGTCAAGCATTTTCATGACACCATTGTAAAAAATATCTCCTGGTGGCTATATTATTTAGACGTATTTACCGATGGCTTTCTGTAGAAGAAAGTAACTACCTATATAGACGTTTAACTGTCCTAGCATTGTTGCCGTCTTTTGTCAAAATCTTAATGAAGTACTCAGCATGATTTCTTGGAGACTTCCTTTGAATGCTTTAACTATCCAGGCAAACATGCATTGTAGGGGAAACGCTTCCAAGGTAACAAGCTTTTTAGGCTTGAGAAAATTCAGTAAGTTGAACCCCTTTGTAAGAAACGTGCACCAGGGAGCAATTGTCTTTTATGCGAGGTCTCTATAATAAGCAGGATACCACTTATGCATTTTCTTATCAATCCCTATTTCAATGTAGGCATACTGGTGTCTCTTAAACCCAATTGTCTCTCACAGCAGTGTTTCTTATCAAGTCATGAAATCAGAATGACATAATTAAACTTTTTTGTGGTGATTTAGTGAAATGTTCCATCTCCAAATGCCAGAGAGATGGATTTTGTCTTTTTCACATACATGGCTGGACTCTTGTTAAGGTGATCATTTTTGAATAACTAATTCAAGTTTTCTTCTACATCGACAATATTAGTTTACAGTAAAGTGTGTACTAGATTGGTAATATTCAAGGAGCTCAATATTGTACTTGTTTATGAGCCATTGAAAAGAAAACCATAATATGTTGCAAGCAAGTATAAACATAGAACAAGCTGGACATAGATGGCTCGATTGTCCATGTGTACAGTGGCATGAGGAAGTTTCCACAATGTAAGTTTGACGGCTGATGCAGCGACACACGGCACCCACGTGGCATGCATTGCTGCTGCCTGCTTCCCGAACTGCCCCGAGCGCAACGGTGTGGCACCTGGTGCACAGCTTGTCAGTGTGGCTATTGGAGACTTGCGACTGGGCTCCATGGAGACGGGCACTGCATTAGCCCGGGCCATGGTGCGTGTGCTCCAGCAGGGATGCCAACTCATCAACATGAGCTACGGCGAGCACGCTCACTGGATCGGAGGGTGAGGATGTCACATACACTGTGCCTTTTTTTTCAATAAAGAAAAGGTCCATAAAGCTTATCGATTGTTGTTGCCATTGAGCATCAGGGGTGTGCGGAGGGGTACTGACTCGTAGGACTAAAGAGTGTAATAGCTGTCGCCACTCTTAAGCCACGGTTCTGTGTTGAGCATTTATTGTGAAGAAAACGGTGTGTTGTGCTTCTGGCTAGTTTGACGAGAAGTGAGAAGGATCGCACTGGCACCTAACTATTAAAGAGCCACTCACCAGGTTTGACAATTTTGAGCCTACAAGCACAATGTTCACGATCACGTCTGCTGAAATCTGCAACGCTGCGCACCGCGGAAGTGGGTATATTTCAAGATGAACGCTGCTCCCCCCCCTTTTGCGGGCGCGTGCCCAGAGAATGAGGGCATAACGTGCGCGTATAAATGGCCGTACGTACACGGCAATGCAGTAACGTTGGTCCTCTACGTAGACGACTGTGCTTCGACGTTCCTAACAGTGGCACGTGACATGGCGAAAATTATTTAACTCTACATGCGTAGTTTATGTAATTTGTTGCTTGAAAATATTAATAAATCCTGAGCAAAATAATGAGACGCAATAAGGGAATGTGCACGTATTCTTTCCATTTTTTTCTCGTGAATTGCAGTGAGATGCTGGGCTAATGTGCTAGCATTTCGCATGCGTTCGTGTCCCCGCTGTCAGCGCATCGAGCAGACGACAGCCGTGGAAGCGAAAGTAACGCTCCTATGCGTTCACGTGCTCATCATGGTCAGCTATTCTACCGCGTCTCAGCCAGCGTTTCCGAACCATCCCAGTAGATCACAAAATAAGGCTGGTCAACGACCAAAAAAAAAAAAAAACGCCACTCGTGTGTTTGTTTGGGGGTTGGGCTTGTTCGGGCACATTGTTCGCATGTGACCTATTGGCCGAATGCGGGAGAGGGTAGGGAAGAGATTTGGCTTGCAAAGGCTACGTGGGGAGCAGTTAGGGTTTCGAGCATGCCTCCTCTCATCCCTGTTTTGTGCCACTTCAAAAATGCAGCTTTCTCAGCTCGTAATGAACCGATTGAAAAAAATTTTGTGGCATAATGCTCCTCATCGGACACACAACTACTTTCATGGTCCAAGTAAAATTTATTATAGGGCCTGTTGAGTGGCCTTAAGGAGCCACTGAAAAGCTGCTCTTCAAGCTCGGCAGATACATATGAGAAGAGCACCAAGGGATGTTGGCCTGCAGAGAGGAGCTGTTTCAGCACAGTGAGGTCTGTGGTAAAGCACACCTGGCATTTGTACCAATTTTTCTTCTAGCCAGTGACTGGTACCTACATGCTTCAGTGTGACAACTAAAAGTACACTGGAGCTCTTATTGCACACGTGATAAAAGCCGGGGGGATGTGAGGCAACTTCTAGTGAAGCTGTTAAGGGGGGACGCGGGTCTTAGAAAAGTAAAAAATGGCCAAAAAATCGATTTTGAGAAAAACGCATTTTTCGAATCTTTGAACCTATAAGCACCTCTCCTCAAATTATTAACGCTAAATTCGATAAAAAAATAGGTTAAAATCTATTTTCAAACCATCACGGGAGTCGCAAAACAACTCGCAAAACAGAAAAGTTGTTCGAACTTCCCGCGCGCGCCGCCAGCGAAGCAGCTGGCGGATCGGCGCCATCTTGGGCTTGTTTTGAAGCTGGTTCCTTTGTGCGCGTTTTGTGGGCTCTCAAAATGGCGTAGCTCCAACACAACGACTGCCCTCCCCCGTTTTGCGAAGCCGTCTGCCGGACCGCTGATTGGCTAGAGCGCGCGCGCGCCGGCGAGCCCCCCCGTCTCGCGCTTACCATTGGCTGGCGCGGCGGCGCGGCCACGGTTGCTCGCTCTTTTTTTTTTGTTTGGTTTTGCTCCGTCGGCGCCTGCTCTCGTGCGTGTTATCTCGTCTGCTACCCGCTCGTGTACCGACGTCGCTGACGTATACGTCTTTCTGCATTTCGCCGGCATGGCTTGGGAAGCTCGCCTGAAGAAGAACACTCGTCAAGCTTTCGGCAGGAAACGAAAGCGAGCGTGGAATGCGCGGCAGAAGGGAGCGGCCTGCGCGCCGCCGAGAACGCCGGAGATGGCCGAAGCAGCGCATTCTGACAACGGGCTGTCGGAAATGCCTGTTATTGCGGAGGCAGGCTACTGTGCAGGAAATCTCTTCATGCGTCGTAGCCTTGAAAAGGATAAAACCAGGCTTCACAAATCGCGGAGGGAGCACCTGCAGAGCAGTTCAACAAAGGCAACACTTGCAAAGCGACATAAGCCTGCAAGAGACACTGCATACAGCCCTGGCATGCTGTAGAATTGTAAGGATGTCTGGGACAAAAATGTGTGTTTTACTTGAAATAGTGTTTTATGTATAAAAGGGCAATGTTTTTATATATAACATGTGTCTTCCTTTGGTTTTCAGTGCACTAGAACAGCCACAAAGTTGTAGACTGGGTTCCTTATACTGATTCAACGGCCAGTACACAGTTTTTAAATGAGCTGTGGCAAATATTTTGGGAAGGTGCATTGACACATTTGGTTCAGCCATACTCACATAATGTAGAGCTATACAACGGTGCCATTTTTATTGCTCTTGCTTCACTTTAGCAAAAGTTAGTTATTAGAAACTTTAAATGCGTTTTTCTCAGTTCGATGTTTTTGTGCACCACACTAAACCTTAGGGGTTTTTCTTATATGTTACTGTTGATTGAGAATGACAAACTTGGTATCATTTTATTTGTAATAACATTACCTATGGGGTGATGCTATTTTGATTACTCTAGAAGCATACTGTTAATTACAATTATGGATAGTAATGAGCGAAAATTGAACAGAATATCCATTGTAAGTGCTGGTCTGTTTTCTTATCTATATAATGCCTAAAAATTAATAAAAATAGCATCACCCCATACAGAAAGCCCTCAGCATTGGGGCTATGCATTTATTTTTTGGATCTGGCTTGATTAAGTTGCCAAAAAGCCCCCAATGAAGTGCATAATTAATTAAATTACAGATGTTAATATTTTTTTATCCACTGAAGCTACTTCAGAAACAATTACATATTTGAAATCAGCATGAAAAACTGTCCAAGATGGTGAGGTTTGGTCAAGATTGAGCCAAAAACAGAAAAAAAAATTTAAAGACCCTTGTCCCCCCTTAATCGGTGCTTAGTTACCACTGACCAGTTCTGCCATCTCGACTCAACAGTACACCAACTTTTGTAACTGACACCTCTGCACCTTAGGTTTTATTACCTGATTTATGAAAGTCTAAATAGAGGTGAGAGAAGCCCACTTTATGGATGAGCCTGCCCACAAATGATGTCAAACATAAACACAGCCGTTTATGGCTATGAGCTAACTTATGGCAGCTGTGACACTTTCATTCCCTGGGACAGTCCAGTATCTGGAAATACTAACGCTGAATGGGTAACAGAACTACTGTGGCATAATTCAAGCATAAGCAGACTGCTTGCTTTCTCTAGCTCGCATTTCCGCTCTATGCAAAAACCAAGAAAATTACAATTAATAGTTTGTTTTTTGTAAACTGATAATTATGCATGGCACCTGTCCCACCACATGGAGGCGGGGCCACAGAGCTTCTTCGATAATAGAGCATGTGGAATTTCAGTGGGAAAGATTCATGAGAATCTCTCTCTAAATCCGACCAGGGCTTGCTTGATTTTTTTCCTGCCTCTTCAAACCTTTTGCTCTCAAATTGAGTGGACCTTTTGTACAATTTTAATTTTACGCAATTGTGCAGTTACTAACTTTGTTCTATGCATCGTTATGTGGTAAAATGGCAATCTGTACCTGAATACTCTCGACGTAGCAAACGCTACGCACCATAAGATAGCACAATACCTCTCAGTCAGTCTCCATTAAAGTGCACTTTGGTATTGGTCCCAAATGGACCCCCTTTTTTGGATATCTGTAATGGCCAATCCCATCAATGTTGTCTTGTTGCATTTGCGACTAGATATCAGCTGACGGTAGAGAGGTGCAATCACATTGTCTGTCCCCTTTTGCCTACATGTGGACATCGCCACCTATGCACATGTTAGTGCTTCATGCTATGGTCATTCACTCCACGATGATTCTCCCAAATTTCGGCCACTTTCTTTTCATGTCAGTCTATGTATAATTAAGCTTTTCACGGTAAGTTGCTTGGCGTGTAACGAGCAGGCATGCTTCTTGAACGGGCTGCTACTTTGAGCACTGACCCTGCTGCCTCCTTTGACAGGCGACTGATGGAGCTCATGCATGAGGTGATTGACCGGTATGGAGTGGTGATGCTTAACAGTGCGGGCAACCATGGGCCAGCACTGTCCACGGTCAATGCCCCGGGGACGATGCCTACTTCCTCCATCATTGGTAAGCTCTCATGAACTGCTTAGGATGGGAACCACTCTCTGTCGGTGGGTGTCTTGTCTCTCGCTATTCTAGCAATGTGTAGGTTTCTTTCGTCCGCTTATGCCATATTTGTCTCTAGGCTCATGCCAGTAGCAAATTTTAGGTTCGAAGCAGTTTTAAAGCAAATACTGGTTTTAGTCAAATAATTTCTAATCTAATTTGAATAGTATTAATGACATACTATAAGTAAAATGAGCATGTTTGTCATGACCTAGCCAACCTGTGCAATATTCTTAAAAAATTTAAATGCCTGTGCGAATGTCTTTCTCTTCATCAATTGAGGGAGCTAAACGCAACTTCAAATAGTGGCAAAATTTGACACTTGGTAGGTTGCAAGTGACAACCGGTAAAAGGTTTTACGTTTTAAAATTTACTATACATGGAGCATATTGTCCCAGGTAATGGGTATGAGCCATAACTGTAGCGTGAAATCTTTTGGAAGTAGAGAAAGAAGAAGACTTTGCTTCCTGGTTTGGAGGCGAGCAAGATGTCGATTCATTGCTGTCTGTTATTTCGTTCGTGGCACTGGTGGAGGTGCGGGGTAAATGCGCCTCGGCTGCAAATTTTCAGCCGACACACCAAGATACTTGGAGACAGCTACAGCTCCCACGGCAAGAAGCAGTCGCCGCCTGCGAGGACTATCTCCTGAATACGGTCCCCTCTCTCAAGACGAGATGGCAACTTCGACTACCAACCAGGCGAGTCAAACCAACGACGCCTATTCTTTTCTCCCGCATGTTTTTCATGCGCCGCAAACACCACGCTCATTTCATGGAGACATTTATGAAGATGTTGATGACTGGCTTGACCACTTCAATCGAGTTGCCAACATCAACGAATGGGATGAAGCTCGCAAGCTGCGGAGAGTTTACTTCGCGTTAGAACTCTGCCAAAACGTGGTATGAGAATCACGAGGGTTCCTTTGCGACATGGCAAGGGTTCAGCCGACAGTATCATTGGCTGAACCCTTGCCATGTCATGTTTGTCTTTCCTTTCAGTGCTGCATACCGCAGCACTGAAAGGAAAGAGAATGTGGAGCAGGCCATCTTGTCTCGGAACCAAAGACCTAATGAGAGAGTTTCAATGTTTGTCGAGGACATGCTTCGACTCTTCAAGTGTGCCGACCCTACAATGTCCGAGGGAAAGAAGGTGCGTCATTTAATGCGTGGTGTAAAAGAGCAGCTCATCGCCGGACTCGTGTGCAATCCACCGACGACTGTGGCTGAGTTCATAAATGAGGCAACCACAATGGAGCATCATACTGTGACGACCAGCATCGGTCGTCACAGTATGAACGCCACGACGTCACCACTGCTGCATGCTCTATCGGGGCTGACAGGGAGAGGCATGCCCTCGCAGAGTTCATAAGAAGCGTCGTGCGGGACGAGCTGCGTCAACTCCAAGCAGCGGGACTCCAACCACCCTTGAATGCTCTCGCAGACTTAATCCGAAATGAGATCTGACAGGTGGTCACTTTACTCATGCCAACGAGGCCTGAGGCCCCTGTGTTAACTTAAGTGGCAGCTCTGCGATCTCCTGCACCACATGCTCCTAATCCCACCATGCGGAGAATGGATCAGGCTAGCCATCGATTCCAGGGCACCTCTTCGACTCCGCCACCCGCCTCAAGGTTTCCGAGTGCACCAACTTATCATTCGTCTGTATCGCGACAGAACGCCACAAAGGTCAGCGTGTGGCGTACGTCAGATAACCGTCCACTCTGCTACCACTGTGGCGAAGCGGGTCATGTCTACCGCAATTGCCAGTACCGCCAACTTCGTCTCCGTGGCTTTCACCCTGATGCTCGGTGCCCGTGTTACGGTGAGCGTCCCCGCGGCATCGAAGCGTACTTTATGGGCCAGCAAGCTTCTCGCCTTCGTCAACGCCCCCAATCACGATCACAATCACCTCACCGCCCCACGTCACCTAGCATTCCCTCGTCATCTTATGCTCCTTTCAGACGCCGCTCACTGAGTCTCCGCAGAGGAAACTAGAAACCCCGGCTCCTGGGGTTGAAGGCACGTCCCAACGAACTGTCAAAGAGCCTCCCTCGACGCAAAGACCTGACGAAGACCGTTCAGACTTTCCAGTCGTTTCCGAAAGCCATAAGACTGTTTCCGCCAACATCACCCTACACGTCGATAATCACGTCATCACTGCCCGAGTCGACACCGGCGCCGATTATTCAGTTATGAGCAGCGCCCTGGCATCCCAACTGAGGAAGGTAACTACCCCTTGGCAAGGACCCCCGTTGCGCACGGCAGGGGGCCACCTCGTCACGCCGACTGGAATGTGCACAGCCCCCTGTTCGAGTCCGTGCTTGGACGTTCACAGGGTCTTTCCTCGTATTACCTGTGTGATCCTGTCCACTCATTCTGGGACTGGACTTTCTTCGCGAACACAGCGCAATTATTGACCTACGAGACTTGCAGGTGTCGTTCGAGGACCCGTTTCACCCTGAGCCTAAAAACACCCACTTATCGAAGGCTGCCCTACGTGTATCCTCCGAATCTGTTACTATGCCTCCTCGCAGCAGCCTCTTTATTAACGTTGAGTGTGACTAAGATGTCCCCGATGCTGTAATTGCAGAAGGAAATTTGTCTACTTTTTGCACAACAAATCTGTGTTGCCCGAGGTATTGTTCAGCCCAGGAGGAAGCAGGCTTGCCTGTTAGTCACGAATTTCAGCGAGGAGTATTGCCATCTTACCAAACGCACTGCGATCGCATACCTTGAGGATATTGCTGACATCCCTGGTCCCTCAACATTATCTGCTCTTTCGTCGTGCGATGATTCCGCCATGACATTCGCAACCACTCTCGACGTAAACCAGGGTCTACTATCCGCACAACGGGAACGTCTTTTGAAGCTACTCGACTCATTTCGGGACTGCTTTGCTATGCCTTCGAAAGTGAACCAAACACTGCTTGCCAAGCATCATATCATCACCGAGCCTACCGAAAGACCCATTCGACAGCACGCCTACAGAGTCTCGCAAAAAGAACAAGAGGTTATACGCCAACAGGTCCAGCAGATGCTCAAGGACGATATCATCCAGTCATTGACCAGTCTCTGGGTGTCCCCTGTTGTGTTAGTAAAGAAAAAAAGATGGTACCCTGCGATTTTGCGTCGACTACCGAAAGTTGAATAAGATCACGAAGAAAGACGTGTATCCTTTACCACGAATAGATGACTCGCTGGACCGCATTCGCAAAGCTCGTTACTTTTCTTCCATGGATCTACGCAGCGGCTATTGGCAAGTTTCTGTTGATGAGCGCGACCGCAAAAAGACCGCATTCATTACTCCTGACGGACTCTGCGAGTTCAAGGTCCTTCTCTTCAGTTTATGCTCGGCGCCAGCTACTTTTCAAAGAATGATGGACACGGTTTTTTCTGGGCTAAAATGGCAATCGTGTCTTGTCTACCTTGACAATGTGATCGTCTTCTCGGACACGTTTGAGCAGCACGTTCAGCGCTTACAGGCAGTTCTTCAGGCGATTCGAACAGCTGGACTTTGTCTCAAACCTGAGAAATGCCACGCCGGTATACACCCAGACCCTGAGAAAACGAAAGCTATTGCTGCATTTCCTGTCCCAACGAACAAGTGCGATCTCTGCCGATTTCTGGGACTGTGCGCATAGTACAGACGCTTTGTCAAAGGCTTTTCTAAAATCGCTGAACCGCTAAATGAACTTGCAAAAGACGGCGTACCGTTTGTTTGGGGTCATGATCAGCATCACGCCTTTGACACGCTACGAAACCATCTCCAAGCCCCACCTGTACTCGATCACTTTGACGACAACCCTGCCACAGAGCTACACACGGATGCCAGCAACGTCGGACTTGGAGCTGTATTGGTTCAATGGCAAAATGGCGTAGAGCGCGTGATTGCCTATGCAAGTCGAACACTATCATCCGCAGAGAAAAACTACTCTGCAACAAAAAAAGAATACTTAGCCGCTGTTTGGGTTATATCAAAGTTTCGCCCTTATTTGTACGGTTGACCATTTAGGGTAGTTAGCGACCACCATTCATTATGCTGGCTCGCCAACCTCAAAGATCCTTCCAGTCGTCAAGCACGGTGAAGCCTTTGGCTGCAAGAATTTGACGTTACAGTCATTCACAGGACGCAAACACACTGATCCTGACTGTCTTTCACGTGCGCCAATTGGAAGTACGAACGCGGACGTTGAAGAGGATAATACATTTCTTTCCTCTGTATCAGCAACCAACTTGGCTCAACAACAATGCGACGACATGGAGCTAAGCGCTGATTGACTACCTTGAAGGCCGAAAACGCAGCCTTCCTCGACACTTCGCACGTTCACTGGCCTCGTTCTGCATCAGGGATGGAGTCCTCTATAAGAAAAATTTCGACCATACCCAGGCTATTTACCTACTGGTTGCGCCGACCTCGCTTCGGGACGATATTTTACATGCTTGTCATGACGAACTATCATCCGGACATCTTGGCTACACGCGCACATTGGAAAGAATTCGTCGCTCATACTACTGGCCACGCCTCGCGAAGACAGTCGAGCAGTACGTCCGCACACGCCGCGACTGCCAACGTCGTAAGACTTCACCTGTCCGACTAGCAGGACTACTACAGCCTATCGCCACGCCGAAAACACCATTCCATCAAATTCGCATTGACTTGCTCGGATCGTTTCCCACGTCTTCATCTGGAGACCGGTAGATTGTGGTTGCCACCGATTATTTAACACGTTATAGCGAAACAAAGACCCTGCCCAGAGCTGCTGCAGCCGAAATTGCCCAGTTTTTCGTCACTAGCATCGTACTTCGTCACGGAGCGCCAGCTGTAATAATTACTGATCGTGGTACGGCTTTCACCGCAGATATGCTTCAAGAAGTGCTGAGACTAAGTGGTACAGAACATCGGAAAACCACGGGTTATCACCCCCAAACAACGGACTCACTGAACGGTTGAACAAGACCATTGCAGACATGCTGTCAATGTATGTGGCCGTTGATCACAAGAACTAGGATGATATACTCCCTTACGTAACTTTCGCTTACTATACAGCAGTCAAAGAGAGTACAGGTTTCACCCCATTCCGCTTAGTTCATGGTCGAGAGGTCACTACAATGCTCGACGCAATGCTCCTTCCCAGTAATCTGGGCATGTTTAACGTGGACGCTGCCTTGTTTGCTTAACGCGCCGAGGAGGCCCGTCAACTTGCCCGACGCTGTATTCAGGCTCGCCAAACTGCCGACGCACGCCGCTACAACTTTACACACCGAGAGGTTACCTTCCAACCAGGCGATGAAGTTTGGGTGCGGGCTCCCATCCGACAGTGTGGTCACTCTGAAAAGTTACTGCGGTGCTACTTCGGCCCGTACAAAGTTCTACGCCGACTCGGTGACGTTACATATGAAGTTCTCCCTGAGGGCACCTCAAGTCATTCCCATCGGTTACCACAAAGTGATGTGGTGCATGTGTCAAGGCTCAAGCCATATTTCTCGCGTCAGCAATCGAACGTGAACTGACTTACTATGCAATGCCTATTTTTTGTCACTTTTGTTTCTTTTTGATTGTCTTGTGTCCTAACTCCTTTCTTTATTGAGTACTTCTAGGACACCAGCCCATTTTTTTTTTGCCTTACAACGCAGTTGCTAGATTCCATGGTAGCACCTTTTCTTTCTCATTCTTTTTTTCAATGCTCATCACCAGCATCGAGATGATGCTTTTCGAGGAGAGGAAATAATGTCACAGGTAATGGGTATGAGCCATAACTGTAGCGTGAAATCTCTTGGAAGTAGAGAAAGAAGAACTTTGCTTCCTGGTCTGGGGGCGAGTAAGACGTCCATTCGTCGCTGTCTGTTATTTCGTTCGTGGCAATATAAGCTGGTATTTAAAAAAAGCTTCTAAACTGAAAAAAAAAAAATGATGAATCGATGTGAGGATGATATGCTTATTTAACTTTGAAGTAGGGCTTTGCACGCTTGGTGCTGATTTTTTTTAACAGGTGTTTTCACTACTTAGCATTTCTTCACTGCAGTGAAAGTACCCTTGAAAGGGTCACATGCAGACTAATATACATTTAAACAGGTGCTTTCACGGCATAACACCCCTTTGCTGCAGAGGAACCACTTTTACAGGGAGTAATATACGAATATTATCCCGGCTGCGGCGGCTGCATTTCCGATGGAGGCGGAAATGTTGTAGGCCCGTGTGCTCAGATTTGGGTGCACGTTAAAGAACCCCAGGTGGTCTAAACTTCCGGAGCCCTCCACTACGGCGTCTCTCATAATCATATAGTGGTTTTGGGACGTTAAACCCCACATATCAATTAATATACGAACAATATACATTTATTCGTTCATATTGAATACTTTGAAATTTTGGATAATTTAAATTCAAATTGAAATACCTGTAATACTGTAATATTCAGTTGAATATTTGATGCATTTGAATATTTGCACATGCCTGATTGTTAAAGTACCGTAAAAAAAGTCACAGCTTTGCCGCAAAGGCGAATCAATGAACGCGATAGCAACAAAGTGGAAGGTCGCGCGCGCAGAATGGCAAGCAGATCGAAACGTGCCCCATGTTTCTCACGCACAAAGGACGCATGAAACGTACTCACAGGTACAGATTAACGCGAATAAGCATCTCAGTTGTTACTTCGCTGTATCTGAAAAGCACGCCCTTTTCGCAAACGGAAGCTGAGCAACGATTGCAGTGACCTTTGTGAGCCCAGTAACTACAACAGAATCGTTCGGACGAAACTCAAGGGCTAGACAAGACGTACGATTCTCCACACAAAGGCTCGCGATCGAGCGTACACCCCCTTATTCTCCACGTGGGCCAAAGTACACGTGAGAGATGAGAGCAGTCGCATGCTCACTGTGCCATCTTGCTGATACAGTCGAATCTCGATAATTCGAACGAAATTTCGTTCGAATTAAAAGAACTTTGAATTAATGAAAACTAAGGAGGGCTCCCTATGCAGTGGTGCATGGGCATTCAGGGGGAAGTTTCAGAAGACTTACATTCATTCACAAATCACAGGACATCCGTCATTAATTGAAGTAATCCGTGATGCACGTCTGTACATGTTCGCCTTGCAGTGAGTCAATCAATTTTGCACGCAGCTTGCAAAGCATGTTTGCTTTGGTTTCAGCATTCTCCTGGTAAGAGAAGTTGGGCGTGGCAATGTCCAGTGTTGACACACTCTAAAGACGACGACAACAAAGACTGCATCTCCGCTACTGCCCTCTGCGCCAAAGCAGCAGTGTGGCCAGCATATGACGAGAAAGGAGGAGCGTCTAAACGCGGAGAGAAGCAGATCGGCATTTTTATGTATTTTTTTTGCTCTCATCGCATACATCATTGAAAGGGGAAGGGTTACGTGGCAGGGACGGGGAAGGGGGAAGCGTGGCACCAGCGCGGGAGAGAGCCACACTCCGCGACAGCTTTCTTTTTTATTTCCTCTGTCTCTTTGGGTGCGGTGTTGAAAGGAGGAGGGTGTTTATGTGGCAGGGGCGGAAAAGGGTGAAGCGTGGTACAGGCGCGCCGCAGATCGGCATTTGAGAGAGTGCAAACATCCACCGCAGCCTTTTCTTTCCTTTTCCTTTCCTTTGTGCGCACCTTTGAGGTGTCTGAGGTGCCGCCGCGGGATTGGGCGGGGTGCTGAGAGCATTTTCGGAGCACAGTATGTTTGAATTAACCGTCGCAAGTGCTTGTTCGTTCAAACTACCAGGCGTTCTCGCCCATCAGAATACACATAGCTTTGACAGGACCTCATCATGAGTTCGAATTAACCAAAGGTTCGAATAAAGTGTGTTCGAATTAATGAGATTCGACTGTAATGTTGAAAACGCGGTAGTTCCCCCCCCCGAGATACCTGCCAACAGCGGTAAGTGGTAGGTATGAATAGATTGCCGTTTGAACATTGAAGGAGGTAGCTCTCTGTGGCTCAGTGGTTAACGCCTCGCATTCACGGAGGTCCTACATTCAATTCCGCACATCGGAATCTTTTTCTGGGATTTTAAAAATTTTTTGCGTTTTCATATATATATATAGATACGTATACATATATACGGTGCATGACATCGACACCGACGCTCACGTCAACGCCGGCTGTGAAATCCAGCCCTGAGTGTCCATATAATTGCTATCGCAATAAAATAACATATAATGTTCATTGTAGAAGAGTTAGGGTGTGCAAACACGGACACAAGAAAGCAGTTGGGACACCACAAATGCCACCAAATAACTACAAAAGCACACAACAGGGAAAACGAAAAGAAGGCATGCAAGCTAGGGGTGCGCAAATGTTTTGAACTTTGGAATACTTTTCTAACACTGTATAGTATTCGGTTTCATTCGCACTGGAGTCTTGATTATTCAAACTATTAAAACTTCCAGAAGACAAATGCAGCCAACGTTCAAGTGACAGTGGATCCTTCAGATTTTTTAAGGCAGAGACTGCTGCACCGCATGGCGCACGAGCCACCTCCACACAGAAACGGCTGCTGCGCCGCACGGAAGCCACGCCATGCACTCCAGTTAGGCGGTTCGTTTGAATAGTCGGAGTGTCTAGCGGTATGTCTAGACGTAACGATAGAAGCCATTAAAGTTAATAATACCCAAACGATCAGCAGTTGTGCTGTAGTTGTTTAGAGCAACACATTAAGAATGAGTGAGGTCGGTGGTTCGAGCCCTATTGCAGTCTTTGTTAAGTTTTATTTTTTTTTTGTTCGTGCATGTATTGTTTTACATTTACGTCTCCTCATCGGCCTTCCGTCAGCCTGACTTTCTGCTGGTGGTCCTGTCCACAGACCTTTAATATTGGATGTTTGATAACTCCCGCAGACTTGGGTATATTTATTATGTAGTGTTTTGCGAAATAATGGCGAGGTGCAAAAGGACACGAAAAATTCAAATGCAGCTGGCTGCATTGGTTTCTCAGGCACACACGTCAGGAATAGTGATTTCCACAGTTTATCAAAAGTTCTGATGACAGAAAGGCACGCTGAAACGTAGCCACAGGAAACTTAGCTGCAACGTAGCCACAGCAGGCCGCTTGAAATTCTGACGTGTCACCGCAATGCTCTAGGCAGTTAGCACTTGATAAACGATGCCCAAGAGCAAGTGCCGACGGCGTTAGCCCATCTAACTACAAAACAGCTTGTCTGTTTTGTTGAATAACATGCACGGCCTGCGACAGCTCGGGAGCATTTACGTAGCAACGGATAAGAACGGCTGTACGTGTTCGCACTTGACAAAACAGCCGGTCTTGCAGTAGCTTTGGTCTGCGGAGATGACAGGCTTCGTAAGAACACTACAATAAAGTTGTTTCCATCCATCGCTAGAAAACTTTGCAGATGCACTGGGGTTTTATGCGTGTGCGTCTGGTCAGTCACATGTACCGTATTTACTCGATTCTACCGCGCCCTCGATTGTAACGCGCACCCGATTTTCACCGCGAAAAAAAAAAAAAAAAGAACGTAAGACATCGATTGCAACGCACACCCATTTTTCTCGCTGGCCCGCACGATCACACCACTCGAAAAAACGACTCCTTTCGGGAGCGCCTTCCATTTAAATATAAGGTACGGGCGAAGCTTGTGCCCATCTGACGTGTAACAGAGCATTGCCATCACTGTAGTTTTACCGTGGACCGATGTCAGCACGCGAACTTGCTTCGCCCCCTTCTTCTCGACGGTTGTGGTGCCAGGCATGTCGAAGTAAAGAGGCGTCTGATCGGCATTCCTGATTTGCCCAAGCAGGTAGCCGTTGTTGCGCCGCAAGTTTAGGACGAACCTCTGAAAACTGTGAAGCTTTTCATCGTACTCCTCCACAAAACTTTTCGCATATGCATGTTCCCCTTCAAAGGGAAAAGCCTTTCCTCTTCATAAAGTTAGTTAGCCAGCACCTGCTTGCTTTAAACTGGCTCCGAATTAGACCTTTTTCTAAGACTAATTGCATAGCCCGCACTTGGAGCAGTTCTGTCGTCACGGGCCGCTGTGCCGCTCGCTGCTCAAGCACATACTCGCCAAGCAGCTCTTTAATTTGCGGAAACCGACCCTGCTGTGGTCCACTGAAGCCTTTGAGTGAAGCTTTGCTGTCAACAATCTTCTGCTTTTGTTTCCGCCGGTCCCGCACGCACGTTTCGGGAACTCCGAACGACCGCGATGCGGCCCGATTTCCGTTAGTCTCTGCACACGCGATGACTTTTCTTTTAAAAGCGGCATCGTGGTGCACTCGAGTTTTTGGAGTCGGCCCTTCCACGCCGTCGATGCTAATGCACTACTAGATGACGAACTCCTCAGCACACGTACGAAGTGCCGCACATGGGAAACACATAGGCAGAAATGGCGGACGCGCCATGCCGACGCACGTAGGGGGCGGCCATTTTGGACTTGCCGATGGCAATAGATTGACCGTAATTTCTTTGTTCGTACTCGATTCTAACGCGCATGCACTTTATGAACTCGCTTAACCGGAAAAAAGGTGCGCGTTAGATTCGAGTAATTACGGTAAACTGTGCAAAAGAATTTATTTTATCGTCGACCTTGTTTAATCGCAACAAGCAAAACTCTGCAGCAAGTACACTTTCACCTTTGGCAACACCACGCTTTACATTGCAATCTATAAAATGCAGCACATTCAGCAACAATAATTCACACTCACACCGAGAAACTTTATGGCACACACACTCGGATGAAGCTGCAGCACGGTGGACGGCCGCGCTAGCTCTAACCTTCAGGTTCAACTGGGCATCCATCACTTCCATGTAGCAGCGACGACACAGGGTCTCCGGTCCTCCTTGGGGGCGGCCTAGGCCCAGGCCACGATTTTGCAGGAGTTTTCAGTAAGGTTGTCACCACCAACACACATCGCAGGGAGCTACCATTTCACACTGTTTACCTTTGACAGCCACAGTGCCTATGGCGCCCCCTGTATTTCCAATGCTTGTAATATGTGTTTAATTAACAAATATAAGCTAAGCGACTCGTCACCCACCTGCTTATTGACATTTTTGTATATTTAACATATTACACATTAATAGTGTACACATTTAAATAGCTTTAGGTAATAGTTTTTAAAGCGACATCACTTTCGTGCGGCGCAGGAGCCATTTCTGTGTGGGGCTGACTGCTGCGCCGCGCGGTGCAAAAAGACGCTGCCTTTTTTTTATATGCTCTACCCCATCACACAATCCCAGTGCTAAGAAACTGTCTTTTATTCGATTGCTACGGTAGCAAATCTGCAAATATATTGACTCCAAAAAACGCCGATTCCAGCATAGAGATGCACTGCGCCATTACAGTGACACATTCATATTTTTTATATGCTTCATCACTACATAATTTCGCGTTGTGGCACGGCTGCTTTTAGGGCTCCATTGTGGTCATAAATGAATCGACTCTGCTTCCAAATTTTTGTGTCAGTGCTCCCTTAAGTTTGCATCACTTTGGAGAAATGAAAGCAGTTGACTGTTGATGAGTTGGGGGGCATATAGGCATAGGGCAACCGTGCTGCACTGACAGCAATTAATACTGCATGCTTTTATTCGGGGCAACCCATACATGCTGCGGCTCATTACCCAAAGTTGCTTGAGCATCATGGGGATTGCACAATGTTTTCTTTAAAGAACAATGTGAAAAAAAGTCTCATCACAGTGAATATATTTCGTAAAAACCTCCACTTGAACGAAGCTTTCGTGAGTATTACCACATACGGTATAGACACTTGCCTAGGATTGCCATGAAATTCCGCGACCACCTCGGCCATTTCTCATTGGCTTGCAGCTTCCAGAGCATGATGACGCATCACAGCGCCTATGTTATCGTTGGAGATGCGCTGTCTGCCACCACACGCATATTCTCATAAATTTTTCGCCACTGAGATTCTCGGTGACTGATCGCAATCCACCATGACACTGCTGGTGGGTTTGGTGCACATGCAAGCTGGGCAGAATCGTTTTCAAACTCCCACCACATTTTTAACGCAGCATGCAGTACAAAACTGCCACTCGTCATTAGCCCTGCAATCGTGCATGACAAGCAGATTGTTATGAAAGCACACGTGGGTTTAGCATGTACCTATTCCAAGCGTAACTACATTCTGCCGCAACCGCTGCAAACATCAATGATGTGATCATGGGTGACCACGAAAGTATGCGCATCCAGTGCACACAGACTCAAAGCAATGTTGCTTGCCGCAAGACTATGGCCAAAACCACATCGATGCAATCACGAATAGCAACAGTGCAGTTCTGAAGGCACGCGCACAGGCAGCGTTTCACAGATTCAAAATGGAACGACCGTTTGCTGCAACCATTGTGTATGAAACCACAGTTGCTATTGTTGCGTTCATTCATAGCGAGTAGGCTCCGAAGGTGCACAGCTTACACAGCCAAAGAATAAAGACAATAAAGCTGTAAAATGGCACAAAGCGTTGGAGCTATCCTATCGTTTGCTTATGGCTATGGTAGTGTGGAGCTTCGGCACTTTCAGGCGCAGTTTTTAGTTGGCCCCCAGCGAAGCTTTGGCCAACTAAAAACTAAATGGTGTTATGCACTCTGTTCGCTACAAGGGTCATATGAATATGGTGCCGTAAAAGTCCACATATAGCTAGGACCTGCATATTGTTCAGGGTGTAATCTGGGGATAGCAAAGGTGAGAAAAGAAGTTTTCCCCCGAATATAGCCAGAGTAAAATAGAAAAATGCATTTATTAACTCACTTCATTCATCGTCGTTGTCGGACGCACTCTCTTTTGAAGCTCCCCTGTCGGAAATGTTCTCCCACAGCACATCATGCCCAGTGCCATCAAGCCCGTTCGAGATGGAGCACTTTTTGAATGCGCGGCAAAGGAGCACCTTGGGAATGCAGGCCCAAGCCTCAACTATTCACGTGCACAGCATCGCTGGCGAGGCCCGTTTCAGCCGCCTGGCAGGCGTCACTTCTGGTTATCCAAACCTCATCCACTCTGCATACAGGCATTTGACATGGTCCCTAAATGGCTTATTAAGACACACCTAAAGCGGCTGCAGCTGCGATGTCATCCATCTCGGGATGACGACGAGCTTGGTGTGGGAGTCGCGCAGCAGTCACTTTACGTAGTCGGTCAGGTGACACCGAAACCTGTAGAGCACAAGCATAGAAGGGAGCCCCAGCAATGCTCTGGGTCGTCGACGCCAGAAGTACTATATTCAGTAAAGCACTATACTCTGGGACAACGTTCTGCGGCAATGAAGGAAAAGCTATGAGGACGGAGCTACCGCTGCTGTGCTTCTCTGCGAAGTAATCCGGTTCGGCTCACGTTTCCAATGACGTCCGTGTTCAAGTAATCTCACTGCACATGTGCGCTCACCTAAAGACGAAGACGCCATTTTGACTGCAAAGTGCATGTAAAACGTGCGGTGTTTTCATACACGCAAAAATGTGAAATGACTCTTCAGAAAGCAACAATAAATACCAATATCTGCTCGGTGCGTGCAGTATATTCTTATTAACAGCATCCACTAGAAAATAATGCTCTTGTTTTTTATTATTTTCACGCGAAAAATGCGAACGCATTTGTGGCACTATATTCTAAAGCGGTGGCACACGCGCACTTTGGCTCCATAGTCTTCCCTTCATTGCCACAGAAAGTTGTCCCTGAGTACAGCGATTCGTCCATCCACCCCTTGTCCTGGCAGCGGACGACGAGATTTTTTTGGGAACTTCTCCCCCTTTGGCAGCGTCTTTTGTTTGAATACCACGTAGGGTGGTAGCTTGCGACCGTCTCCAGTGCAGGACAACATTATTCACCAACGTTTTTTCGCTCCCAGATGATTGCACGATAGCTTGCTTGGAGCCTTTCTGATGCACTGTCAGTGCCAAGGGCATATCTAAGTATACCGTTGTTTGATCTCCGTCGCCAATCTGGCCCAGCTGAAATGGGACAGCCTTTTGCAATGCAATTACATACTTTTGAAGCTTCACAAGGTCCTCTTCGTAGCTCTTTGGTAGCTTCTGCAAGATTGACGTAAGCCGACGTAGCGAGATCCCAGCGTGGATCGTGAAGAGAGACACCCACTGCTTCCTCGCTTTGAAACCCTCTGGCTGAATGCCTTTGTCTCAGGTGATTTTTCTTGTCTTTGCTTGTGGCAGCTCGATGTTCATTTAATAGCAAGATGTGCAGCTTGCTGCTCCCACACAAAGTCTGCGAGTTCTCGTTCTATTTCAAGAAATGCTCTATTTCTTGGTCCGCGGAAACTTCATTGCTGGCCGCTGCAAACAAAGAGGGCATTTTTCTGCTTCCGCCAACTGCAAATACTTCACTCGTTGACTCCGAACTGCCGCTCCGCGACACAGTTGCCAATGGTTTTGGCAGCAGCGATACCTTTCCTTTTAAAAGCAGCCGAGTACTGCCTGCACGGTGCTGACATGGCATAAAATCACAGGAGCCAAATTGTGGTAGTCGTTATCGGCACCAAGTTGAAGCAAAGGCCACTGACCACTGTTGCATGCATGGGTCTATAAGGCTAACGCCTGCTACCGCCACTAACACGTAGCACCTAGAGCACCTAGAGCAGAAGAGCGCTAACACCTAATAATGATGATGATAGCACCGCCATATGTTGAAACGGAAATTGAATTTCGGACGGAAAATTTTGAGACCTGCATATAGTACGTGGAAGAAATTTCGTACCCTAAAATCTAGAAAAAACCCCGGGCTACACTTGGGCTTCTACAGTATTTTCTCATGTACAACATGCCCCTGCTTATAACCGGCACCCTTGACTGCTGCAGGAGGAAGAAACAAAGTACGCACATATTGACGCAAAGCTACCTTCCTTGCAATAATTTGAATGCATGTCATCAAGCCTACTTGCAATTTCTCATACAACTTGCACCCTGAGCAGAGCTCGGAAGTTTTCTGTGTACCGTATTTACTTGCATAATGAGCACACTCTCATAATAAATGCCTGCTTAATTTCAGTCGTCAAAATTAGTTTTTTTTTTCCCGTGTAATAAACGCACCCCCTGCATTTTTCCGCTGCAGTCCCACTAACTGACACCTGGCACCTCCTTGCCCGATGGGTCTCTTCTGTTTTTTATTATGCCGACCCTCCTCGGCCACCTTGGCTCGCTCCCTCCTCCCCTCCCCTTCGCCCGCTGCCGCACACCGTATAGTTTTTCTTTCTATCTCTGCACGGCAAGTACACAGTCTTTTTAAAATATCTATGTGGGCCACAGCGGGGTTCATGAACAATGTGAGTGTAGAGACATCGTAGCTGACAAGCACACAGTAATTGAAGGTCACAAAACTTCTCACGCCAACTGACAATCGCTTCCTGCAAATACGAAACTTTAAAGCCCAACCAGATGCACGAAATTTCCAAGCGACAATGACAGGATTTGCTATCGCTATGGTTGTCGCGATGGTCCATTCCTTGCCATTGCGTCGCAGGTTTCTGGAACAACAGAAACAATCGCTTTTCGCCCAGAAAAGATTGTGACTATTCCTGCAACTTCGTCCCCGATTCTCGCTTCGGTTGCAGGCGAGGCGGTCATCGTATTCTGTCGTTAATCTTGTTATCGACGGTTTGTTTTGATGCTTCGGTAATAGCTTGCTGCAATGTTAGTTGCTTGTTACCAGCTACAATGTCAACAACGTCGTCGTGCGAGGTTGCCACGAAGTGGCCAAAGTGTGCCGTGGCATCGTAGCGCATGCTTCTGGGTATTCCTTGAGATCACAGCAGAGTAGAATCCCGGTATTACGTCCCCTGGTTTCACGGCAACCTGCATTTTACGACTGATTTGTCCCGTTCCGGCGAAATCCCTATAGACGCAATGCATTAGAAACCTCAATTATCCGACGTCATTTTACGACGAACCTGCATTTCTTGACGATCCACACAAAGCGAGGGGACAAAATGGCGAACAAAAGGGAAGTGCTGCCGGTGTCTTTTGCTGCACCAGCAGGAGCAACCTTTTGCATGTTGAGCGCTCGGAAAAACAGTTCATTTTGGTTTTCACCTGCTGTTCGTTCATCTTCTTTTCACCCTATTAGCGGCTGTGAAAGCCGCATAAAGGGGCGCGGTTGTGGTTTTCCCCATTCTTTTGAAAATACCCTTTTTGAACGATCATCTTTCTTCCGCTTTCGTCGCGCAGCGGCGTCCGAAGTATTTTGTCTAGGGAAGGCTAACCTGTGTAGCATCAGAGTTGGGGGGGGGGGGGGGGGTCATCATTAGGATGTAATGTAATGTAATCTGATTTAATGCTTCATTATTAGGACTTACACGAAAGCGCATCTCAAAACGATGCCTCGTACTTTCAGCAGTGCAGCTGCCGTCTGCTATCAACAATAACACTTGATGAATGAATGCATCGCTCCCGCTACGGCAGCTTGTACAGCAATGTGCATAATTGTCTGAACTCGCAGTCGTGCATCCACAACCGGTGAACGCAGCTCCATTAGCATATTCTCGAGCACGTCACCTCCACGTACAATATGGCGTACCCACTATCGAAGATGCGCGTGCTTTCTTGAACACAGAACCATTGGACACACAACGCACTCCGAGAGGCAGCGGCGCCTGAGGAGGAAGGAGGCCCTGACCCGCCGGCGCTGGCGGCTATTCGCGGCGCCTTCCTTCCTCCTCTGTGCGCGACGCCAAGTCACACAGCGAATACGAACAGCGGCGCCGGGTGCCGAGACATAATACGGTGGCTTCACCACGAAAGCCAATCGAAAAGCGCTTTACAACAGTTCAATGACATGCCTCTGAAATGCGAACTTTTCTTCTACTCCTAGCTTTCAAAAGGGTCAGTTTCAGCTAGGGCGCCGTGGCCCTCTTTTCACTTTTTTTCTTGGAGTGGATGTGTTTTTCGCGATCATATCGCACGGCTATGCGAGATGTCGCGAAAACGCACAGCTTTATCGCACGGCAAAAAGCTGAAAATTATGGAAGAAGCCTAGAAGCAGCACGGAGCCACAAAAGCAAGTATTGCCCGGGAGCTAAAAATAGTGGAGTCTTCATTGAAGACTATTTTGGCTATCAAGGCTTCAATTTCTCAGAACGCAATCAAGTTTGGACTGAAGTGGAAGAATGCAAAAGGAGGCGAACACGAAAATTTGGAGAAATTGCTGGTGAAGTGGCTGCTTCAAGCTCTGAGCTCTGCCATCATTAGTGACGGCGCCATCCTCAGAGAGAAGGCCGACCTTGTGGTGTTGCGCCTGGGCATCACCGATTTAAAGGCATCAAACGGGTGGCTGGATTGCTTTAAAAAGCGCAATAATATCGTCTTCAGCCGCTCCTGTGAGAAAGCTCCTCCGTAGACATTTCCACAGTGCAGGAGTGGAAAGGGTCACTGCCGGACTTGTTTGCAGAATACAAGCATTGTGAGGTTTTTAACGCGGATGAAAGTGGCATATTTTACCACGTGTAATTTCAGCAGACCCTTACTTAAAAAGGTTGACAGTTGTCACGGAGGGAAGCGCAGTAAAGAGTGCTTGACGGCCCTGTTCTGTGTCGACAAAAACGGTTCTGAAAAGCTGCTTGTGCTCGTAAGACGGAAATTTGGCAAGCACAAATGCTTCAGGAATTTGCGGACGCTGCCTTGCAGGTACGACTTTCACAAAAAGACGTGGATGACGTCCGCTATATTCACCAAGTTTCTACAGCAGTATTCACCAAGTTTCTACAGCAGTTAGACACCGATATGGGTGCGAAGGCGAGAAAAATTCTTCTCTTTGTGGATAACGCACCATGCCATCCACCCAACACAACCTGCCTGCGGAACATCAAGGTTGTGTTTCTCCCGCCAAACTGCACAAGCAGTCTGCAGCCGCTGGATGCCGGAATCAAGTGCCCGAAGCAGGGCTACAGAAAGCGGCTTATGCAGCTTCGGCTAGCGGCAATGGAGCGCAGCGAGGAAGATTTCCTTGCTTGACGCTATGCACATGATCGCCAGTTCGTGGAGTGCACTGTCGCAAACCACAATTGCTAACTCATTTAAGCATTGTGGCCTTGTGCGAGAGGCTGCCTCCACTGCTGGCGACTCCACATCCTCGATGGACGAAAGCGCCATCGATGACGACGACTTCGAGCGTTTGAACCCGGCTACAACGTTCGCTGAATTTGTGGAGACTGACGACAACGATGCCACCTGCAGTGAACTGTCGCTGGACGAAGCTGTCGTGGAAGAACTTCTCGGTGGCGACGCTACTGCGATGTCTGACGAGGAAGACGCTGCTGCCGCAGATTCTGCCGTCCCAGCATCATTTGCCGCTACGTATGTACACGCGGCGCCACGAAGGATGTGCTTTTGGACGTTTCCAAGCTTGTGGGGAAGCTTTTGCGGATGGGCTCAAAGAAAGTGCAGAAGAAGCTTACGGATTTTTTTTTTAAGTGTGTGCCATGTTTCACTACAGCTATTGGGAATTGTGCGAGTGGATTGTGGTGCTCTCAAGGTTCGTTTGAACGAATCATAACTAGTACATACACGGCAGTGTTCTTTTTGCTTTGTTAAGGTTTCTCACTAATCCGCTTGCTTAACGTTTCTTTTGTGAGTGTAAATTATCTTGTTTGGATTTTACAGTGCCCGCATTTGACGACGATTTCGCGCAGTCCCGAGAAATTCATAAAATCGGTATTCCACGGTACTATTGTTGCGGTTAAACGACTGCGAGAAAAGATGGCCGTGATGATGAAGTGCAACAAAGAAGCTTAGCAACCTTTTTTTTTTTTTATTGCCACATTTTTTTGCTTGTATTAAAAAAGTTTTCATAAAATTGGCCACGCATAATAAACACACCCCCAACTTTGCTCAGATTTTTCGAGAAAAAAGTGTGTTCAATATGCGAGTAAATACGCTATTTTGATCATGTGATATGCGAGCAAATGCATTGACTCAATGTGCGCCCAGGTACATCTCAGTTGGTGAGTGCTCACTGCATGTGGTTGCTTGGACAAAAGAATGAGTCATAATCGTCAGATCTTACCAAATCTTGTGGTTTGTAGAGGAAATTTTGCTACATTGAACTTCCACAATAAATTTTTGACATATACTATCAACTTTGTTGTAGTGTCGTTCGATTCTGTATATTCTGACTGTATATCAAACACCACACATTATAGCTTGTATTGTTTAAGTAAGATTACATTGTGTATCAAAGAAGTGTTACTATGAAATCTCTGTGTAAGGATTTTTTTTACAAGTGTAGAAAGTGAAATATTGAGTGAAAGTCATTAGGGTACGACTCAAAGGCTGTGTGCTTTTCTCACACTTTACTTTCTAGCTTACCAACTGGAGTTGTGCTAAAAGCAAAATTTTGATTGTGAAGCGAATTCGATACCAAAGTGTGAGGGTGAACCGAATAAAATGTTTTGCACATATTTTTCAAACATTTTTCTAGTACTCTGAAGCCAAATCGCAGAAGAAAATATTGGAGAGGATTCCTAAGCATGTTGCTATCATATTCTTTTGAAATAGCGGCATTAAAGTTTCTTTTCACTATAGGTTGATGAAGTGCTGCAAGAGTTGTTTCAAGGTTATTGTATCAAGAATAGAATAAGGCAATGCAGAGGCCGAATTGTATTTATATACATAGTTTGGTTCAACCATTGTGTTGCCGCCAACATTTAACGTATGAAAGGCCACGATGCTATTTTCTCAGCCTCTCATCTTTTAAACTTCTCAAAACGCCCAACTGATGTGGGGAACAAGGATGTGCTCCCTTTAAGCCGAGAGCATGCCTTGTGTCAATATATGAAAACATCTGAAATTTCATACGCTAAAAATCTTTGGTGTCTGATTTTTTAAACTTCCTGCCCTGATTTCAAGTCCAAAAACAGCATTGAGCCCCCTCCTCTGCCACATCTATGACCTTTATGTTGGAAGCAACGTTTACTTAGTTGATACATTAGCAACTATATTTAAACCAACCATAGCAGAGCGCAGCGATAGTCTTGTTTCATCTGCCTCGTCCTAGTTTCCGAGCTGCATTTTTACTATGAAGGAGCACGAACGGCAGTTTTGCCTTAATATTAAAGTGTGATGAGGTGAAGCATGTTTAAAATCGGAAGGGGCCTGTTTCAATTGGACATTGACTGTATTTGTCTTTAAAAAATTCGACCATTGTGGAGCTTGAAAGGCAGCTTTACCGCAATACGAAAATGTGTTGAAGTGAAGTGTACTAAAAGTTTGAAGGGTTCATTTTTAGTTGGACACTGACTGTATTCGTTGTCGGGCAGTTCGCATAGTTTAGAATAGTGAAATTTCAGTGCGAATGGAATAGCAAGCACTTCTCGAAAAATATCCAAAAGTTTGAATATTTGCTGACCCTTAGTATCAAGATATAAAAAAAATGTGGCTCTTTTCAGTACTGCTTGTCACAAGTTGTGTTTTTGTGCCTGTTGCAGCAGTTGGAGCTTACGTTTCGCCGGACATGATGTTGGCCGAGTACTCTCTGCGGGAGAAGATGCCTGGCCTGGGGTACACGTGGACCTCCCGGGGGCCCTCGTAAGTCACACACTGTTAAGCCTACACCTCACGTATCCTTGTGATTGCCTGCATGCTCTTACTCATGTTACTACACTTGTGGAGACAGCATAAGCATGTCAAAATGCAGTGTGTTTAAGCTGACACACACACATGCACTGACACTTGGGCTGACATGCTTCTACATGCTACAGCGTGGATTTCTCTTCATGGCTTGGGTGATCTGCTGTAGCTTTTTGTGAGGGCTGGTTGTTTTCTTTGCACGCCTGCTTAATGGCTATGCTCTGACAAGCTTAGATTTTTGAAGCAGTATTTATTATTATTTAGGCATATTCATGCATCATATGGGCTTGTGTGCCCATACGTTGCGGGCATGTGTCAATATCTATACAGTCAAACTTCAATATTGTTAATCATGATTTCAAAAAGTTCAAGACTACAAAATTCACAATAAAACCAACTGTATTTTTCTCTCAGCCATAGCTCATAACGGTATCCTCGTATAACATCACAACCATGATGGAGTGACTTTTTAAGGTCCCGCATCCCAAATTGCGCAGGTTTTCTTTTTGTTGTTGTTGTTCTTGTTCTTGGCCTTTTGCTTGCTCTGGGTCTCGGTGGCTGCAGTGGCATCAGTCAAAGTAGTGACGGGATAAAATCATGTGATAGTTTAACTTCTTTCTGAAGTGAGTTTCCGCACCAACTTCAGCATTGTACCACAACAATATCTGCTGCCAAGAGTTAGTTATCATGCTGAGCTTATTTTGGTAATATTGACTGGTTGTGGGTGAAGAATATACCACTAGGCATGCTTGCTTTGTAGTCATTGTGAGAAGTTTACTGTATAAACCGGAATATAAGTCGAGATATTTTCAATAAAGCAAGCTTAAGTCACCCCTCGTCTTAAATAGCGGTGTCTAGCCGACAGTGCACTGCTGTCTGGCAACATGTGGCTTGCATGTGCATGAAAAGCTGGACACAGTCATATTCGCATTCAAATCCAATAGCAGGTTGTTTTTTTTCTCTCTTGTCCGTTTTTTTATGTTCGTGATTTGCCTCCGATCTGTTCTAAGTTCTTGCTCCGCTTGACATTGTGTTTCATTTTTAGTGGTCTTTCTTTCGTTTACTGAATATGAGTAGCAGTACGAGAAGGCAGTACTCGGCTGCATTTAAACTAGAGATTGTTGAGTTCACAGAAGCGAATGGCAATATGGCTGCTCAGCGCCACTTTTGGTGTATAAAAAGAAAGCATGCATTATTGGAGGGTGCAGGAAGGGAAGCTGCAGACGTGCAATCCTCGGAAAATGTCATTTCGTGGGCGAAGTGCGGTTCATCCGCAGCTGGAGAATACGCTAGGAAACTTTGTGTGGGAATTTCATTCGTGCTCACTGCCAGTGACTGTGGATACCAGTCGCAAGAAAGCTGTGGAACTCGCTCGAGAAGCTGGGCTTATGAGAGAAGAGTTTCGTGCGCCAAACTTTTGGGTTCATGAGACGCAAACGCAATCGATTCATGAGACGCAAACGATTTTTTTTCCAGTGGCGCACATCCATCTGTCGGAAGTTTCCAGACGAGTTCGAGGACAAGCTTATAAACTTTCAGGGCTTCGTGAACCGGCTTCAGGAGCAGAACAACTACATGATGGGGCAGATTGACAATGTCGATGAGACCGCCGTGTGGTTTGACAGGCCTTTCTTGACCATGATCACGCAGCGTGGCGCCAAGGATATGAAGCTGTTGTTCGCTGGCAACGAGCACTCTCATTTAATTGTCATGCTGGTATGCATGGCAGATGGTAGAAAGTTTTCGCCTTTCATCATTTTCAAACGTAAGACAATGTCGAAGGAAGTGTTCTCGCCCGGTGCTGTCTTTCGCGTCAACAAAAAGGCCATGATGCTCGAATGGAGTCTGGAACCGTCAGCCAGGTGCACTGCTGCGTCTTTGCAGCATGCTGGTGTTAGATGCGTTTTGTGGTCACTTAATCGACACTGTGCAGCGTGCACTGGGCGATGAAAAAATGGACCTCGTCATGATACCAGGTGGTATGACGTCCACCCTCCAACCGATCGAGGTTGTGCTAAACAAGCCGTTCAAGGACCGAGTGGGGCTGGAGTACCGAAAGTGGATGTCCGACGACAACCCAAAGACACCAACGGGCCGCCTGCAGAGGCCTCCGCTTGCAAATGTTTGTGACTGGGTGCTTTTCGCCGAATTAATCGCCTAATCTTAATCCACAATCTTAAAACGAGTCCATGTTTTATAAAATAAAAACTAATACCATGCATGCGCAATGAAAATTAAAAAAAAACTATACATTTCATTGCGGCAATACAGTGAAGTTAATTTACTGTGCGAAAAAAAAAAAAAAAAGGTAATAGGTGGGATAACTGCCAGTCAGAACTAGCTCATCTGATGTAGCATACGAGAGATTTGCTTTGATGATGGTGTAGGGCGAAAAAGTTCCCGAAATTCATCCTTGCGCTACGGAAAGGCATCTACTCGGGGAAGTTTGTGAAGTGGCTGGATAACATATGACTGAATGTTTCATAGCTTGTCTTGACAGCAATGTAATCAGGCAAACTATTCCAGAGAATAATGGCACGTTGGAGTGCAGACTTGTTGTACGCGTTTGTAGAGCCGTACATACGGGAATAGCTGAGATGATTGTGTAATCTACGTGAGAGGAGATATGGTTTGTGCAGACCAGTAACGGTGATTTGGGAGGGGTGGTTGATTTCATGAAAGAATGAAATCAAGGCAATGTCACGACGGATGTTCAAGAGTGGAAGTGAAAGTTTCCGTTTTATATACGATATACTGGAATGGGGGCTGTAGTTATTGGCAATGAAGCGGCTTGCCCTATTCTGAATTTTTCCCAATGTGTCAGTTAAGTATTTTTGATGGGGAGACCAGATCGAACAGGCACATTTTAATTGAGGGCGAACCAGAGTCAAGTATGATAATTTGCGAATGCTTGAAGGTGCAGCTTTCTAATTATGTCTTAAGAGACCAAGTGACCTGGAAGGGTTGGCAGAGATCGCTTTAATGTGGTCGGACCACGATAAAGTAGGTGTAAGTATAATGCCCAAGTACCGATATTGTGTTGCAATCGAGATAATGAACTGATTAACGCTATATGAAAATTCCGATCTGCTAGATTTATGTTGAATGACATTACTTTGCATTTTGAGACATTTAGAGTCATGACCCATGTACTACACCGATTAATTACATCGAGGTCATTTTGAAGCGACAAGTGATCTTTAAAGTTTTTGATTGGACGGTAAATAATGCAGTCGTCGGCGAATACCTTGATGCAAGAAGAGACATGTTGCGGAAAATCATTTATGAATATGAGGAAAAGTATTGGTGCGAGTACGTTGCCTTGTAGTACACCTGAAGGAACATCAGTTAGAGAAGAAGAAAAATCGTTGACTGTTGTGTACTGCTGCTGATTAGATAGAAAATTGTGAAGCCATTATAGTGTACGGGAGTCTAACTTTTAGGCGGATAGTTTCAATATCAGGCGACAGTGTGCAACCCGGTCAAAAGCCTTCGAATAATCCAAGAACATGCAGTCAGTGTGATAATTATTGTCCATATTTGGATGAAGATCTGTGGTTAATTCAAACAGCTGAGTCTCACACGCAAAACCCTTTCAGAAACCGTGTTGATTTTTGAAAAATAAATAATTGGATTCCACATGTCTATAAATATGCGAAGCGATGATGTGTTCTAGCATTTTACAACAAATGCATGTAAGTGAAATAGGACAGTAATTATCACATGAGGTTTTATTTCTACTTTTGAATATTGGTATTACTTTTGCCAACTTCCAGTCAGACGGCATTGTGCTAGTTTTTAGAGACTGCCGGAACATATAGAGTAGAATTTTGCTTGAGACCATTATTGAATTTTTTAGCACCTTAGAATGGATTCCATCTACACCGCATGTCGAAGATAACTTGAGATTCTTTATGGCTATAACTATGCCGTCTAGCTCAATGTCTATTGGTTCCATGAATTGGTAGTCAAACTCGGCTACGTAGGGTATGTTTGTACTGTTCTCTTTCATGAAGGAAGTAGTGAAAAAGGAATCATGTGCCGTTGGGCATTGGCCAGCTGGAAGAGGCACGTTGTTATAACCGTGTAATAAGATGTCCTGGTTTTCGCTGGTGGGATTGATGACTTTCCAAAATTTAGCTGGGCTGTTTTTCAGTTGTGTGGATAGATCAATAGAATAATATTTGGCCTCAGCCTTACCTAAAGCAGCGCAATATGCTTTTATGCAGGTTTTATATTTGAGCCAACAAGAAGAACTGCCCGAGCACTTTGCATTATTATATAGCCGCTTTTTCTTATTCTGCATTTTCTGAAGATTTTTAGTGAACCACGGATTTGATTTATCATTGCTAATTTTAACCTGTAGTACATATTTGTCTACTAACGTACTCAAAATTTGCTTGAAAAGCAGCCAGTTCTCTTCAACAGATCGATTGTGGAAGCATGGTAGGAAAGTATTTTCAAAAAACAATGCTAGTTGACAAATAATCTTCTGATAATTGCCTTTATTATAGTCTAAAATTTGTTTTACATGTACACCAGCTACAGGTCTGGGTATCGCTACTTGGAGTAACGTGTGGTCACTGAATCTGTCCAACTAATTCGTTTTATGTATTGTGTCCGGAGCAGTAATGAGAATAAGATCTAGAATGTTTGCACCACGTGTAGGCTTCAGAACAGTTTGGAAGAGGTTAAAATCTAGAGTTAAAAAATCATTTGACGTTTGACATGGTGATGACAGCGTGGGCCTGTCAATGAGGGGAAAGTTAAAGTCGCCTTTAAAAATTTCACATGCCTTGTTCATAATGTCTCGTAGCATAATATTGAAGGAAGAAGCGAAGTCCGGCGCTCGATAGCAGCAGCCTACAAGGATTTTGGAGGAAGGGACGATACAGGCTACCCAAATTATTTCGAGATCAGTATTAGTGTTCACTAAAATTGAAGTGATGGTTTTTCTTATACCCAGCATAACGTCACCTCCTCTTTTACCAGTGTGATCACACCTGTAGATATGGTACAAACTAGCTCAGGTGAAGATTTTATCATCTCTTATGGCGGGATTTAGCCAAGTTTTTGTGAAGGCGACAATTTCAGAACTACTGTCATCCAGAAAAGTAGAGATCAAATTCTGTTATGACATAGGGCTGCGTGTGTTTGTGATTGGCAGTGATAGTGAAGTATCAGTATGCCTTGGTCGTTTACTCTGCATGCGTGCGCAACGCTGTATCTGACAGATTCAATAACCGCATTTCTGACAGTCATATATGTATATCTTGGAAGCAATTCGTAGCTTGTCCACAAAGAGCTTATACGCATTTTTATGTATTTTCGCAAATTCGGTCGGCTTCCGTCAGGCGAGCCAAATTTCTGGTGAAATGTATGCTCGTATGGAAAATGCGGGACCATTTAGTTTGTGTGCGGAGCACAGGATTTGCTCTTTATCCTTAAAGAATGTTGCTTTTGCTATTATAGGCCTCCACTTCTGTGTATTTGTCTATTCGGTGCACACGCTCAAATTGCCGTTTCGTCACAGTGACGCCAAATTTTTCCGAGCAGCAGTTTACTATTTTTCGTTCGGATTTTGCCCAGAATTCATTAGGTTCATTGTCTAGCCCAAAGAAAAGAAGGTTAAATTGCCACAGTCTCTTTTCAGAGCTATTACACCGCAATGAAATTTCTGTTACCTGGCTAGACACAGCACGCAACACATGAGCACTAGGCTCAATTACACCTGTGCTATGGGGTGACGTGGAATTGCTTTCCAAGGCCGTGACTTATCCTTTAGCAACCGAATTTCATTGCTGGATTCAACATGCTTCTCTTTCACAGCTTTCATTTCGGCTAGCAAGGTAGCCTGGCCGTCTTCAAAATTACGAATTGCATCTAGAGCTTGAGCAAATGTGTCGGCTTCAGTTTTCGTCATAGGGCCCGGGTTAGATTCAACATCACCGGCGAGAAGCAACAATAAAGAGCATAAAGCACGGCACATCTTTCATATGCTTTAGCTTATCTATGAATTTGGGTGGGAATGACACCGCAACTAGAACATAATTACTTGTTCTGTAGCGCATGGCACCTTTAAGGTAACTAACGTGTAAGAACAACCACCGTAAGCTTGGAATTCTCGGCGCGATGTCGTGCCCGAGGAGGACGGGTCCTGGCTGACTTATGAACCCTATGCAGTCTGTGCCACCACCTGGTGCCGCGATTAGAGGTTGTCAGATAGGGTAGTTTGTTTCTACCGGAACTTGCATGCAGTTCATTGAAGTGGCAGCAGCTGAAGTGGGGCAGCGGGCAGGTCACGATTCAGTTGAAGATGTACGGAAGAAACCATCCAGGAAATGACAGCCTGTAAGAACAACCACCGTAAGCAACAGAGTGCAACATGAATTCCTAATATTCACACTTATTAGGCTGCCACTTCAATTAATGATCAAGTGGGAGTAAGGGGTTGTCCCTTCTCATTGCACTAAATATTGCCTCCTATCTTACCAACAAGGCTGCATTTCTTTCCTTGTGAAACAATGTAGCTCTAAACAGTTACAAACAGTTACCAATTACAAATTTAAATGTCTTTTTGTAAGTGTTTTCAGGTCATGTAAAGGAAGTCGTTGGGTATCTGTTGTGATATAATTATTTTTGAATGTTTGCTCTTCATTTTACATTTGTATAATGCTGGTTTTTCTTTCTGTGCGTGTGTGTTTTTTTTAATAGAACAGTATAGACCGCTTATAACATAAGTCGGGAAAGTCGTGAATATCTGCACTGTAAGCGGTATCGCACTATAACGAAAACAACCTTTTTCAAGGGCTGCAACTGCGAAAAACATGTTTAGCAACAGCCACGCATGTTCAGGAATCGAAGCGTAGGATGCGTGGTGCTTACAACCTTTTAAAATTCTGAATGTTAAAAAAAAATTTAATGTCCTAAGAACCCCGTTTTTAGTGAAATGAACACGAAAAGGGGTAAAGGGGGGTCTGACAAAATAATGTACCATCACAGAAATTCGCCGACTGCTTCTCAGGCTGCCTCGATTATGCACACTGCACAGAAGCTATGTTGAATCACGTCCGAAATTTCACACATTGAAAGATGCCAATAGTCTGATATTTCATGGGCAAGCACCCGGTTTCAAGACATCGCAATCGAATCGCGAATCACGATTTGAGTGCAACATGTTCCATGCTTTTTAACCATGCTCATTCCTTCCCTTCAAGTGCAGCCCCTGCAGAAAGTTTCGTTGATTTCGTACGAAGCCACAATTTATATGGCACGTGACCAACTGCGCAACCAACGCCGATTAGGCTTAACGTGCCGTTCGGTATGTTGTCGAGGGAAGTTTGTCCAATACGTGAAGGTCCAGTGTTGAAAAGACCGCACTCAAGCACTGAATTAAGAACCGCGTGTGGGATATGAAATTCGAGTTTGTGGCCGGGAGATCAACGATGACGAAAACCTACCAAGCAAAACTGCGCACTGTTCGCAAAGGCTCTGGGGTGGCAAAGGTGATATCTGTAGTAAGCATGATAATGACTATGCTTTTCACGGCAGAAAGCTGTTAAGTGCAGTTGATAAAGACAGTATCATACATACAATGTCGCGTCGCGCGCGTCTGGGGCCATGCCAGCAACGCTAATCAGTTGGTGCCGTTCCAAAGCTTATCTGTTGCCCATACTCGGCGAGCCCGTGCAGGGTGCTGTGTTTTTTTTTCCTATTCTTCCTTCCGCCTTTCATTTGTTCACTTCGCGTCCCCTCCTTCTTCGTAACGACCTTGTCGCTCACTCCCCAGTAGCGCACCCAATGCGCCTCCTTTCATACGCACAGTCACTACCGCGATTGTGACAAAGATTTTCCGGCAACCGCATTATCACTGGTCTCTCATCTTGAGGGACTGCACAATGTGTGGTTACATGTACACGTGGTTTTATAGGAGGCTGAACGGGAGTTGAAAAAGACTGCATTGTAAGCGGTTATATTATAAGTGGTCTACACTGTAGTATGTTTATTTTCTGAGCACAGTGCTGTTTATAATGAATACAGTTTTAAAGGGGCCCTGTAACACCTTTCATAACGGTCAGAAAATGCTGCCAGTCAGTAGGCGAGGCTTTTACATGCGAGCTAAATCTTATGCAGTCGCTGAATGATTTTTAAGACTCTAAAAATTCGGACTTGCTTGATATCTCGGACTTAAAAAGTGCACTGTCAGGGCTCCCATAGGGCTAATGCATTTTTTTGACCAATTTTTTGGACGAATTCGACCCTGAAAGTTGGATTTTTCTAACTAAATCGCTTGTTTTTAGCGGCGCTAGGGAATATTATGGACGCCACCATGTTGGATTTTCCACCGTCTTGACTAAGCTTAGTGGCTTAATTTTAAAATGGCTTTTCTGCCTCCGAGATTGGAAAGCGAACGTCATATTTCAAGTTTCGGAGGCCGTGTCTGCTTTAGAAAACACGGCACGAGACCATTTTTTTTGTCTTCCGTCAGCCATAGTGGTCAGCACTGTCGTCATCGCACCATACAGGGAGGAGGTGGAGCTGCGCAGTGGTGAAGTGAATGCATGGTTGTAGTATGGCCCCTAGAATAGTCAATGTGCCGGCCACGATGGCATTTTTCGCTTGTGCGTACGATGACGATTTCGTGCGCAGAGCGCACAGACGAAGACATTTTTTGCCAGGTTATGCCGCAGCGGGAGAGCGGTTCGAATGATGATGACGATGATCTCTCACAGCCGTCGGCGGCGGAGATAGCCATCACGGTGACACTTTTGTCAAGCATTTACTGTGACGATGTCACCTTGGTGCAAATACGGGCAAACCAAATTGCTTTCAAGTGTAGTATGAGGCAAGGCAGAATCATGAACTTTTTTTAAGCCTGCCTGATGCAATAAAGTTCATATTTCTGATCATTTCTTTTTTCGATCTTCATTTTTCAGTTAATTTTTGACCTGAGTTCATTTTTCGATCCCCGCCAGGTCCGAAAAATCAGTCGACAACCGTAGCATGTGCTGGAATTTAAAATTAATTCTCAAAGTCAGCTAGAAATCGCTCGTTATTCTCTAAACAAATGATGCCATAAACCCACACGACAGATCCACGGCCACTGGCTGATTTCAGCACCATGAGCTGCATACTCACTCTGGCTGCCGTGGTACGCCACCGCATGCCCACACGCACGCAGTTATGCTGAAAATAAGTTACACATTGAGAGAAAAAGAAAGAAAGAATAAGGTCATGACGTGTGCTCATGATGAACAGACGTAGCTTTTTTCTCTTCTGACATAATTGCGCTCGCTGGGACGAAAGGAGAAAGTGTGCGAAAATGACTAATGCCGCTCATATTATGAGAAGTTGTTCAATTTCCCCGTGTCATTTGGGAGGCAATGAACTCCTACTGAAGCTATTGGATGGTTACTTAGAAAAGTCTTGCAGGGCTCCTGTGAGGGGTTGGTCTGTGCTCTTTACATCCTTTTATGAATCATTTGAAGAAAATATTTTGTTCTCTCATTTGAAATAACTGTGGGGAGTTTGAATTGTTGTATCTGTCTTCATAATGGAGTGTTCAGTAATGACTTTGTCGACTGGTGTGGTGGGGTGAGCCCTGCAACTGTAATGAGTGACTGTGGGCGGGGTGGGGGGCAGCCCAGATGGTGACCTAGGCGTGAGTGTGTGTGCCCCTGGTGGCGCCATCACATCGGTGGCCAGGTGGACCCTCAAGGGCAGCCAACTGCTCAATGGCACTTCCATGAGCTCCCCACATGCAGCTGGTGTCGTAGGTGAGCCCCACTCTGACTGCTTTAACAACACAACTCTATTCTATATACTAGCGTTTACAGAGATGTCAGAAGTCACAGAGGTACTGTTTGGCACTTGCAGGAGTTTATTGTGGCACTGTGTAGTGTTTGATACGTAAAGGGAACATTTTTGATATACTAAGTGCATTCATTTCACATGGAACTTCCAAGAGCACGTTACTATTTTATTCGATACAGACGATAATTTTGTAGACCCTGTCACAATTCATCTGCCGTCACTTGTGTAACAAGTTATGGCATCTTCGGCTGAGGTGCACTGGCACCGTGACGGTGGAAAGAAAGTTACGTCAAACATCACCCGAGTTTCACGCCTCGCTACAGGCAATCTGAACGTGTGAACCACGAAAATCGAATCTGCTACGGCAGCTCCCTATGCGAGAGACGTCATTTAGCAGACAACAATTTCCAGCGTCCTGTTTGTACTGGTAATAAGAGAGCAAACAACAAAAAATCAAACTATGAGAGACACTTGCAAGATGCTACGTGTCCAGTGGGTGCGCATCTGTTCTCCAGGGGGTCGTGCTACATCGCTTCTGTACCAACTAGAAGCTTACGGTAATTTTCACATCGCCTTCGGTGTCCAGTGACATCCTGGCAGCAAAAGTAGCTTTTTTGCGAGTACAGTTGGACGATGTAAGCTTACGCACGCTTTTTCTGCCCCGTCCGGCCGTGTTATGCTGCAGCGCCAGCTGTAAATTACGCCCGAAATGATGGAACGTCAGCGCGTCGTCTGCCGGCACGCTCGAGCTAACAGGATTGCATCACGCTCCACCGTCGACCTCTGTGGTGCCACCTTGGCGTGCACTCATGTCGTGGCCGGCCCAGCCGAACATGCGGCACCGCACACGTGGTGCTCAGGCACCACGTACGGCACGGTACAAGTGCACTGAGAATGCCACCGGTGCCGCCAGCCGAAGATGCTTTTAGTGAACACCAAGAATTGGTGGAACAAGCAAATGTTTCGACCAGAAAGCATTACTTTGCACCAATCGTCGTCCACTCCATTATTCGAGTGGCGGCAACTGTTGTAAAGAGTGTATTGGAGAAGTGTTCCCAGTCTCGGCTTACATTCACTAAAGAACGGCTAGTGACATGTTGCCACTCATGTAGAAAGCACATGACATGTCTCTCTTGTACAGTAGACTCTCAGTAAGAGGAAATCTCTTAAACAAAACTACGATGTAAGCAGAGCTGCCTCTAGCACAATTAGTTTCATACTTGCAATATGCAGTCTTATTCACCTCTCAGTAAATGGGACTCCCATTAAAAGGAACTTATCTTCCTGGTCCTTTCTGATTCTATTTAATGAGAGTACACTGTAATAGGAGAGAACCAACTCAGGGTGATGGACTTGGAGGTGGTCCATCATGTTTAATTCCTTTTTTTTACTTCATGATTCTAAGACAGTCACAATTTTCTCGTACTTGTGATGAAGTAATTTATTGCTTTTAGTGGAGATTTTTTAACATCTAAAATAACTGAAAATATCATCGCAGTTGTTAACAGTACTCACAATGCGATATGATTGGTAACGTCACTTTACATTTTGTTAGAATGATAATAGTGCATGCTAAGTGAGGTGCATCCACTGCTCAGAATTGTTGCCTTATAGAAAGGCTCAGTCTTTTTTTAGTGCTAACAGTATAGGGGATGTTATTAGCAGTAGTTGTAACGTAAATGTTAAGAAAAGTGGGCAAAAAGAAAACTTGCTGGTGGCAAATTATTTTTTCATCCACATTTCTTTCTTCACATTTACATTATAATTACTGCTACTAGCATCCCCTATACTTTCCTGGGCATGATTCATTACATGTAATAAATATTCTGTCTAAAGAAAAGAAAAAAATGAGCCCTTTGCAGTTCTTTTCTTCAGATTTTTTGGAAGAAACTTTTCAGATACCGTCTTTGCTCTCATAATTTGCACATTTTTTTCACAATTTTGGTTCTCTGAAAACGTGGTGTGCAAATTACACTGGGATTTTGTGAACACATGCGAAATAATGTGCTGGACACACATAAAAAAATTAATGAAAGTAAGTTGGATCACAAACAAAGTGTACTTGCTTATTTAAAAGGATTAGCACATATTTAAAACATACAGAGCTGGTCACACATGGTCCAGGCGGAACCACTAGTCGAGGTGTTCGATTGAGAATCATCACCGCGGCCACTGTTGCCATTACCCTAAAGGGCATCATCTTCCGTTCCATCGAGCGCGTTAGAGTGCCCCATTTCTTGAAGCTTTTCTCGACGATGCTGGGAGAAGTTTTGTCCCACGATACGGTGATACTGGAACACCTAAGAGTTTGCACATAATTGAAAAGGCCTTCTTCAACGACAGGAAACTTGTATTAACAGGCGCACCTGTTCTGCTTTCTGCCATACTGATTGGGTCAATCGTCATACGTTGAAGAACACACTGAAGGGCTCGGCAGTAGCACGGTTCCTGTCTTCTTCAGCAATTTTTAGAACAGGAAGCTTGAGTTTCACCTTATACATGTAGATGAGAATTGTATCCCATCGCATGGGAATAATAAAACTGCGACGAACGGATGGCGAAATCTAACGTTCTGAAATCAACCAAGCGTGCGTGACAGAGTGGACGCAGAGAACAAGCTTGAAAACAGTTGGCACAACAAGGCGACACACCTCCGATGCAGAAAGTGGTTGGTGCTGTGACGCGAGCATGTATTCTCGTGATCGTAAAAATGAGGAAATAGAGGGAGGCAAACACTCGAGGATTTTGACTTAAAAGCAGTTACAGTGGTTCTCAGATAAAGGGACTTCGCATTTGCAGCCCGCTCGACTGCAGTTGCCTGCTCGGCGAGCCACGCGCCCGTCCAAAGCATCCAAAGATTCAAAGTCTCTTCGCGCAAGCGCTAGCAAGCTGGCCTGGGCTGGTCAGAAGCGCTTAATATGTGAGCGAATATTTTTTTAGCAAAGCTGTCAGAATTAGGCTTGTGTGGATATTCGAATGCATCGAATATTCGAACGAATAGTAGAGTTTTTGAATTCACTTCGATTTGAATTTAAATTATAAAAAATTTCGGAAGTATTCGTAATGATCGATAGGTGCATAATAATATTTCACATATAACCGGTTGTTAAGTTGGTTTCACTGCTGTGTAGTGGTGCTAAGCCGTGGAACTATTTTTTCAAGGGAAATTCGCTCTGCCGCAAAGCCCCCTATCAAATTGAAAGGGCCCCCGTAACACTTATTGAGCATGGTCAGAAAACGCTGCCGATTGGTAGTTGAAGCTATTGAGAACATGCGAGCCAAATATTATAGCACAGCATGCGGCCTGCTATTCACAAACAATTCTCAATGTCGAAGCATGGCGCGCTCGGTCGTTACTGGGCCTGCCGCGGGAGGCTGGCACTTGTCCACACGTATGTGCGATCGCATTGAAAAGCCTCTTATTTGAAGAATAAAAGTGTTCAAGGCCACGAGGCATATGTGACGTGCCTTCAAGATCCATGCCATCCCTTCCTGCTTAGCGTCTAGCGCTTTTGTGGGAACGAGAAGAAAGAATGCAAATACAGCGTGCGAAGAATCTTTGCAACTCTGCACGGATTTTAAAAATTTTTTGTGGCGGTGAGTTCTTGCGGCAATAAGCTTCTCAAGTGAATTCATTCTATGGTTTCTTGAAAAAGTGTAGCAGGGCCCCTTTGAATGAAGATGTTATGCTCCAATCACTTCATTATTTTATTAAGCCTAAAACAAGTTATGATGGCTTATATGTATATGCCCTAAGTATAATAAGTTTTAAAATGTTACATATTTTACAGGCTATCACTCGCATCCTACCAAAAGTAAAATCATGCTACTACTCAAAAGTTGTTTATGCATGTGCGAATACTGATTTTGTCATCAAATAATTTCGAATCGACTTCGAATGGTATGACATATAAAAAAATGGGAATATTTATATGACCTAACCAACCTGCATAATATTTTTTAAATTGAAATAGTGGCTCTACGCAAATGTCATTTTTTTTCCCTTTAAAGAAAGTCGTAACAACCTTGAGTTGTAGGGGGATACGAGGTTTGTTAGGGTGCGAGTGATAATCTGTAAAATATTTAATATTTCAAAATTTATTATACTTGGAGAACATCGACCGCCATAACAAGCTTTCAAGCTTAATAAAATGATGAATTGATTTGAGGGTAACATGTTCCTTTAAAGAGGCCCTGCAACACTTTTTCAAGTAGCCATGGCCAGTAAAGATGCTTGTTGCCTCACAGATTTATCCCCGCAAATCTTTTAGAATCAGTTCAGTACGATTGCAGTTTCATAAATTTGTTGCATGCTGCGATTGCACTCTCTTCTTGTCCTGACGAAAGAGTTGGAAGCTAAGTAGGGAGGGATGGCATGGGGAAAGAAAAAAAACATCACATGTGCCTTGTGACATTGAGCACTTTTTCTCTTTTATTTTTTCTTCGAATACGTGGCCTTTCAGTGTTATCGCGCACGTACTCGTACTCCCCGTTCTGGTAACGACAAACTCGCCATGCTCAAATCAGCCAATGCCTGTGACCAGAGCCGTATATTTCTTCTTGGGTGTGACAAGTGATTTTTAAGCTTGTAGTGTCATTTGCCGAGGGAAGAGAGCAATTTTTAGTTTTGAAAATGTATTGCAAATTGCAGGCCGCGTGCTGAGCTATAATATTTGCCTCACGTGTTTTCGGTAGCCTCGACTACCGATCGGTAGGGTTTTCTGACCATGCTCAGCAAGTGTTGTAGTGCGTCAAGAAATTGAAGGGGGGGGGGGGCTTCGCGGTACAGCGAATTTTCTCTAAAAAGGTGCTCTCGCGGCGTAGCATCCCTTCAGTGCAGTGAAACCATCTCTACAGGTGGTTACATGGGGACTAATATACACCTATTCGTTCATTGCGAATACGTTGAAATTTTCGATAGTTTAAATTTGATGTGAATACTCAACTATCCATTGGAATATTTGAACATTCGCACAAGCCAATTGTTCTGACTTCCTTTGAATTACAAAAAAAAAAGTTGCATAGTGGTCCCATTTTAATTTAAAAAATTTATTGTGCAGGTTAGTTAGATCATGATAAGTATGCCTATTTTTTTTTATATTCCATATATACTATTCAAATTTGACTCCAAATTATTCAACCAAAATCACTATTCGCTTTGAACTTGCTTCGAACCTAAATTTCGCACAGGTCTAGTCAAAATATTATTGGTGCACAAATTATGTGAGTAAACATGGTATATTGCAAGGGCTGTTATGGCATGGGGCATAGCTCTGCAGTCGGTTATGATAGCTTCATATGTTGTAGCTAACATTTTCTTATTCAATTCAATTTTTTTAGCATAAAGCATACAAGGCAGTTACGTCAATTTGTGGCAAGTATGGGAAAACGTCATTAGGATGGGTGCCACTGCCCTTAATGAAGAAAGTACACACTTTTACTGTGCGTTTATTCAGCCTAGAGAAGTATTTTTAGAGGCTGTGACTGTGTGATTCAAGCAGAGGAGGTCTTACTTGATTGCACATAAGAGAAGCCTTGGCTTGCAGTTTCGATATTTTTTTTCTTGCCTTCGTCCCTTGTTGAAACATTGGTTTGTTTGTTCGCCCACTGGTGCTGCGTGTCCAGTTTGTCTTGGGTTTATAGCTAGTTTGGTATGTAATCACTGCGCAGCACTGTTGCTGTCTGGGATGGTGGCTCGTGGGCTGCCATATTCACCCTACAGCGTGCGTCGGGCCCTTGAGAACAGTGCCCAGCCCACGCAGGATCCCTTCAGCATGGGACACGGCCTGCTACAGGTAGGGTAGGGAAACAACCACATTGGGAAGTACTCTTTCAGTAAACAAAGCTACTTACAGTTGGTCACTTAGGTAGAAAGTGATTGTAGTGTCTGCAATACCATCACTTGAAAGTAGAGCTGCGCAAAATTTCGGGTGCATAACAAGTTTTAATACTGAACTGTGAGTGCGAATCAAATTGAATATTTTTTAATATTCCTGAAATATTTCTTTACTACTTTGAAGTGAAATTGCAGTAAAACATTTGGAGAGGATTTCTAAGCATTATAATGATATAGCGACATTAAAGTTTCTTTTGGCTAGGTTGATGAAACAGTACGAAACAAGTATGAAACAAGTACGAAACAAGTACGAAACAGCACCCTGCCAGTGCTGTTTCGTACTTGTCTTATCAAGAATGAGGCAATGCAAAGGCTGAATTGTGTTTGCGTGCATGACTTGATTCAACCAAAGTGTTGCCAACGGCACTTTACACATAAAAGGCTTCGATGTCGTTTTCTCAGACTCTCCTCCTCTTTCAACTTCTAGGGAAGCTTAACTGATCCGGTGAACAAGGGTGAGCTCCCTTTGAGTATGGAGTTCCAAATTTGCCACGTAAACATAAGTATATGTAAGAAACATCTTAAGAGGCCCTGCTTCGGAAACAGGTTTGTTTTTGGAGCATAGCGTTATCAACTCTTATAGGTTCTGTATTTTTATAACCTTATTTCAGTTATGCAATTGTTTTAATACAATGTATAGTTTTGAAACTATTAAATAGTTTCTGTATTGACAGGAGCAAGATTTATTTTTAAACTGTGAGAGTGAAAAAGCAAGTCAGCGTGTCTCAATGACCTGGAATTAATGCTGTATGCTGTAAAACAAAAAGGGATTTTCTAAACCCATTTGAACAAAAGTGATGGCACAAAACGGAGAGTTGGCCTACTTGATTCGTGCTCATATTGGAACAGCTAAGCACAAGCAAAGACATGACGATACGAGCGCTGACTGACAACTGAGTGCTTTATTCAAATGAAGCAGGAAAGTAAAGAAAAGAAAGAAGAACAAAACGTGCATGCACCATTTGCACACTTGTGCACCAAACTTTTTTACCTGCGCCATCCTGCACTGTACAACCCCTGTTCTGGCAAATTTGTTTATCAGTGCGGTGCTGTGCCGTAGCACCCAAATTTAGTCCTAGAGTATGACAGCCATCAAGCCCTGTGCTCGAAAATGTAGCTGCAACATTGTGTTTCATTTGAACAGTTCTAGTTTCAGCTTTGTCAAGGCTGTTATTGTGCGAGCAGTGAAGTTTGATGATTTGATTCTAAGGGCATGGGCGTGAGTGCTGGAGTGCGCGCTATCTGAACACACAGTGCCACTGGCTTCTGAACCCTCCTACGTGCTGCGCTCTCAATGCGAAGAGACTGTGCGAAAAAAGCATCTCTTCCTGGTGCTGCTGACATGGCTTTATTCTCTTACACCAGCGTTTTATTAGATTTACGTGATATCGGATGCGAAAGAGTTAGCTGCCAGCCTGACTTCGTATAACCATACAACTTGTCGCTGTCACATTCATTGTTTCGGCCCTGTAATGAAACAGATTTTTTATAACTTGGGGGGGGGGGGGGGGACGGGGGACGGCAGTATTCAGAATAAGAAAAAAGGATGATGGTAATGGTGCTCAAAAAAAGTGGGGGCGGTTCCTGAAACAGCCTAGCAAAGGCAGGTGCAGAAAACAGCTCATGAGCGCATGCATGTATATTTTCGTTCTTGTCTCCGCTTTGCGTGGTTATACGACGCTTATTGACTTGGCGGTTGACGCTTGCGCGTTTAGATCAAAATAAAATGGGCAGCATACTTAACCAAAGTAGTCACAGTTTCACTGCAAGGGAGAAGCAATGAATGAAAATGAAACAAATTGAAATGTAATTGAGAGTTAAACCTGCTCATAATGAACCTCCATATAATGAATTCCTCGATACACTCAAAGCTCGTTGTAACGTAACCGGATATAACAAAATAATGGATATAATGAAGTAAATGAAATTCCCCTTGAAAGCTACGTTGAGTACCATGCATTTTAAACCTCGTTGTAACAAAGTAAAATTGACCAGTACATGGATATAATGAGCTAAATTAGTCTATCAAATAGTCTATAAAAAACCCGACCGTAGTGTGTTAAGTATATCGTTTTCTGCGAAGTTTGACGCTCGTTCGGCGCGGCTCTTTCAAAACAGCCACTCCCCGCACGGCTGGGAGAGCCGTCCTCCTCACACAGCCGCGGAGAGGATTGAGGAAGCGCTCAGCGGGTAATATAACCGAGAAGCGGCGCCGCGGTGCAAAGCGATTTCCCTCTCACGACGGCAACGACTGTGTCTCCGCTGCTACATGGCTGCTACCCTCTGCACTGAGAAAGGAGGACTCTCGGTGATAGCTTTCTTTTTTTTTTTTTCCTCTCTCCGCGCGCAGCCTTGAAAGGAGAAGGGTCTCTGTATACGTGCAGAGACGGAAAAGGGAGAAGCGTAGAAGCGTGGACTTAGCATAGCACAGGCCGACACCCCTGGGGGTGTCGCACAGGGGCGTTGCAGATCGGCATTTGAGAGAGGGCGAACAGTCCGCCACAGTGTTTTCTTTCCTTTTCTTTTCTTTCTTCTCGCGCAGCATTGAGGCAGTGGTGCCTCTGCTGGATTGGGCAAGGTGCTGAGAGCATTTTCGGAGTGCTGTATGTTCAAATTAACCGTCGCAAGTACTTGCACATTCGAATTACAGGACGTTTTCGCTCATTGGAATACACATAGCTTTGTTGGGACCTCAGCGTGAGTTCGAATGACCCAAAAGTTCGAAATAATAAGATTCGAGTGAGTTTATTTTCTGCGTCGCGGTACATCGGGCCACGAGGCTGTTTCTTTCTTTGCATGCTTATAGGTGTGCGCCCATCTGAGCATACATTGCCACAAACTGTTATAATCGATATAACGATTTAATGGATATAACGAAATATTTGTGGCTCTCCTTCAACTTCATTATAACGAGGTATCAGTGTTTAACGAAGTTTTTCTATTCCCCGCCGTTACCCCATAGGAGCACATGTAATTGTGACCTCTATGTAACGAAGTGACAGCGAGATACATCCTTGATAAAACGAATTTTTGCTACGGACAATCGGGAATTTCACTCCAAATTTTGTAGTTTTGGCACGAGCATGCATCTTCCGCGGTTGCGCCACCGCCGATGAAGCGCAAAGTGGCAGCGGCGGGCACGGCACACTCTTGGCCTAGCAACTTTCATCATGCGAGAGCCAGCGCTGGTTATTGTGCACGGGTGTGTGCGTGGCTAGCAGGTGGGCTTGCGGCCCACAAGGGGCCCACGAGCTCGCATTGCTGCCATTCATGCCGCTGCCGATACATGCGTGGCTATGCTCTCCCCCTCTCTCCAAACCAAAATCAAAAGAAAACTAGTTTTTCATTGGCAGTGCCGTGCTTTTAGTTAGCTTCACATGTGGGGTCACACTGCATATGGAGGGCACTTTACCGAATAGTTTTTCGCGGTATTCGTGTTGCTTGCTCTTCGTTTTCGACGCCGTGCGTGCGTGCATGGCTTGACTGCGTGCTCATGATGTGGTTCAGCTTTGCTTTGTTTTATTTTTTTCTTGTGGACAGCCAGATCGTCACTACCAAATGGACGTCAGATTAGGGGCTGATGAAAACTCCGAGACCACACAGACAACAATGGATCTTCAGTGGTTGACTCGCCATGCACTTCCGTCTTGCACCGCGTCGCGAGTTCGCGGGACCGTAGCCTTCGTGATTAGCCGATTAGCTCTGGCAACAACACGACGGCTCGTTAAATGCAACACAATGAATGTGATGGCATCAAATTGTAATGTTATACGAAGTAAGGCTGTCAGCCAATGCTTTTGGATTCGATGTTGCGGAACTCATAGAAAATGCTGGTGCAGGCAAATACGGCGGCTCCAGAGACGTGCTCTTTTTCCCAGTCTCTTCGCGTTGAAAGCATACCGATGCTTGCTAGATAGTGTGCGCACCAGCGATCATGACCACTGTTGCTACTCAAGCGACCCCCCCCCCCTTCCCCTTCCCTGTTCTTTCATGATCCTTAATGATGGATATCCTTTCTGTTTTTGAGCATTCGACGGCAGTTCTAACACATAGGGAAGGGTGGGGGGGGGGGGGGGTAGTTATTAGGTGCGGCTTCTAAGCGATAGAGATGGGCCGGCTTATTTGATCTCTGCTTCAGCAGTACTCACGTGCCTTTACCCGCTTGTAAATGTTACGCTGCACGGGGGCGTGATATCAAATTCAACTTGTGACGGAACATGGTGGGGATAGTGAAAACCCACCGAGAGTGTCCATATAAGTGCTATCACAATAATACTGCAGTTTTTTACCGCTAAATAGGCGTCATAGGTTAGTTCTGCCTTTAGCTCTCATCTGTTTAATTTGTGCATTTATTTTTTAGAATTTTCGTACTGAACCTCCTCTTTATGACATTTATGACAGAATTATCTGGGATTTTGTGAATTTCGTTCTATCCAGGTTTAACTGTACGAAGTGATGCTGGCAACTAATTCTTTTAGATCCGATCTCGCGTAGATCTACAGAATTCTGATTTAAGATAATATGCTTGCTCCAGGGAGAGCAACAGTCCTTGCACAGTTTCTTCGCTATGAGAGTGCAGCACATATAGGTGTATGCAAGCCACTGCTGATCGCTGACGAGCAATCGTGCATGCCAATGATCGCTACTGCGTCCATTAAAGCAAAGTTCACAGTTGCTGCTCAAGAAACCTCTCGCGCCTTTTCATTCTCGTTCTAGACGGCCAGGGTGTTTTCTCTGTGCTTCAACGGCAACGACCTCTCAAACGGAGTCATGTTATCGCATGAGCCTTCCGAGCGAGGGAGATGGGCCGGCTCTTTTTTTATCTGCTTCAGCCACATTTGTTGCTCGCGCACTTTTACCCGCAGGTAGAACATACTGTGTGGGGGGGGTATGTTATCAATTTGGACTTTATACGGGATGCGAAGGTTACAGCACAAACTTGTTGAGAGCCTATAATTTTCTTACATTTATAATATCACAAACTGCCTTACAATTGCCTTATACAGTAGAATCTTGATACGAATTTGCCGAGGTGGGGAGTGAGTTTATTATGCGAGTGGGCTCACTATGCAAGTAAATAGGATATTTTAAAGACTGTTGACATGCTTGCTGGAGGGCACATCTCTTTGCCGCCATTTCAGGCTAGCACATTCATTTTTGTGTGGCCTCGCTTGTGCAGGTGGATCGTGCATTTGAACACCTCCTTCAACATGGCCAGTGTACCGAGCACCAGTTTAGGTTTCGAGTGAGTTCTGGGCCCAACCGCCGTGGTCTGTACCTGCGGGAGCCCCACCAGACCGCCAAACCAAGTGTCCACACAGTCACGATTGAGCCTATTCTGCTCAACGAGGAGAGAGCCGGTACGTCATTTGCCACTACCGAGCTTGTGACCAGTACAATAGCAGGCTCTATGCCCATTAGACATTGCATAACTGATGTGTGTCAAGGGACAAGTGAATTATCTTCCCTCTTTCCATGTTTTTTAAAACCTGAACCATTAAATTTCATTTAAGTACAGTCAAGGTTCAATTTTTCAGGCTTCATAGGGACCGCAAAATCGTCCAAAATGTTGTGCAGTGCAAAAGAAATGAACTTATTCTTATCTACTTTGCTGAAGCAGTCGCATTGCAATGGTAATTTTCCAAATGCCTCTCACATTTATCTGTTTCTACAGGTATTTAGTGGGTGGTGTCATTGCAGACCCAAGGGAATGGGAGGTTGCGAATGGCTTAGTCATGTCCAGAGATGAAAGGGGGATGCTGTGGATTTAGCTGATCATGGCAGGTGATTTAAGATGCTCCTCCCACTAGAGGCCCATTTAAGTGCCCCAGCACCTCCTTATCATTGACCCACCAAGTCTTTCTCCCAAGCTTTGATCCACCTTCCCTGGAGGCTGGGGCAGACCTTGTGTGGATGACCAGCCAGCATAGCAGGGTGCAGTGGTGGCTGGCAATAACAGCGCTTGTCTAAGTGCATTTTCTGTGACGTCTCCCTATAGGGTACTGTGGTGGGCAGCTGGCATTTCGGCTGAAAACAAAAAACAAATTATTGTTGTCTTGAAGGAGACTACTGCTGGGGCATTTTTAAGGGTCATGCTGGTTATAATAAATATTCAAAATTACTAAAAAAAATTGCAGAAAGCACACATTTTGGCATTTTCAGCACCTAATGTATGCAGCATGAACAAACTTACACTGAAAACATACTCTAAGTGTCCCAAAAATAATGTTGCAAGCATAGTCAATGAAAAAGCAGTGCGATATTGTACAAAAATGCCGAACTTCACCGTACCACATTTCCCCCATCGAGCACTGAGATTTTGGCATTGTTGCGAAGCTCAAACTGGCATTTTCCCATTTCCAGCTCTGTTGGTTGCAATGACGGCGTTGACAAACTGAAAACAATGAAGTATCATGGAGGGTTGAACAAACCTTTCAGTGCACCTAAATGGGGATTGACTGTTGCCATGGTGACAAAATGCTGTGTTTACCAGAGCAGAGTGTTGTTCGCTAGCCCTTTTTGTGGGGGTGTGCGAATATTGGAAATTTCAAATATTTCTGTAATAGTCTTTGCTATTTAATTTCATTCACATTTGAATTTCATCATTTGAACTTGCCTGAAGATGAATACAATCAACATCAGATTGGCAGTGGCCCCTTCAGATCTTCAATATAGTTCACCTCACCAAACACTCGCATTGCGGGAAAGCTGCCTCTCGGGCTCTAGTATGGTTGCAAATGTATTGACTAAATAAAATACTGCTTACAGTATGGAGGTAAGAGATATGGCTGATGGGGGGGCTAAATGCTGTTTTTAGACTTGAAATTAAGGCAGGAAGTTTTAAAAATTTGACTCTAAAGATTTTTAGCATTCGTGATTTCAGATGTTCTCGTATATTGACGTCTACAAGACATATTTCAGATGTTGAATTGCGTTCACCCTGAAAGAAGAGAACAATTTGATCGAATGGAGTTCCAACTTGATCGAATGGAGTTCTAGGGGGTGGAACAGGATGTAGTCACCCTGTAGGAGCACTGGTAGGGCACTTGGGGTTGTTGACACTTCTTGAAACTAGAGACATACTGTTCCGTTGTCTGGTGCATCTTGGGCCAGTAAAACGTTTCTTGAAGCCAGCAAAAAGATTTCGCTGTGCCTAGATGGCTGGACGTGAGATAATCATACATAACCTGCTAGACAGAAACGCGAAGACTCTTCGGAACCTTGAGAAGATATCGTGAGCTGGTTGTAGTGTAGTTCTTTTTGTACACTAGCCTATCGCGGATGCAGATGTCAGTCACCGATGATTTTGATTTGGTAGGAAGGGGCTGCTGTATGGTGCAGTCCCTTTGCTGCTCAGTCTTGAAGGCATTGGTATCACGAAATGGCAGGTCCAATGGTGCGATGTAGGTGTCGAAGGTTTCTGCGTCACAGTTTGCCGATGGAAGCGGTAGTTGGAAAGACAATCTGCATCAGCGTGACAATGACCACTTTTATTGGAAACCATAAAGTTGTAATCCTGCAGACTGAGTGCCCAACGTGCTAGTTCATCATATGGGTCAGGCAGATTAACCAACCAGCAGAGAGAATGATGATCTGTCAGAATGGTAAAGGGGCGTTCGTACAGATAGGACCGGAAGCGCTGCTCTGCGAAGACTACTGAGAAGACTGTGAGGCATTCTTGCTCTGTGACGGTGTAGTTATTGCCCTGTGAGGGTTTAGTTCTGGCAGACTTCGTGCTTTCAGGTATAGTATGTGAGAGAATATACGTCAGCTGCTAGCTCGTAATAAGATCACGTGCTATATGACGCCATACAAACAAAAAAAGAGTGTTCTACACTCACTGTCAAGGCTACAGGCGGCGCTGATTAATGCTTTAATGTTTGATTCACATATATATTCAATAAAATGGATGCGGGGGATAGCCGCTGTGGTAGCTCAGTTGGTAGAGCATCGGACGCGTTATTCGAAGGTCGCAGGTTCGGTCCCTGCCCACTACAAGTAATCTTTTCATTGACTTCACAAAGTAGATTCGAACGCCCTAATATATGTTTGGATATTCAAAGAATTTGAATATTCACACAAGCCTAGCAATATAATTTTATAGTGAGGTCAATTGATCATTACATTGAAATAATGTTCTTGAACCCTTTACTTTTTTTTTCGAGATGTACATTTCCTTCTGCTATTGAGAACATTGCACATACATAGTCTCACATCAAGACTAAGAATGCACGCATGCGAAGTTCGGTTCTCCAATATAGAGCGGTGGCCACATGTAATCTGACGAGTAGTAGGTTGCTCAATGACATGGAGTAATTTGTTTCACGGTCGCTTTATTACCATTGCAGCCAGGGGTGACACAAAATGCTGATGCCTCGTTTGGTGCAATGCAATCTACTCGTAATACTCAAGTGCATAATTATGCAAAACAAATGCTTTGCTGTCCTTCCATCTTCATATAGAGAAGGGGCTCTGATGTTTCTCTAAAATCACATGAATGCTGCAAAAAAATTGAACACTCAACTCACGTGCCTAGTACCATAGTGCATGTAGTTGGTTTTTTTTTTTATTGACAGGCCGTTTTGCAGCTTACAATAACTTTTGCCACGTGACTCTTCTTGGAAGGTGTGGAAGGCCTTGACAAGCATTGATGAAAACCCTTCACTCTGCTGTGGGTGCACACACAGGAGACGCTCTTAGTTGTGGTTCTGCTCAATCAGTCGACATCTGTTCACAGATCCCCTGGACAAGATTGGCTTCGAGCTCAACTTGACCCTGGTATGTGACGCAGCCTGGGTGTCCACTCCAGCACTCCTCAACATGACCTACACCTCACGCACAATCTCTCTCCGGTTGGATCCTTGTGGTCTCGCAACAGGAGCCTACTACACAGCGGTAAGTTTGCATGTGACTGCTATGTGCAGGTGGATAGGCACAGTCAGTGTGCACACCTGTTAGTATTGAATAGGTTTGAGCAAATAAAAAATAGATTTCTTATTTGATTTTAATGCACACAAGGACACAGAAGTGCAACTTTCTCTCTTCACATGTTGGCAGGATCATCTTCATCGTTACTGCCGCTGTCAGTGTTTTTGCAATCCTTAACACCCAGAGAAAGTTTCTCTCTACACTGTCGTTTTCTGTGTCACTATCAGAAACAGTGTGCAGAATTCGCTTGTCAAATTTACGATGCAAATGCATAGGTTTGCATATCTTAGGGTGTACAACAGCAAACTTTAAGTGCCAAGGCAAACATTCACTTCAAGAATCTAAGTAGCCATGATACAGTTTTGACCGCGATGTACTCAAGATTCAGAGGCACTGTTGCTGAGGCGTTATAGTTGGTGATCATAGTGATTTGAGCATAGAGTTTCCTAAGTATACACTAGAGAGAACGCAACTCTGGTGCTAGTGTCTATGGGGGCTTCAATGCATGGTACTTCAGCGAGCATGAAAAGTATGGGTATGACATAGATTTGCCTGGTCTTGGAACTTTACGTTCCTTCTGGCTTCACATGGCTTGAAGCTGCTTTGTCAGGAAACAACAATTGGCAAATATTCGGCAGTTATGCTTCAGCACCTTAATCTTTTAGGCCTACTACTTCAAATTGGGTCACGAAGTGAAAAACGATTTGTTCTTTCCTTTGAAACAAAACCAAAACACAGCAATAAAGGAAGCCACAAGTGCGTTCGCCACCCTCAAGCATGGAGACTAGGCAAATCAATGTCATACTCGTAATTCCCATGGTTGCTGAACGATCGCAGCGCATCTGTGTCCTCTCTAGTTAATTTTAGCAAACTATATAGATGAGAGGCTCATGATGATCGTCACTAGCAATGTTGCCAGATGCTAACAAGCAAAGAATCATCACAAAAGAAGCCCCAAAAAATGGAAATTTAATTTTTGTAATAAGAAGTTCATTGAAATATGAAGGGGGTATAAAAAGTCACTTTAATCATTTAGTAGAGCAAAAATATTTGCAGCTATGAATGAAATCACATAGTTGCTTTTAACATTGTCACCAGGGTATACTCTCCGTTCAGTTGAATGCTCGTTTGCACGTGCATTATTAACATTACTTGTTGATTCCTTCAACATATGTTGTAGTTGAACCGACAACTTACTTGAAGTCATCGCCAATCGTGCCATGGTTGCATGTGGTGATCACTACAATGCCATTATACCCTAGGGAAATGCAAATAAGCCCCAAAATTATGACAAGTGGTTTCAAAATTCTTGAAGTAACCCAGCGAAAAAAAGAAGCCCAAATCTGGCAACTCTGGCCACCAGCAAGTCTCACCCATTTTGCCGCTTAGCAGAGACAGTGACCACCAGCGCCAGAGCTGGATGTAGCCCTGTGTAGCTTGGATTAACTCCAGGGAATTTGATTTGCATGCGAAATAACAACACGGAGCTCTGTGGAGCTTTGCCATCATGTCCTTTAGTTTCAATGAATAAAAAAATTTGAATGCATGAGTTTTATTTTGTAAGATTTCGGGGTTCAAAAATTGCTGTGCTGTTTTAGCCCTATTTTCGTAATTGCTGCCGTACTTTCCTGCTACTGCAATATGCAGATCGAGGAAGCTTGTGTTGGTCATGCAATGGCCATTCTGTCATGGTTCTTCAGAGCTGAATGGAAAAAGGGCTTGCCTTTGCATTTTGACTGAAAACTCAACTGGGTCTTTCAAGTGACAGGAGGCATGTTGCCTACAAGTAAATACTGCATAGGCTTAGTCAGAGGCAAAATAACTCTTGGCATAAAAACATTTCTGGTACTAGTATGCTTGTTTAAGCATGCTTTCTTCTAGCCTCCCTCACTTGAACATTATTTTTTGTGGAGTGTTTCTTAATTATCTGACAACTCAACTGAAAGAACATGAGGGGCATCAGCAAAAGAAAAAGAGACATTACTGTTTGTTGCATAACGCACGTAGAGAGTATCAGAAAAGGCTGGTTGATAAGTGAAAGTTCATTCAGAGGCAGAGAAGTGTGCCAATTGAGAAAAACTGTTGTATGTCATGTGAAAACAAAGCTGCCTTACAGTCAGCATAGAAATTGGCAACACTTTGATTGCATGACGCCACAGTGTTTCAAACCATTTCTTTTCAGCGCACAAGAGTGGAAGTTTTTTCCACATGTATTTGTCATATTAGTTTTGTCTCTTTTTTTTTCTCCACTGGTTTTTCGCCTCGTAGAAGATTATTCATGCAAAAATTGTTAGCCCTAGAAGGACAAGGTTCCGACATAGCTGTGACCCTTATCAGAGCAACAGTTTGCGTACAAGCACTTTCAAATACAGTGATGAATTTTTACCTGTGAAGTTCTTTGGACAGCTAGATACGTCTTGTAAATTATTCAAGTTTAAGGCACCAAATAGTGCACGCACTGTTCTCTGAAATTTCTGTTTTTTACCAGCTTGTACGCTCTGGCTCCTAATGAGCACCATCTGGTGTTGCTGCCTTGAGAGGAGAAGAGGCAGCATGTTACAGATTATCGGACTGTGAGGGGATTATTATTCTGTATTAAATACGACTTGATGCAATATGGATCCCTGTGTAGTGTGTTCTAAGTGCAGAAAATGACATGTTTGTGTGTTTATACAGGTCAAGGCATTTGATGTAACATGTCCAGAAAAAGGCCCAGTCTTTGAGATTCCAATCAGTGTCATCAAGCCCAAGCCGTAAGTTGAGCCCCTTGGTTTTCAGTTTTAAATTTAGGTTTTCTCGCTTGTACATGTTTTGCAGTTGCAGAAGTGGGTACTAAAGACAATTAGGGGTACTAGAGGAGACCAGAGTTCAGTGATCTGAGTATGACGGAACTGAAATTAAAAACAAAAAACAACACTGTTGGCATGCCTTTATTTACTTGTTGAGAAATCTGCTGCCTCTTGTTTTTATACCTTGCAGCAAAATTAACTCAGTTTCTACAATTTTTTTTTATGTCTCCACTTGATAGGCTATTAGGCATGCATTTTCATCCAGCTAACGTCTGAATTGGTACCTTTTTTATACAACTTTTTTACAATAAAGTTAATTACTAAACACATTTGTCTATTATGTACCAATGTGTGACATTGTGCTGTCTTCATTATCTCTTTCATTGATTGAGCTCTGTATACAATGGATTCTAGTACAACACTTTGGATATTTGGACATAACCGACTAAATTAAGGCCAACCAGCTGGCAAGCCCTTCTTTACAGTGGACTTCAGTATTGCAGATATCTCGAATTACGTAGTGTCTCACTTCAGCCATTGCTTGACATAATGTCGAGACAAGAACTGCATGTAGATTAAGCATGTTCCCTTTGCAGCATGCTCAGAACAAAAAAAAAAAAAGACTGACGATTGCAGGCATCAAGCACAGAAATTGAGGGACATGGTGTACTACTGGCAAGCGGAAACCACAAAATAAAAAACTTGATTCCCTCTCCCCAATGCCTTTTCGTGTTCCTGTCATGGTCCTGTCAGTGGATTGTAGCACTACTCTGTGGACATTTGCTATGAAACATGCAAGTCTGCATACTGCATCGGCAGTGTTACAGAATACACGGGCACTTCTGTTTCACATTTGCCCAAGTTCTTCAAAAATGTATGCCTTTTTATTATAAGTGTGAAAAAAAAAAGGAAACAGACCACAAGAAAACATAAATATGTGGTTTCCATGATGGAAACCAAGGCATTTTGAGCAATCTTCCCTTCAGGGAAGCCTCTTTTGAAACTCGTTTGTGCTCATACTTTGTGCTTACATCATGCTGTCCTAGTTACTTGACAGAATTTCGTTGAAGTGTTGGAACTGCAGTTATATCTAGCAACTGTCCTTTTTGTTGGTGCACATCTTGACCAGAAAAGAAAAAACAAAAAAACGTTTTGTGCACCGTCATAGATCTAGAAACATCGTTAACTTTGTGGCCCCTCTTGGATTTGTCTGTGGTTTTGTAAAAATTTCCTGATCCAAATGAAATAGTTCGTTTCAGGAATGGTAAAATGTAGCTATCTTTTTTGAATGCAGAAAACGTAATTCATGTTGGCCTGCTAAGGAGAACATTTCTGCATTCCGTGTCTATTTCGAAGAGAAATTTTAGTTACAGCTGCCCTCAACCTTCCCCATGGGTGGCTGCTACACCTGTTCTAGAAGTGTTTACAGTGCATAATTTGTCTTTGCGATCTGCACGGTTTCTTTGCCCTGTGATGCGGCACTGCAGACGTATCTCGGGGCATTCTGGCTGTAGGAGATGCAGTAGTTCCTGACATACACACTGGCGTCGGTTGGCACCTGCATGTGATCCCGGCTCGGTTATCACTGAAATATTTTGTCATGCTTCCTCATGCTCATCCAAGTTAAACACTTTGCGATCTGCACGGTTTCTTTGCCCTGTGATGCGGCACTGCAGACTTATCTCGGGGCATTCTGGCTGTAGGAGATGCTGTAGTTCCTGACATACACACTGGTGTCGGTTGGCACCTGCATGTGATCCCGGCTCGTTTATCACTGAAGTATTTTGTCATGCTTCCTCATGCTCATTCAAGTTAAACATACGTGAAGCAACTGTCACTGAGTCACTGCTCGCAAGGCAAGCAGCTCCTCACTGTGGAGCTTTGGTGGCTTTAGTGGGCATTAATGAGGGAACCGCATTTCAGCGAGAACTTACTTGGTATGTATTGCACGAGTGTTGCAAGTCAGGCTAGTCTTGGCACAGAAGCATGTGACCACCAGTATGGCATAAGATCAGCTTTCTTGGCTGTTTAGAAACATGAAACTTGCTCAGAGGAATATGGAGCAACATGGCAATTAAAGTGATGGCTTTGGGATTAGGCACGGGGCTTTGCATGTACCTTGAAAGTGCAAAATTGTTTACCAGATCTTACTGACATGTATGTGCACATGTAAGTTGTACCTGGGCCAGGGGGGTGGATGCACTAATGTGTGCTTAAGAGAGAGCGCAGAAATTTGCTCGAGAGTCCTAATGCTTAGCATCTTGCACTGCATTGCAACATGTGTGGCTGCTCACCTGCTTGTGGTGATGCAGAGATATATACCGTATTTACTCGCGCAATAAACCCACCTTTTTTTTTTTCAGAAAAGTTCATCTAGGAGGAGAACTCGTTACGCGGGAAAAAAAAAAAAAGTCATGAGAGTTATAACAGCGAAAATTTGGTGTAACAGCTTTGCTTGTTTTGGCCCGTGAAATGCCCGACAAATATTTTTTGTGGCCCCAAGCTCTTTTTGCTTCCTCCCCATAACAAAAGTGCACATATCGAAAGATCGAAGTGTCGTCCAGCCGCTCAGTTCCACTGCTTCAGTGCATACTGTTTGTAACCAGCCCTGCAGCTAGCATGCCAGCCGAGCGCACCCTGCGCAGCAGGTGTCTCAACTAAGTTCATAACGAGAAAACCGACAACAAAAATGCAGTGTCAGATGGCGGTGTGCACAAACGTTACGGTAGACGTTGGTGCATGATGCCCCGTTGGCACGGTAGGTGCGGTTGTGCTTTGCATGACCTTCGAGATGGCGGGCGTGCGGCGTGTTTCTACACCACGCATTCGCCATTTTATAGGCTGCGCACTTTGTTTTTCGCTTTGTTTTTGTGCTGCTGTGCTTGCGTGGCGCTATCAGCAATGCAGGTCTCTCCTGCACTCTACAGGTGGCGCTTTATCGCAAAACGCGCTATTTTAAAATTTTAATTGACGTCGTCTGCGCTCGCGCTGTTTGCAACTGTTTAGCATGGTTGCAAAACTGTGTTTTGACTTTTATTGTGTTGTTACTTTGTGATATAATGGCTTCATTTAATGTTTTTTCGATCGTGAGTGGCACTGCCTATTATACCAAAATTAAGTAAACAGATATATAGAAAAATTTTTTTTTTCAAGGACCAAGGTGGGAGGTGGCTTCATTATGCGAGTGGGTTGATTACGGGAGTAAATACGGTAGTCAAGACATAGCTGTCAGACAACTAGAGACGTGATAAAGGCATTCGACTTTAATCGTTTGGGCGACGCACGCGTAAGTCTAGCATTGTTATATTTTATGGACAAAAAGTTCGCTTATCTGCTCAGCACATGTGCTTTTGGTGCGCGTTTTTTACCAGCCACATTTTTAACACTTTTGCGTAATGTTGATACATCTTTTTTTTTGCTTTTACTTTTTACCTTCATGCGTTCTTCTAATGAACTTTTTTCATTTGCGAGTTGGCGCTCGTCTGTCTGTATCGTACCTAAGCACGTTGGGAAACACGCTTGCAGCGTCACCAAGGAGGACGGCTACCAGTGGAGCATTGAGAAGCTGACCTTGCATCCCGGTGTGTCGCACCGAGAGTTCCTCGTCGTTCCTGTGGGGGCTACCTGGGCATGTGAGTGTTTTCACCTTGCTTGTTTATTTATTTCCAAAATGTTTACAGCCCACTCTCTAAAAAGTCACTTCACTGAAAAAAAGAAATGCTAAAAGAGCCAAGTTTCACAGGGGCAGCGGTTGGCTTTAGCCACTGCATTTCTGTCACCTGTGTCTAGTGCACTGAATGGAAACAGCAGTTTCATAAAAAAGACCCCTGTGGTTGTCGTGACTTTTACGTTTTAGCATAGGCAAGCCTGTGATTGCATTTACACTGTGCTACAACCATTGGTCCATAGGTTTCAGACAGGCTTCTCCGTCTGATAGCATACTGCATGCATTCTGTTTGTAAAACATCAGGCATCCCAAAAGTAAGAGGCATGGCACTAACCGTTCGTGCAGGTGCAAAATGCATCCTCTCATCAAGTTCTATGAACACAGTTTCTAATGTGCCCTCTTTCAAGAATGTTACTGGCACTCAAATGCTACCACCCCTGATGTTCCGACCCACTGAGTTAGTGTTTTGTTTGCACAGAATTAAGCTTGCCTTAATTTTAGCATAAGCATACCCTGAATCTCACGGTATGTTTCGTCCCTGGGATTTTTGTGTCAGCATGTTAGCTGTCATTTACCGGATTTCAAGAGATTGTGTCAGCCTAAGTATCCATAATGTTTCCTTCATTTTTGAAAAATTGAGGAAAAGGGAAAGTGGCCTACTGAGCAGGTGTTATCGACTTCCTGTTGCATAAGTGGCATTACACTTGGATGTTTTTGAAAGTGCTGTTTATCCACTGCCTGGCCTTGGTTAACATGTTCTAATATAGATTCTTATAGAAGTTTTTATCTTAGTGTTGACCTTGGTTAGATTGTGAGAATTTCCAGTTTGAAGTCAAGTTCAAATGAATGGTAAGTACCATAGCATAATTCAAAAGCCAATTTAAATACAGTGGAACAAGGTTTCATCAACATATTAGTTATAAAAATGGGAAGCTGCGGCACTGTTAACTTATGTATGCTTTTTGTGGCGAAATAACCAGCTTACAGCAGTACCCGCATGCCGCATTATTAGTTACTATACTGAGTTAACTGTAAAGGAGCATGCAAATAGGAAATAAACTGTGCTTTATTTGGGCATGCATTGGCTGTTTTTGGCCTGTTAGTTAATTCAATGCCGCCATGTTATTTCTGTGACACGTGATATGAGCGAATAGCAGCTATGACAAGCAGTGCGAACGTTTGCTTGTAGGTATTCAGCTCAAGTCTCAGGACCCTACGAACGTGGCCCATGTGGTTGTGCATGCCATGCAGCTGCAGCCAATGTACTCCTGTGAGACTGCAGAGTTCCAGAAGACGTGCATGCTGTCTCCATTAGCCGAGGCATCACATGCCTTTGCTGTCGTGGTAAGTGTTCAGCCACCACTATTTTCACTACTGATCGATTCTAACTGAGGTTCACAGTAGTAGTTTGCTTGTCATACATATCATGCAACTCTCCCATATCTTTTATAAAGGATTTTTTGGGCAGGGCTATTAATTCAGTGCACCCATAGTGGACGTATTAGTAAACCCGGAATTCGTTACTCGGAACCACTTCAGTGACCCATTTTTTTAACTTTTTGCTGTGATTGCAGGTCTGAAGCTGCACTGTTTAAAGTTACAACCACTGGAATCAATTATCTGACAGCGTCAAACCAGTGCACTCATGCACTAATGTATTTCTAGGTGTTGTGAATCTGAAATCTGAAACTGAAGGCAGTAGGATCCCTGGTGGGGATTTCAGGAACCCTGCTGCTTTAAAGGGACCGACAACTGACTTTTTTCGATCCACCTTTTCTTGCACGACAGAAAGCTTACCCTTCGTAGTGATCGTAGCTGCAGCAGTTAGTCCCAAAAGCTCGTAGTCATTTTATAAGGAGTATTTTGCGATCTGAAAGGCTATGAACACGGTAGTGCCTTTTCATCCGGCCACGCTGAGTATTTATAGCGATGCCGGTAGCCTTCCTGGTGGCTTGCCCATGCTGTCGTGCTTATTTTGCAGGATTTCCTGGAACTATGCTTAACCACGTTTATTCTGCAATATTTTTGAAAATAACAAGCCGTTACAATAAGATGGTGTGGCTCTATAGAGCTTCCCTACATTTGTACCGCGTCGCCAAGCCAAGTAATCGAAAACGGAACTGCGCATATGTCACGCAAAGGCAGCGCCACGTTAGTGCGTAATACTAACGCAAGCTTATACGTATACCTTTATAAAATATTATCATTTGCTATGAAGAATCAAGCCATATTTCAGTACTAATCAATAAATTGTTGACCGTGTACATTAACGCATGGTCACGTAACAGGGCATTCATGATTGTTTTTGCCACCAGAGACACCACGGGCCATTTTTCGCGATTTTTGATGAAGAAATAGAAATAAAAATTCACATCTCACGAGAAAAACAGGGTTGTTTTGAGTCGCTCTAAGGGACAATCTTTCTATCGGTGTAGTCATGTCATTTCATGTTCTAGGCAGTTGTCGGTCCCTTTAAGTCACTGATCTGGTTATCGCGACTCTATTTCTTGAGGTCAGCATCAAGGCAGACTGTAGCAATTAGTTGCTTGCCGGTTTTGGAATGGCAAGAATCACGACAACAGCTCTTTCTTTGTATGTAAAAAATATCGCTAACTAGTTTTTTTGCCATAAAAAGTGAGGCAAAATACTGTAGTACGTTAGGCTTTGGCAGTTACCAGTTAAGGGGAGATGCGGGTAGAAAAATGCGAGTTTTCTTCAAAATTTTTATTTTCACCTGTTTTGATCAGATTAGTACCTCTACTGTTATTGAAAAAAAAAAAAAAAATGCAGGTCGAAACTTTATTGGAGATGCTTTAAAATTGCATCTAAAGAGCACAAGGTGCCTGTTAAAAGGTCCAAAGTGTGCAGTCTTTGAGCACCTTGCCGTTGATAATGCGCCGTCGCTCGCCATTGTTGATCGCATGAGTCGAAGAGTGTAGCCTCACTCTTCAAATAACAACAGTTTCTCTCGCTGATGCAGCGCAAGAAATTATAAAAAGAAGCACGCCTCTGTGCGTTTTTCGAGCGCCGCGACTGGCTTATCACGGGGTCCGGATCGGGTACCGCCATTGGCCACTGCGCCTGTATGTGCTGGAAAACCTATTTGCGGGGTCCATGTCTTGTCGAGCAGCGCAGTTGAACAATGCTTTTCTCGTGTATTTATCTCCGTTATGAATGAAAAAAGCCTTAGCTCGCACCTGAAAGCTGTTATGCGATGCGCTTTGTAGGACTAGGCTACGAGCAGCTGGTCCGATTTGCGGCAGTTGTTGGCTTGCAAAAGCCAATGCATGAAAAGTCATTCACACCCGTCAGCCAGAAAGTTCGTGATGCCGCAATGGATGATGTCAGCGCCAGTCTTGCGTGGTCGAAGGAGCCCACAGTGAGGGAACTTAGCAGGGACGACATTGCCATTATGTACGAGGGTATGTGGCACAAACATGGCCACAAAATGGCATGACACTGAACTTAGTTTAGATTTTGCAGTCCTGTCGAACTTCTTCCTAGCTTGCAGTTGGCACAAGGCTCTGCTAGATGAAGCGGAAGTTTGGCAAGCGTTTCATGGCCCTGTTTGTGAGCAGGCTCGAAAAGCGGCCTGTCGGAGTGGGCTCGAAAAAAGCCGAGAGGGACAAACTCATGGTGCTGGCGTATTTTAGTGTCAGTGGTCACTACAAGAAGGATCATTCTTTTTGGTGTGCAAATTTAATTAGATTTAATGATATCTTTCACAAATAAAAACTCAATTCTAACTTTAAAATTTGTTTTCTCAAAGCACAAATTTTGCCATTTTTTTTATTGTGCCCCTCCTTTTTCAGGCACTTCTAGTGCTTGGATCTGCATGAAATTTTGCCCAAATTTTTTCCCAAAGTATGACAAATACAATTATCTAGTTTAACGTTCAATATTTTATTGTAAAATAAAAAATTGTATGTAAACCTTCACTAGGGTGGGTGAAATATAAACTTTTTACGTCTATTATTTTTTATGCCTATTGCATATTTTGTATGTGCTTCCTAATTAGCTATTTGCATTCTAAATTTTATTTGAAACATTATGAACTATGAATGCTAAAAAATTACGGAAGTTTAGGGATGAAAAAGGGAGGGCGAAAAGGTTAAGGTTCTCACTTTGTCATGTTGCAGAGCTAAAGGTATGCAACTTGCAAGAAAACTAATTATATATTTGAAATCAGCATAAGAAGTTCCGTAAACAGCTCACATTTCATTGCTCTAGGGTGAATATTAAAAGAAAAGTGTCTTCGAGTAACATCTCCCTTTAAGCAGTACCTTTTTCATGCGGTTCTTAAAAGTGCATAAAATTTTCATTGCATCGCTCCAAGGAGCCTTGTCTTTTGAGGAGATGAACGTTCTTGGAACAGGGTTGTTGCTAGAACGAACATCTGACAAGTGGCGTTCAAGTCAGCTTTGCACATGCTCCCTTAACTGCTGGCTCTTGTCAAATTATGTATAGTTGGGGCACAATTTATGAGTGTTAGCTTATAAAGAACACTCTTTGTTAATAGAAGTTAATACAACGAACTATTTCTTCTGTGTCTACCAGGGTGGCCTGACCCTGGAGCTGTGCCTCGCAAAGTGGTGGACCAACCTTGGCGACGTGGATGTAGACTGCACACTCACTTTCTATGGACTTCAGCCCAAACCCAGTCGGTTAGTCATGGTGCGTATTTCAAACCTTTGCTGCCTTGGATTGAAAGTGCACCTTACTGTTGAGAAGCATGACCTAGTTGTAGAGAAGTCATTTAGCTCAGTTGAACCTTGTCAATACGTACTCTCTTTAAATATTATAACGATTAAAACTTTTTAAAACAGCTTACGCAGGTAGCTCAAATCAGTCTCTAAGTAACCCTAGGTACTTCATCTACCGGCCCAATGTGTTTGTACAAAATCACCAAAACCGTTTCAGGGTACTTTTTTAAGGACGAAGCTTCTTAAGATCAAGGCTTGTCCAATGATCCCACTCCTGCGCCAATTGCGCCAAGGTGCGCCAAATCAAACTTACTGCCATCCTGACAATATTGACGAAAATTGAACCAAATTGCGCCAAAGTCGGATTTGGAAGCGTCTATCATCAGCAATATCCACGCCGGCGTGTCAAAACATCTGCACCTTTTTGTCGGGGCCACCAAAGTGAGAATTACGTACCTAGAGTTATTTCGCTGAATAAACAGCGGTCGCGCGTGCGTCTTAAATAATCCATGCCGGTATGTTTGGTGCCGACACAACTTCTGTTGTGCAACTCCCCTTAACGGCAAAACGTGCTCTCCACAGGGGCTCCTGATGTCTAGTCTAATTGGTAGCGTGAAACTGCGGCGGCGATTCATTGGCAGACGTCGTCCATTCCAGGAATGCTGCTGATAGCTCGTTTGAAGAGTTGCGTGGCACGTTATTCAAGTGATGTTTACTAATAACCTCACACATGCCACTAGAATGTTTGTCACGTCTACTTCTGGGCATCGCGTTCTGATTTTCTGTTCTTTGCGTCCACAGAAGAACATGTGAACGGTAGGAACGCGCTGACACTCTTCCTCTAATGTACTTTATTCCTGGAGATTCATTCAGATGAGCTTTTTCATAATGCTTTCCACCGGCACATCCACGTTTGTACTTTACCTTTTGGTAAAAAAGCCCAAAATACCCTGCCTTTTCTATTTCGAGATTGCTAGGGTCGATATACGAAATTTCCGCACGTTTCCTTTAAAATGCTATCTCATTAATGAAAGCATGCTTCCTGGTCGGAGCAGCCGCAATTCGGTTTTAAGGGGGGACGCGGGTCTTAGAAAAGTAAAAAATGGCCAAAAAATCGATTTTGAGAAAAACGCATTTTTCGAATCTTTGAACCTATAAGCACCTTTCCTCAAATTATTAACGCTAAATTCGATAAAAAAATAGGTTAAAATCTATTTTCAAACCATCACGGGAGTCGCAAAACAACCCGCAAAACAGAAAATTTGTTCGAACTTCCCGCGCGCGCCGTCAGCGAAGCAGCCGGCGGATCGGCGCCATCTTGGGCTTGTTTTGAAGCTGGTTCCTTTGTGCGCGTTTTGCGGGCTCTCAAAATGGCGTAGCTCAAACACAACGACTGCCCTCCCCCGTTTTGCGAAGCCGTCTGCCGAACCGCTGATTGGCTAGAGCGCGCGCGCGGGGGCGAGCCCCCCCCCCCGTCTCGCGCTTACCATTGGCTGGCGCGGCGGCGCGGCCACGGTTGCTCGCTCTTTTTTTTTTTTTTTTGGTTTTGCTCCGTCGGCGCCTGCTCTCGTGCGTGTTATCTCGTCTGCTACCCGCTCATGTACCGACGTCGCCGACGTATACGTCTTTCTGCATTTCGCCGGCATGGCTTGAGAAGCTCGCCTGAAAAAGAACACTCGTCAAGCTTTCGGCAGGAAACGAAAGCGAGCGTGGAATGCGCGGCAGAAGGGAGCGGCCTGCGCGCCGCCGAGAACGCCGGAGATGGCCGAGGCAGCGCATTAAAATAGTGTTTTATGTATAGTGTTTTATTTTAAAATAGTGTTTTATGTATAGGCAGCGCAAACAAATAGTGTTTTATGTATAAAAGGGCGATGTTTTTATATATAACATGTGTCTTCCTTTGGTTTTCAGTGCACTAGAACAGCCACAAAGTTGTAGACTGGGTTCCTTATACTGATTCAACGGCCAGTACACAGTTTTTAAATGAGCTGTGGCAAATATTTTGGGAAGGTGCATTGACACATTTGGTTCAGCCATACTCACATAATGTAGAGCTATACAACGGTGCCATTTTTATTGCTCTAGCTTCACTTTAGCAAAAGTTACAGTTATTAGAAACTTTAAATGCGTTTTTCTCAGTTCGATGTTTTTGTGCACCACACTAAACCTTAGGGGTTTTTCTTATATGTTACTGTTGATTGAGAATGACAAACTTGGTATCATTTTATTTGTAATAACATTACCTATGGGGTGATGCTATTTTGATTACTCTAGAAGCATACTGTTAACTACAATTATGGATAGTAATGAGCGAAAATTGAACAGAATATCCATTGTAAGTGCTGGTCATTTTTCTTATCTATATAATGCCTGAAAATTAATAAAAATAGCATCACTCCATACAGAAAGCCCTCAACATTGGGGCTATGCATTTATTTTTTGGATCTGGCTTGATTAAGTTGCCAAAAAGCCCCCAATGAAGTGCATAATTAATTAAATTACAGATGTTAATATCTTTTTATCCACTGAAGCTATTTCAGAAACAATTACATATTTGAAATCAGCATGAAAAACTGTCCAAGATGGTGAGGTTTGGTGAAGATTGAGCCAAAAACAGAAAAAAAATTTTAAAGACCCATGTCCCCCCTTAATACCCCCAGCTTTCAGTAGTGGGGCTATCGCTGGCGGCTCTCGTCAGAAGGCTCACTTGTGATACGGCTACGGCATGTTACACGTGCGCCCCTTGCTTTCCAGGGTCAGTAGCTGACTGTTAAAAAAAAAGTTGGACATCCGGCATTGCATTTATTGCTTCGGTTTTTTAGGGGTGGGGGAGGCTGCTTGCTCGAAGGGCACAGTCGCTAGCGCGGGCTATCTCTCGAGGCATAATGAGATTGCTGCTCGTAAATATTCTGTGCTAATAACCTCTGCTTCACGTTTAGATAACTTACAGCACGAAAACCGCTTCGCCAGCTGGAGTGGTCATTGTCCCTTTAGCCAGCGTTCTGTCTCATTAAGGAAAGCATGCTTCCTGGTTGGAGCAGCCGCAATTCGGTTTTAATACGCGCAGCTTTCAGTAGTGGGGCCATCGCTGGCGGCTCTTGTCGGAAGGCCCACTTGTGATACGGCTACGCCATGTTACACGTGCGCCCCTCGCTTTACAAGGTCAGTAGCTGACTGTTAAAAAAAAAAGTTGGACATCCGGCATTGCATTTATTGCTTCGGTTTTTTAGGGGTGGGGGAGGCTGCTTGCTCGAAGGGCACAGTCGCTAGCGCGGGCTATCTCTCGAGGCATAATGAGATTGCTGCTCGTAAATATTCTGTGCTAATAACCTCTGCTTCACGTTTAGATAACTTACAGCACGAAAACCGCTTCGCCAGCTGGAGTGGTCATTGTCCCTTTAGCCAGCGTTCTGTCTCATTAATGAAAGCATGCTTCCTGGTTGGAGCAGCCGCAATTCGGTTTTAATACGCGCAGCTTTCAGTAGTGGGGCCATCGCTGGCGGCTCTTGTCGGAAGGCCCACTTGTGATACGGCTACGGCATGTTACACGTGCGCCCCTTGCTTTCCAGGGTCAGTAGCTGACTGTTAAAAAAAAAGTTGGACATCCGGCATTGCATTTATTGCTTCGGTTTTTTAGGGGTGGGGGAGGCTGCTTGCTCGAAGGGCACAGTCGCTAGCGCGGGCTATCTCTCGAGGCATAATGAGATTGCTGCTCGTAAATATTCTGTGCTAATAACCTCTGCTTCACGTTTAGATAACTTACAGCACGAAAACCGCTTCGCCAGCTGGAGTGGTCATTGTCCCTTTAGCCAGCGTTCTGTCTCATTAATGAAAGCATGCTTCCTGGTTGGAGCAGCCGCAATTCGGTTTTAATACGCGCAGCTTTCAGTAGTGGGGCCATCGCTGGCGGCTCTTGTCGGAAGGCCCACTTGTGATACGGCTACGGCATGTTACACGTGCGCCCCTTGCTTTCCAGGGTCAGTAGCTGACTGTTAAAAAAAAAGTTGGACATCCGGCATTGCATTTATTGCTTCGGTTTTTTAGGGGTGGGGGAGGCTGCTTGCTCGAAGGGCACAGTCGCTAGCGCGGGCTATCTCTCGAGGCATAATGAGATTGCTGCTCGTAAATATTCTGTGCTAATAACCTCTGCTTCACGTTTAGATAACTTACAGCACGAAAACCGCTTCGCCAGCTGGAGTGGTCATTGTCCCTTTAGCCAGCGTTCTGTCTCATTAATGAAAGCATGCTTCCTGGTTGGAGCAGCCGCAATTCGGTTTTAATACGCGCAGCTTTCAGTAGTGGGGCCATCGCTGGCGGCTCTTGTCGGAAGGCCCACTTGTGATACGGCTACGCCATGTTACACGTGCGCCCCTCGCTTTACAAGGTCAGTAGCTGACTGTTAAAAAAAAAAGTTGGACATCCGGCATTGCATTTATTGCTTCGGTTTTTTAGGGGTGGGGGAGGCTGCTTGCTCGAAGGGCACAGTCGCTAGCGCGGGCTATCTCTCGAGGCATAATGAGATTGCTGCTCGTAAATATTCTGTGCTAATAACCTCTGTTTCACGTTTAGATAACTTACAGCACGAAAACCGCTTCGCCAGCTGGAGTGGTCATTGTCCCTTTAGCCAGCGTTCTGTCTCATTAATGAAAGCATGCTTCCTGGTTGGAGCAGCCGCAATTCGGTTTTAATACGCGCAGCTTTCAGTAGTGGGGCCATCGCTGGCGGCTCTTGTCGGAAGGCCCACTTGTGATACGGCTACGCCATGTTACACGTGCGCCCCTCGCTTTACAAGGTCAGTAGCTGACTGTTAAAAAAAAAGTTGAACATCCGGCATTGCATTTATTGCTTCGGTTTATTGCTCTAACTGCACCCAATGAACAGAAAGCGGAGGTGTTAAGTCTACAAGTTTATTAACTTGTGAGACCCTTAATTGCTCATATGGCACTAATGATTGAGCTTCCTGCTGGTATTAAAGCTCAGCACTATAACATCTTGGCTGGCTATGGGCGAACTGAAAAGTTCAAGCACTGCCGTGCTATGTCATGGTGGAACACTGTGCTGAGGACATGGAACTAAAATGCGAGACTCGAGAAGCATAAACAGTCTAGTGGAAATGACAAAAAGGAATTCAATGACAAAAAATTAACATTATAGCACAATTTCATGTGACTTCTGCCTGGTGTTTCTCTTCTCGTGTGATTATGATCGGGCATATTGGTTACAGCGTTCTTCAGAAGGAGTCTACCGCTTTGATGTGACCTCCCACCTCAGACCAGAAGAAGTGTCTCCTGCAGCCTCCCTCAAGCAGCACGTCATTGTTCTCCGGTGAGGGCCTCTATTTGTGTAAACGTCTATCGTTGAAATGCAATTTGGGATGCACCAAATTAGTCAGTTTGTTTGAAATCTATAACAATTTTGAAAGTCTCCTGGTCAATATTTGCATTTTTAAACAGATAACCACCATAAATGACTGTTTCTCATGTTTTGGAAATAAGTTACCTCTCTCTCTTTTTTTCCTATCGACATCATAGTTGCGTTAAACAGTCAACTCTAGAAAAGGGAAATTTCTTTGATGAATGGATATGAAGGGACGGACAAGCAAGCGAGCGGGCAGCAACATATAAGTGACAGATAGATAGCACACAACCAATGCTGACATGTAGCCAACAGCTTCAACAGCAAAAGAGAAGCTGTTTTTAGTCTACGAGACTTTCATGCCAGGGGTGCCATCCCAGATTTAGGTGAGTAAAGGTGACTACTCAAGACATCTACCACTCACCACACCCACTCCTCACGCTTCTTTCAACCCCAGTGCATTCAAATCCCACTTCATTTAACGAGCTAAAATAATTCACAAAGTGTAGGCTTCTTTACCGGCTGTGCTGTTTCATTGATGTCCGCCAAATGGAGCTTGCTGGATTTTTTTTTTCTGCTTCTAGCAGACATTTGCAGTGTCTGAAGCAGACAAAAAAAGAACAGAAAAAAAACACTAAGATGATTGAGAGTATGCTTTTTTTTTTTCCTGTCACTTTTTGCAGACCAGCAGAGTCTAAGGTTCGGCCACTGGGTGTTCGAGATGTGATTCCCGATGGCAGGGTCATCTATGAGATCCAGCTCACCTATAATTTTTCCCTGGTGAGCATTACTCCGTGTGCACTGTAGGCATTCATACCGGTGCTTTTGTGCTCATGGTTGATCATTCCATTCAATGTTCTTTCTTAAAGGGGCACTGGCCATGAGTGTGTTTCAGTCTGCCAGTTTTTCTTGGTTTTGTAAATCAATTAATTTGCAGTCACATCGTATAGGTTAAACTCAAATAAGTTGAACTATCCCATATATCATATTGTTTTAGAACATGATAGCGCTTTAAGATAAATGTACACAAAGATGTGCGGTTGCATCGAGCAAGAAATGGCTGGGACACTTCATGTATCGAACATCAGGCAGCACGAAACACCCCGAGAACATGCCTTTCCCTCCTGAGGAGTTGGCTATTTCCTTAAAAACACGGTTTTCGTGTACACATTTGCAAGAGAAAGTGATGTGATTAAGAAGGCACTGTGCCTAGTGAGCACAAACTACTGCTTGTGTATTGCATGCTTTCTTCCATGAGTCTTCGTCATCATTCATGCCTGTTGGCCCATCATGTGCAGGCTCCGTTCATTTCTGTAAGATCCTTTGTGAAAGATGATAGTTGCAGTGAGATGGAAGCACCTAATGTTCCCTGGAAACATGGGGATAATCAATGCAGTAAGACATGAAGGAAGAAAGGCTAGCATTGCCGCTTTATACAGCATCACGCTTTAAACAGCATCAAAAAGTGAAGAACACCACCAACATCCAAAAAAAAAATGGCAGCATATCCACGGGGTGAATGATGGAGAGTGGGGCGGAGCATCCATCCGTCCATTCGCTCTTGCTTCCGTCTGTCCATGTGTCCATCTGTGTGACCGTCCGTGCGTCCATTCGCCCGTGCGTGCATGTGTTTGTTCGTGCATGTCCATCCGTGCGTCCGTCCCTGCTTTCGTCCATGCATCCGCCCCTGCGTCCGTCCATGCGTCCATCCGTCCGTGCAGCCATCTGTGCGTCCGTCCATGCATCTGTCTGTGTGTTCGTTCGTCCATCTAGTCAACACTCCAAGTACCACCATCTTGCATCTTTTCGTCATATATTCCGCATATAGAAGCACCGTTATCCAGCGGACATTCCAAGGACTAAACGAGAGGTGGCACACGCACACTTTCTATGACTTGCGCTTCGTGTCTACTTCCCACCTTTAACCACCTTGAGTTCATGGTATATACTAGTTTACTGTATTCATGGCACTGCGGCCCAACACTCGCTAAGCTTTTCTAAAACCAAAGAGGTTATGCCCAGCGAGTATAACCTAGCAACCCTTTCTTGTCAGATAGTGCTCAATATACATGCCAATCTGCTAAAGGGGAATGAGGGACAGATGAATTCGGCTTTAGTTAACGTGCACGCTGCAAATTTTTTATTGTTCAACAACGCACAGGGGAAATCTTTGGAGACACCGGCACCACCTTGCAGGTCGAAGTGTAAGACATGTTACGCACTACTACGAGGACGAACGGGTGCCGCTTTAAGGAGCTTCGCCCCTAAAAGGAAAATTGGAGTCTCCTGGCTCTTGACGAGTATACACATGTTCAGTCGCATGGTCTATGTGCATGCTCTCAAGCTGACTGCACATGTGGCAAGAGACAGCATGCGTATGTATGTACTGTCCAGAGTGTCATAGGTTTCATATTGGGTTCTATAGTTCTTGTGTTGAGGCCGTCAGTGAGCGCCTCGAGAATAAAGATGTTATACCATGTGCCGGGTATCCTGACATAACAGCAGGTCTCTCTTGTCCTGACTTTTTTGTACCCTGCTTTTAGGACAGTGCATGAACTCACCTAGCAAAGCATTCTCTAACAGTATGCACAGCTGAGCATGGAGATATTGAGGCACTGTTTACAGTGATTTCATATGTTCTTGTAAATAACCAGCCCCTGCTTATAACCTGCTTCTCCAACTGTAAATCATAAAAAAATAAAAAAATAAATATAAAAAAAACATTTATTCCTGTGAAGCTGCATTCCTTGCAATATCATCAAATAGTGCGGTGAAGAAATCTTGCACACGGCAATTAGAATTCAAAAGTGGTAAATTCCTTCAGTTTTAGATATTGTAAAAATTCATTAGACGTCATCTTCCTCATCTGTCAATAATCATCATCAGTCTTCGGCCCGTTCCTTTTCATCATCGGCGCCGTCTTGCTGTTGCTTGAAGAAAGCGTCAGCTGAACCGTTGTATTTCAAGTGGTGGAAGGTGCTTCCCGATCTCTTCGACCTCTCTCCATCCAAAGCCAGCTCCTGGAGCTTCGTTTGGGACGGCGCTTAAGCCAGCAGAGCACCATGGCGCAAGAGCAAGCCCAACCGAACCACCCGCCAGCGCAACCACCAGCCGCCAACCCTAGCCCGGTCAACAACCCCCCTCGGGAGCCTCCAATCTTCTCCGGTCTGCCTGGCGAAGATGTAGAAGACTGGCTCGACAACTATGACCGCGTAGGTGTCTACAACAACTGGAACGAGGCATTGAAATTAGCAGGCGTCTAGTTTTACGTCTCTCAGGTTGCCAAGACGTGGTTCCTGAATCATGAGAGCGACTTCCGTGATTGGTCTTCCTTCAAAGACCAGCTCTGACGCATTTTCGGCACACCGACCGTCCGTTCAAAAGTTGCTCGCAAGAAACTGGCAGAACGCGTTCAACATTGCGGTGAGTCCTACACTTCCTATATTGAGGATGTGCTTGCACTTTGCCGCCGTATCGACGACACCATGCCAGAAGGTGATCGTGTCCGGCACCTTCTGAAGGGTATCGAACCTACCGCTTTCAACGCCCTCGTCGCGCACAACCCTTCGACAGTTTCCGACGTCGTCTCTGTATGCCAGCGGCTTGATACCTTGCAGTCAACCCGGCTGCGACCCGACTTCTCTGAGAACCCCCTGGCAAACAGTATGGAGCTCCAATCCATCATTCGAGCCGTAATTCGTGAGGAATTGCAAGCCTACAGTTTACCTCCTTCTAACAACGTTCCCGCTCAACCCGCCTCTAGCAATCTGCGTGGCATTATTAGGGAAGAAATGTCGGCGTTTCAAAGCACCCACCGTGCTCCTCCATGCCCCCACCCCGCTTCGTATGCACAGATCGCTTCAATGCGACCCTTGCCGTCTCATGTACCACTACCTGTGCCTGATCATGAACATCTCGCACCTCTAGTCGCCCGTCCACCGAACCCAACCTACCATTCTTCCTGGTGGGCCCCACGGTCTATTTGCTACCACTGTGGAATTCGAGGACACATTTCCCGGGTCTGTCGACGTCGGCAGCAAGATGAACGTCGTGGTTATGCCGCTTTTGAACGAGACAACACATGTGCTCGAGGTTACTACCGTTATGCAGACAGTTGTTCCAACCACCGATCACCGTCTCCTGTGCACATTTCCAACACGACCAACAATACACGAGCATCCCGACTACGCTCCCCTTCGCCACTCCGACGCTCTGTTTCACCACTTTGGCCTGTCTCTCAACTGGCTGCCCAGCGATCGCAAAACTAAACAGTGCAGTTTTTGGAGGGAAAACTGCATCGCGGCGAAATGACCCAAGTCCTCCTGAACGACCGTCAAACATGTTATTAATAACTGTGCAAGGTGTGCGGGTGTCGGCTTTGGTGGACACGGGAGCAACTATTTCAGTTATGCGTGCCGACTTGTGTTCTGGATTGCGAAAAGTGAAGACACCCTACCTTAGATCATCTTTGATTGGGGCCAATGGAGCAATAATTAGACCATCGGCCCAATGTACAGCGCGTGTCTTCATTGATGGTATTCGTCATCACATCACCTTCGCTGTCTTAATTTCATGTGCTCATGAACTAATTTTAGGGTGGGACTTTCTCTCATCAGAATCTGCATTAATTTCTTGCCATCAACGTGTAGTCGAGATGACCGAGACCGATCACTGCAGCGAAAGCGTCGACAAAAAACCATTGCGTTTTTTCACAGCTTCCTATTCCATACTGCTCCCGGGTCAGGAGCAACTCATCATCATTACTTCTACAAATATTGCCAATGGTGACGTCCTTATCACCCCTTCCAGCAGCTGTCTAGTTCGCGGCGTTGTAGTCCCCTCCAGCCTGGTGCGGTTCAAAGACAGTGCTGCGATAATCCTTGGCCTGAACCTTACCCCCGAGCCTGTCCTCCTACCCCAAGGTTCTGCAGTGTCATGTTATGTGGATACCCAACCGGTATCTTTGGTCTCTCTTGACGCCTTGACAGCTCAGCCACAACAGGCCCAGTCTGTTACTTCCTCCTCCTTTGCTCCCGGGATAAATCCTGACCTTTCTGCTTCTCAACGTGAGGCATTGCTAAATTTGCTAACGAACACCAGGCCTCCTTCGACGCCAATGCTTCGGCACTAGGACAGACCACAGTTGCGCATCATCGCATCGACACTGATGGTCAGGCTGTGGTACGCCGTCGTCCCTACCGAGTCTCCTCGGTCGAGCGCAAAATCATCGAGGAGAACGTGACCGATATGCTAAAAATAAACATCATACGACCCTCTACCAGTTCTTGGTCATCACCCGTTGTGTTGGTACAAAAGAAGGATGGATCGGTACGATTTTGTGTTGATTACCACGCGCTCAACAAGATTACCCGAAAGGATGTATATCCGATGCCCCATATAGATGATGCACTTGACTCATTGCAAGGCACCCAATACCCTTGACCTTTGGTCCGGGTATTGGCAAATACCAATGGACGAAGCAGACAAAGAAAAGACCGCCTTTTCTACACCGGACGGTCTTTACGAGTTTAACGTAATGCCATTCGGCCCATGTAATGCTCCTGCCACATTTGAAAGGATGATCGACACTGTTCTTCGTGGCCTCTAGTGGAAAACTTGTCTATGCTACCTCGATGATATCGTCGTGTTTTCTTCCACTTTTGCTGATCATCTGCAACGCCTAGATCAAGTGCTCACATGTCTCTCCAATGCTGGACTTCAACTAAACACAAAGAAGTGCCATTTTGGCAACACAGCTATAAAAGTTCTAAGACATCTCGTTAGTAAAGATGGCATCCAGTCCGATCCTGAGAAAATTTCCGCAGTCCTCAACTTTCCGCGACCCTTTCGCTCCAAAGAACTACGCAGTTTCCTTGGACTCGCATCGTACTTTCGCCGCTTCATTCGCAACTTTGCCACTATTGCCGCTCCTCTCCACAAGCTCCTTGCTAGTACTGGTTCCTTCGATTGCAATGATCAATGCGAAGCCTCATTTCAAGAACTCAAGCAGGCACTGACATCCCCACCGGTGCTTTGTTATTTCGATGACAGGGCACCTACGATATTACACACTGACGCTAGTGAACAAGGAATCGGCGCCGTACTCCTCCAGCGCGACCATGCCTTTCGCGAGAAAGTTGTCGCGTATGCAAGCCGATGTACTTCTGTGGACTCCTGCGCGAACGCCTGGCTTATGCGAGAAGGTTGAGTCACGCTATCTTGGCCCCTACAAAGTTGTCCAACAGACCTCACCGGTGAACTACCTTGTCACACCTGTTCATGTCCCCACTGACCAACGCTGCCATGGGACAGAGATTGTGCACGTTTCGCGTCTCAAGCCCTATCGTATGCGTTCCACAGCGTAATTCGCGGCTAGGCTGGCCGCTTCCGTCGACGGGGGAAATTAGTGTACGAATTCATTGGATGTCATCTTCCTCTTCTGTCAATAACCATCATCAGTCTTATGCCCATTCTTCTTCATCATCGGCGCCATCTTGCTGTTGCTTGAAGAAAGCGTCAGCTGAACCGTTGTATTTCAATGTAATTAAACAATTTATTTAATTTATTATCATACTTCTGCAAGTTCAATATACACATTTTAGCTTGACTACAGCACCATTCTGTGAGTAGTTGCACTCATGAAAATCCAATAGTTGATACAACATTATCTCCTAGTTACTGTATCTTCTCTCACAGCAATAAACCCACACCCAACTTTATTCATCAATGATGATTTCGTATAAAGCCAAATTTATCACATCACCCAATGCATCATATGTGCAAGTGGAAGTGTGTTGGGCTATTGTTGATCATCACTCAAGCACAGGAGAAGCCATCTTTCATTGTGCGAAAGGCACATGGAGATAGCCGCTGGAAAAGGGGGGCCTACGGCTCCAGCAGTTAGTACGCCTTTCGACCAATCATGCATGGTCACCTGCATTCACACACCCCGCAGCCTGCATTGTTACAGGCAATCGGCAAATGGCTCATGGCTTCATCATGTCCTCTCATCACAAAGTTTTTATTGAAACCATGGACAGGGCACCAGGTGAGCCCTATATGTCCCATGCATTTTTGGCCATTTTAAGGGGCCATTTTCTCAGTGACTAGAAAACATTACCACAATCCATATACAGTGAAACCTCTGTTATACGAATTTCACGGGATCACCAAAATTAATCCTATCATCCTAAATTCATATCACCAGAAAACATTGAAATTTAGTATGGCAATAAAAGAAAACTGTCATATGATTTTTTTTGTTTTTCAGGGCCACTGCAATGTCACAAACAGCTCTAAATGATTGCCAGTGCAGGTTTTAGACGTTTAAAACCATACTTGCACTCGTAAATATGCGGTGCGTTCTCATGCATGTAGTAAATGTGTTGTGATCTGTGTGCCGCGAATCTCCGGAGAACAATCGGCCAAAAGGAATGGACGAGGCAAGAGTGTTAAAAGACATTTTAATTTCACACTAAAGGAAAACGCCCGTTTTGTGAAAACAGTGGCAAATATATACAAACCGGTACACTGGATGAAACTAGCTCTAAACAAAGTTATCGCACTAACAACAAGTAAAGAAAATGAGCATCTAGAAAGTACAAAGTGTTTAGTACAGATACATGATGAGGCGAGGCATTGCGGAGTATTCTGTGGTTGGCTTCAGTGTCTGAGTCGGTGATGCTGGCCTTCTCTGGTGAGGAGCACGAGCTCGCATTGTCGATAACGCTAGGAGGCACAGAGTTTGATTACCTGTGCGTCACAAGTATTTGCGCTGGCCAGTGTCTCCCAGGAAGAGGAACTGGCTCAGATGAAGCCTACAGTGCGGTGCTGTAGGACGGCGCGTTCGGGACACAAGCCGATGGCGCTTCCTGGCTGTTGAAGGTTCTCCTGATTGCCGTCCAGTATCTTGGTCATGTTCTTGTACGTTGCCACAAACGTTGTTCAACTTTTTTTCTTAGTAGCTACAAGCTTGGAAAAAACCAATTTTTCACTTTGGGGACTCTCGTCTTGCTTGCCTTGCTTCTTTTGTGAATTGTCATGCAGCTCTATCCATAATGTATCATGGACTGTAGTCAATTTTTTTCAGCAAATTGACTGTAGTTTCACCAGGCTTCAATCCTAACTATATTCAGAATTTTCGCTAGTGCAATGCTGCTATCAATAAATGAAATAACAACATTCAATGTTGTGATCCTTAAGACTCTGAACTAAAAGAAGGACAACAAAGACTCTGCGATGCAATTTCTGTTGCTCATGTTCATTAGTCATGTTCATTAGAGTATTCCCATTGTCAAAGTGCGTGCCATTTGCTTTGAAGGATGCTGGAAAGGACAAGCGGTTCAACAATGAAGAGCTTGCTGATTCAGCATAACACCTCAATACATTACCGCCATTTATTCGCATATACAGAAGAACTGTATTGGCTGCCACGAAATTTGCTCTTGCTGTAGACTTTCTTTACTCTGAGCATCTCAACTTATTGACAGGCACAAGGTGTAATGAAGCTAGGAGCCGAAAGTGTTTAAACTTATGTGCGGCAAATAGGCTTGTGCAACTATTTGAATGCTTCAAATTTTCGAATGAATAGTAGGGTATTCGAATTCGCTTCGATTCGAATTTAAATTATTGAAAATTTCGAAGTATTCGCAAGCAACGAATAAATGCATACAATTCCGAATGTACCGCTTGTAAAGGTTGTTTCACTGCGGTGTAGGGGTGCTAAAACGTGAAAGCACCTGTTTAGGAGAAATTCGCTTTGCCGTGAAGCCCTTTTTCAAATTTAAAGGGGCCCTGAAACATTTTTTGAGCATTGTAAGAAAACGCTGTCGATCGGTAGTCGAGGCTACTGAAAACATGCAAACCAATTATTATAGTGCAGCACGTGGCGTGCGATTCACAACGAAGTCTCAAAGTCAGTGGAAAATTGCTCTCTTGTCTCGGCAAATGACTCGATAAGCTCAGAAAGCACGTGTGACGTATTTTCTTTCCTTGTGCTATCCCTCCCGGCTTAGCTTCCAGCACTTTCGTTGGGACAAGAGGAGAGAATTCACTTGCAGCGTGCGACAAATCTTCGCAACTCGGCGCGTACTGGAAGTATTCTAAAAATTTTTCGGGTGGTGAACTCATCAAGCAATAAGCTTCTTCAGTGAATCCATTCCATGGCTCCTTGAAAAAATGTCGCACGACCCCTTTAAACAGAAATATTACCCTCAAATCAATTCATTTTTTAAGCTTAAACGCTTGTTATGATGGCTTATATGCTCCGAGTATAATAAACTTAAAAATGTTACATATTATAAAGGTTATGACTCGCATCCTGCCAGAGACAAATCCTGCTACTATTCAAAGTTTTTTCGACTTCTGGAAAGTGGCATTTGCCCTATTTCAATTAAAAAAAAATATTGTGCAGGTTAGTTGGGTCATAATAAATATGCTGTTTTTCTTCATATGTCATAAGTTCTATTCGAATTCAATTCGATATTATTCGACCAAAATCACTATTCGCTTCGAGCCTAAAGTTCACTATTCACACAAGCTTAGCGGCAAAGTTCGAGTATAAAGGTGCATAGCAGCATCTTAGAACTTGCTTGACATTTTCCTATATACAGCCGACTCTAGAAAAGCATTTTGGCTTTTGTACACGAAGTGGTTTCTTTTTAATATATGTAAAAAAAAACGAGCGTAAGCATGGAGTGCATACAAGGGGCTAGCCCTAGGGTGTGTGTTCACGCACTACTTGCTTTCTGAAAAACTGTTTTTCATCCACAAAAAATACTGTTCAAGAAAGGCACGACTGTGGAAATTAAGCACAAGATACTCTTCCCAAATTGCAAAAAAAAATTTTTAATTTTTTTTGTGCCCTTAATTACCCTACCCATATTTTTAACCTACACATAATGGGATAACCTGTAAAGCACATTGTTTTTTTTTTAATTTTACTATGCATAGAGCATATAACTGGCATAAAAAGCTTTAGACTTGAAAAATGGGGAAGAGATGTGGGGTAATGTGTTCATTTAACTTTGAAGTGGGGTTTCATGGCAATGTGCATTGTAGACAGCAGTGAAACCACCTTTACAGGGACGTTACATGCAAACCAATGTACACCTATTCTTTCATTTGAAAAATTTCAAGGTTTCTAGTAATTTACATTTGAATGGATGCGAAGTCAAGTACTGTAATATTAATTCGAGAATTTGAAGTGCTCAAATATTTGCACAGGCTTAGTATTTTGGCATTTATACGTAGCCACGTGGCCATCTGTCAGTCATGCATGTTAACAAACGCTCTTCGTGTTTGATGTTTTCATGTGCAGAGCAAAGCAACGGAAGTGACACCCAGCTGCAGCCTGCTATCAGAACTGCTTTACGAGTCTGAATATGAGTCCCAGCTGTGGATGATCTTCGACAACAACAAGCAGCTTCTTGCCTCTGGAGATGCCTATCCTGGACGGGTACGTGGCAGCATATGTTAACAGCGGTCGTATTGTGAGCGTTCACAAGTCTGCTTACTTGCTGTGCAGTGAGTAAAGTTTCTGTGCACAAGTCAGTGAGCCTTCATTTACCCTCAAATGACTGTCCACTGTTCCTTTTACCTGCTTCTTCTAATTCTTGCCATTTATTTTGTGTGTGATTTGTAGTGCCAATGAGCACTAGGTGGATAGTTTGCATTTACTATATAGAATTCACGGCAGGACTAATAAGCCAGTGGTACTATCTGGCTCCAGAGAGCAATTTAAAGTGCATGGCCTCTGATTTCACTTGGCACACAACACAGTCCACTGGGTTCACCGTAAAACTACTCGTGTAATCTGTAAAGTTTTCTTTTTGTTATTTTATGCTTAAAGCGGGTGCACAAGCTGGTAGGGGATGCAAATTTTTCAGTCCACCTGATTGTTATCATTACTGCAAGAGCGCCTTTATTTTTCCGGTGTGTTTGTTTTTTCAGTTGTTATTCCACACCTAGTTGTGTTACGTGGTGTGTAAAGTATTTCTTCAGACTTTTACACATCGCATGTGTCAAGTATGTTTTTCAGACTTGCGCACATCGCATGTCTTCTGCTGTTTCAGTTGCACAGTGGTAACAGTGCTCGGAAACTGGTCTAAAGCACACGAGTTTGATCGTGGTTGTGTGTCGATTGAGGCAGAATATTAGAGGCTTGCATGCTGTGCAATGTCAGCGCAGGTTAAAGTACCCCAGCCTTCCACTACCGCATTGTTGAATCCTGCCGACCAACCGAGATGTGTGCACTTTCTTGTGTACGTGTTAAACTTTTGTGCGCTTGGTGCAGTAAGGCTACCTCCTGTGCCACCTGCTATGGGTGGAGGCAACAATCGTCAATGCACTGCACTGTAGCTTAAAACAGTCGAACCCCTTTGTAAGAGAGACTGATGTCACAGAACGAGCGCTCAAAAAAGGGCGCGCCGCCAAATTTTCGCGACGAAATGCCGGAGTGACGCCGCGAGGTCAAGGATAAAAAAAAAAAAGAAAACAAGCATCCAAAGACTCCCCGGGCACGCGTCCCTCTCCCCTCGGAAGCGTAGGTTCGCCGACGAACCTCCTCACCCCACATCGGCGGCCGAGCAAGCCCTTGAAATTTCTAGATGGAAAGGGGCGTGGTGATGCCGGGTTGAGTCATCCGTCGCGGACGTCCCTCGTACCGTCTCGCGCTTTCCCCCAGCTTTCGCTGCGCATCGCGCCGACGAACTGATGAGAATTTTCTGGAATCGCGCGCGGAAGGTATTTAACAGAGCAGCGGAGATGGGAGATCAGGAGAAGACGGAAGTTAGCACCAGAGCGCGTAGGGATTCCGCTGTGTAGTCGGCGAAGGTTTTGTCCGTAGTGACAAAACAGGAGAAGAAGAGGATTTCCACCTGAGGGGTGAAGGCTCGAGCTACAGGCAAGAGCATGTGTCTACCGCTATCGAGCGAAGACGCGTGGCAACAGCTGCGTGTGTGAAGCCGACGTGTTTCCGGCGAAGAAGTTTGAAGCTTGGAGAGTGGCCAATTGAAGACGCGAGGTTTCCTGGAAGAGAAACTTCAGGGGCAGCGGAACGACAACAACGCTGGACTTTGAGTGAGTGATTCTCGGGAGAGTATCATCCAGACTTTCGTTCCAAGAACTTTGGACTGAATAGGTTTTCTATCTCTTTAGTCTTTAAGTGTCTTGGTTGTTCAATGCATGCGACTGCATTGTAGTGCGTATTGTTGTCTGTGTCCGTTGTTTCGAGTGTGGCTGATTGTACTGAGTAGTACGTTGTTTGATTGGTGACATATTGTATGCAACTGTTGTGGAGTGTGCATACTTGTGTATTGTTTTTTTTGATCTGCCATTATTGAGAATATAATTTTGTTTTGGTTATCAACTCTCGGCTCTGACTTGTTCTTTGGGCCACAGCCGGCGTCCGCTGGCGCGCCAAAAAGGACCACTTCTAAATTGTCGACGCTTTCATGGTGCGGTTCGGGGGGCCGATACTTCGGCCCTTGGAATTAGCCCGGCGATCGCCTCCCTAATTAACGGGACCAGTGACAATTAATCTGGCGTCCGCGACAGGACCTTTTGGTGCACAGTGTGTCCAAAGTAGCAAAAAAGATCCTCGAGTTGTTTATTGTGCTATCGGAACGATTTTGTGTGTTGTTCAGTGTTCTCGTTAACGAGTGCAGGGGAGTGTTCCGATAGACTGATTTAGGCAGATACTTTTTACACGCGGCAAGACTTTATTTGCGAGAAACAATGGATCTCGAAAAATTAGTCGCTCTGGGTGAGAAGATGGGTCTTTCTGGCGCCGAACTACGAAAGTGGGTCACCCAGAAGGAAAAAGAAGAAAAAGAGAGGGCCAAAGAAGAAAAGGCAGCTGAGCTGGAAAAAGAAAGGTTGGCGGTCGAAGTAGCCAAAGCGGAAAAAGAAGCAGAGTTGGGGAGAGAGAGGTTGGCAGCTGAGAGGGCCAAGGAAGAAAAAGCAGCTGAGTTGGAGAGAGAAAGGCTGGCCGCTGAGAGGGCGAGAGAAGAAAAAGAAGCGAGGGAGTGACAGCTGAAAGAAGAAAGAGAAGCGGAGATGGCTGAAAGGGAACGGCAGCGGCAGCACGAGATGGAACTCGAGCGGCTCCGTTTGCAACAGCGAAGTGAAACTCCCGTCCAAGCTAGAGTTGAAAGCAGCGAACGGGAAGATCATGGCTTCCGCTTGAACCCAAGCAAGCTGCTCGTAGCGTTTGATGAAAGGAAGGACGACCTTGACGCGTACCTTCACAGATTTGAGACGATTGCAAGGAGCCAGAATTGGCCGGAACATTAATGGGCAACTGCTTTGAGTACTTGCTTGAGTGGTGAAGCGCTCAGTGTGTACGGTAGGCTGACGCCGACTGATGCAGCCAACTATGCAAAGGTGAAAGCTGCTTTGCTGAAGTGATTTAGATTTACTGTGGAAGGATTCTGGGACAGATTTCGGACAGGAAAGCCAGCTGATGGTGAGACGGCTACGCAGTACGCTGCCCGACTTAGCCATTATTTCGACAGATGGATTGAACTTTCAGGGACAGCGCAGGAGTACGATGAGCTTAGAGAGCTTCTTATTAGAGAGCAATTTCTTACTAGTTGCCACCCAAGCCTGTCGCTGTACTTGAAAGAGAGGAGAGCTAAGTCACTTGAAGACATGCTTGAATTGGCTGATCAGTTCTTGGAAGCGCAAGGTGGCACTAATTTGGCCAAGGTCAAGAAGGAGTGTCCCGAAGATTCAGAAAATTTGGCACCCGAACAAAAGAGGCGTGCACCGGAGAGTATTCCACGATGTTTTCTGTGTAACCGAGTGGGTCATCGCGCGAACAATTGTCGTACTAACTTTTCGAGCCCTACGGTATTAAAATGTTTTAAGTGTGGTCAGACTGGGCGCAAAGCAGACGCATGTCGTAACGGAGCTAGTCAAACTCACCAGGTATCCTGTGTGCTAGCAGCACCGAAATCCGATGATAATGCCGTCACCGACGGATTCGTAGAGTTGAAAAATGGGGAGAAACTTCCTATTGTGGGTGCTGTAATGACAAAACAGCCAACCGGTGTCACGAAGGGAATGCCAACGCGGCCTGGAAAAGTTGCGGGCAAGAAGATTACGGTGTTAGGAGACACCGGTAGCTCCACGGTTATCGTGCGGAGAAATTTGGTACGGGAAAGTGAGTTGACAGGCAAAACGAAACCGGTTTGCCTAATTGACAGTACGGTTCGGATGCTTCCCGAAGCAGAGATTGAGGTCGAAACCCCGTACTTCAGCGGGAAGGTTACCGCTCTATGTATGACGACCCCCCTGTACGACCTCGTCATTGGAAACATCGACGGGGCGCGAGGGCCGAATGATCCAGAATGTTTGGGGGAAGACCCGAAGATGGAGCTCCCGCTGACACAGGGACCACGAGATTCAGCGGAGAACAATCCTGTGAAGGATTTGACTCGAGCCCAAGGTGAAGCCTGGGCGCAAAAGACAGTGAATGAGAACATCATCGTATTGAATGAGTTCACGTGCTGGGCAGCTGGATTTACGTTGGCACGACCTCAACCGACCGACAGGGTGAAGGTGACGGAGTCGGCCAGCCAGGCCCAATGTCGTGACATGAACAAGCGGGGAATAACAGGACAGGATCGATTGAACGTTACGACCCGTTAACGGTGTCGAAAGGGACAGCGATGGCTGAGACGCCGCCTCAGATACGGTCGTTGGTAAGGGCCCGCCGGAATAGAACGAGGAAAAACAAGAAGAGGTCGAGCGAGCACCGCAAGAAAGGGCGCAAGCGCCACTCAAGGTACACAGGATAAGCGTTGAGGACGAATCGAAATGTGTTTGACAGTGCTATATGTTAAGTTAATGTGGTTGTTGTCCTGTGTCACAACTGTATGTCGAGTGAATCAAAATTTTTGTTACGGTGATGTGATGTATAGTATTGTACCATGGTTGTAATGAGAGAACTTTGTACAATTGTTTTGTTTGGAATATGTGATGGAATGTTGTACTCATGTACCTGTGGTTATATTTTATGTGTTGTGAGATTGAATTGTATTGTACAATTGTATTGAGTGGTCTATTGTAAATGTGACGTGTCATGAGCGACGGACTATGTTACAGTCTTTGAGAGTGTGGGGACTGTTCGCGCTCGTTTGTGTGGTTTTGAATATTATGAGATAATATTCTTAAAGTGGGGGGCAGTGTCACAGAACGAGCGCTCAAAAAAGGGCGCACCGCCAAATTCTCGCGACGAAACGCCGGAGTGACACCGCGAGGTCAACAATAAAAAAAAAGAAAAGCATCCAAAGACTCCCCGGGCACGTGTCCCTCTCCCCTCGGAAGCGTAGGTTCGCCAACGAACCTCCTCACCGCACATCTGCGACCGAGCAAGCCCTCGAAATTTTTAGATAGAAAAGGGCGTGGTGATGCCGGGTTGAGTCATCCGCCGCGGGCGGCCCTCGTACCGTCTCGCGCTTTCCCCCAGCCTTCGCTGCGCATCGTGCCGACGAAATGATGCGAATTTTTTGAAATCGGGCGCGGAACGTATTTAACCGAGCAGCGGAGATGGGAGATCAGGAGAAGACGGAAGTTAGCGCCAGAGCGCGTAGGGATTCCGCCATGTAGTCTGCGAAGGTTTTGTCCGTAGTGACAAAACAGGAGAATAAGAGGATTTCCACCTGAGGGGTGAAGGCTCGAGCTACAGGCAAGAGCGTGTGTCTACCGCTATCGAGCGAAGACGTGTGGCAACAGCTGCGTGTGTGAAGCCGACGTGTTTCCGGCGAAGAAGTTTGAAGCTTGGAGAGTGGCCAATTGAAGACGCGAGGTTTCCTGGAAGAGAAACTTCAGGGGCAGCGGAACGACAACAACGCTGGACTTTGAGTGAGTGATTCTCGGGAGAGTATCATCCAGACTTTCGTTCCAAGAACTTTGGACTGAATAGGTTTTCTATCTCTTTAGTCTTTAAGTGTCTTGGTTGTTCAATGCATGCGACTGCATTGTAGTGCGTATTGTTGTCTGTGTCCGTTGTTTCGAGTGTGGCTGATTGTACTGAGTAGTACGTTGTTTGATTGGTGACATATTGTATGCAACTGTTGTGGAGTGTGCATACTTGTGTATTGTTTTTTTTGATCTGCCATTATTGAGAATATAATTTTGTTTTGGTTATCAACTCTCGGCTCTGACTTGTTCTTTGGGCCACAGCCGGCGTCCGCTGGCGCGCCAAAAAGGACCACTTCTAAATTGTCTACGCTTTCGTGGTGCGGTTCGGGGGGCCGATACTTCGGCCCTTGGAATTAGCCCGGTGATCGCCTTCCTAATTAACGGGACCAGTGACAACTGATGTGAATGACAACTGTTTATGAAAGACATCGCTGTGCTTAACATCAAAATAGAGGTTGATTAGAAAATGAGAACACGGGACCCTGCTTATAACAGACAATAAGTACGCTCAAGTGCATGTCTTTTATAATGATGTTCACTTGTACAACCAATTCTACTTATCTCCAAGGCATTATTGATGATTTTTTTACACTGCTGTAAGTTCAATAATTTTTACTCACACGTTTTAAAGGAGCATTGACACGAAGATTTTGTGCACCCCCTTTCTTTTCTCTCTCTCCCTTTTTTAAGGAGACTTTTTTAAGAGTACCATCACAGTGTCGGCTTAATTGAAAGAGCACTGAGCTAGGCAGGAGCAGTTGCGATGGCAAGTTAAACACAGCTGGCCACATGACCACACAAAATTGTAGCATAAACACTGTGCGCTTTCATGCACACACAAGTGGGCGGACGAGGCACTGACAGCCAGCACAGCCAGCATGCGTAATGCCACAGGCATGGAGGAAGATATCGCAGGTAGCGCGAGTGCAAGCTACCAACCAACACAAACTCGTGACGAAGGTTTGTTTATATTGCCGCGACGTTGATGTCCTCATCACGAGGGGCTCTGCATCTCGATCAGTCGCATCGAAGTATGTACTTCAAAATAAATTTTAAATAAGTTTTAGGCTATACTTTCCTTTGATATTTTGCAAATCTTGTGTATGTCTCCACATAAGTCTATCTCACTCATTATCTTGCATAGAAAATTTTTTTCTCTAACAAGTTTTTTTAAACTGCTTGGTTTTGCAGACTTTCTAGTGATGTCCCTATGACTCCCTGCAGGTCAATTTCACTTCATGGTGCACACTTGTCTGGTGGGTTGGCATATTTAGCATAACACTGCCATGTGAGGGTTGCATCACTGCAGGAGCATTACAGCTGCTGCAGGGATGCTACTCTGTCGGCAAGGTTAGGCGGTGAACACCAATGGCTCCCTTTTGGTGCTTGGGGAACGAGACTGTGGTTATTTCTGTTGTGGAGATGTTTCTGCGCTCGATCTCTTAGATGGCCGTGGTGAGTCGAACGTGGATGACATCTCATTCATGGTACATTCACGTACATAATGTTTGTTTGTTATATTGGAGTGTTTCACACACTACTGCACTTCTAATATCTGTCTCCTGGGCTCGCGATTACATAAAAGCTCTTATAAATGTATGCATGTTTGTTGCACTATGGTGTCTACTGTATTCATGTATTCCGAGAATGAATTTTCCAAAACCCCGCAGCCCGTACTTCAATGCGCAGTTACAGTGAAACCTCGTTAAACCATACCCGCGTAAAAACAGTAGTTTAGTTTTAAAAGTAGTGAAGTCAAATCTCCGACTCGGCGGCCATTGAACATAATGCATTTTGTATCCGCATAAGCCGTACTAGCTTATCGTGTATGTATCGGTTAATAAGTAGTTTTTCCAATTTTCGTTGTGCACTCGCCGCGGCATGTCGTCCCCCACTGGGCGTTTCAACAGAACAGCAAGTCCCAGAGATCGAACCACGCCTCGCTTGTTTGTGTTGATGATGATGGCGGCTGTGTTGGTGAGCGCCATCTCCTGGATTTTTCTGCAACAAGAAGCACTCGGCCAGCTAAGCTTCTGGTGTTGTCCACGCGATGGCACTTTGCACAAACACGGTGTGCGCTTGCTTTGCTTTCTTTGTTCTTTTGGCGCCGTGCATAGGTGTTCTATGGTTGATCCATGCCTTTGTGAGGGTGGCCGAGAGATGGCACTACGTGACGGCTTCATCATCATCATTGGGACTGGAGTTGTGGGGGTTGCGTGTGTGGGGAAGAGAGAGTTCGGCCTGGTTGGGAAGAGTGGCAAGACGTAGCGGTGTGTTGTGCGCGATTTAAGGTTAGCGCATGACAAGTGGGGGCTCGTCCGGGATGGCTTCAGGCCCGACAACAGCAGCGGACGAGCCCCCACTTGTCATGCGCTAACCCTAAATCGCGCACAACACACCGCTACGTCTTGCCACTCTTCCCAACCAGGCCGAACTCTCTCTTCTCCACACACGCAACCCCCACAACTCCAGTCCCAATGATGCTGATGACGCCGTCATGTAATGCCCTCTCGGAAAGTACCTTGGCTACCAAACCATCTCTGCAACTTGGTCCTGCGACTGTCCCATGACCACCCGATTAGCGGCCACTTTGGCTTTTTTAAGACTCTCAAACGCATTTCTCAAAATTTCGTGTGGCTGGGTATGCGCTCGGACATATCCAAGTATGTGCGATGCTGCCAGGTTTGTCAGCACACCAAAGCCCACCGCCAGAAGCCAGAAGGGCTGATGAGCAGTCAATGGGCCACTGCCCCCATGGAACAGCTCAGCGTGGACAAAATTGGGCCCTCGCCTATGACGCCTCGACGCCACAAGTACCTTCTCGTGGTGATTGACAAGTTCACAAAGTTCATTGAACTTTTCCCATTACGGACAGCAAACAGCAAGAGTGTGGTGGCCTGCGTGATCCAGGTTTTTGCAGACATGGCACACCTGTCTCCATTTCAAGTGATAATGGAAAGCCGTTTGTAAGCAGGTTGTGGAAGGGCCTCCTTGAGCATTGGTGCATACAAGACCGACACACTGTTCCGTACCGCCCTGCCGGGCAAATGGTGGAGCGCCACAGTGGCATTATCAAGCACTGCCTTAGTGCTTATTGTTCCAACCACAAAGACTGGGACCAGCACATTCCTGAAATTGCCCTGGCCATGTGCACGGCTGAAAGCGTTGTCACGGGCTACACGCCTGCCTTCCTCTGTTATGGCCGGGAGCTGAGAACCCCATGGACACAGGCTGAAGCCAAAGACGACGCGGAGCCTCCTGCGACAGCATACCGTGCATTTGCTACTGAGGTCTCCAAGTGTCTTCAGGAGGTGCTTGACTTCTCCAGGGTACACCAAAACCACATGTGGCGCGCCCAGAAGACTCGCTACGACCAGCACAGGCGGCCACTGACAATACAGGAAGATGATCTTGTTCTGCTCGAAAGCCACTCCCTCAGCGATGCCACCAAGGACTTCTCCTCGAAGTTTGAACCCGGGCGTTCCGGTCTCTTTCGGGCAGTGAGACGTGTAGGACAGAATGACTTTGTTCTAGTGGACCCCAAAACGGGTCGTCGCCATGGTGTGAGACACGCAGATCAGCTGACACTCTACCATGAAGCTGCAGGCAATGTGTAGTGGTGTCTTCACATTTTGAGGGGGGGGGAGACCTGTGAGGGTGGCCGAGAGAGGGCGTTACGTGACGGTGTCATCATCATCATCGGGACTTGGCCGAGAGAGGGCACTACGTGAGGGCGTCATCATCATCATTGGGACTGGAGGTGTGGGGGTTGCGTGTGTGGGGAAGAGAGAGCTCGGCCTGGTTGGGAAGAGTGGCAAGACGTAGCGGTGTCTTGTGCGCGATTTAGGGTTAGCGCATGACACCGTACAGCTCTCGCGTCGTTTTTCACGTGTTGTGTATGTGTGCTTGTGCTGCTTCTTAGTTGCGTCATGCCGAAGCTGGGACAAAAGCATCGAGTGCTGAAAATAGAGGAGAAATTGGACATAATTCGTGCTATTGAAAGTGGCACGAAAAAATAGGCGCTGGCACGCGAAAAGGACCTGCCATTTACCACGGTGTGTGGAATTTGGAATTCCAGAGAGAAGTTGCTCGGCAGTGCTGCTGCAACTGCGAAAAGGTGCCGGCTATGCGGTTCGGCGTTTTCGGATGTAGAGGAGGCGCTGGTGAAGTGGCTAAAAGCTGCACAGTTTAAAAATCTGCCTATCGCCCCGCCGTGGTGGTCTAGTGGCTAAGGTACTCGGCTGCTGACCCGCAGGTCGCGGGTTCGATTCCCGGCTGCGGCGGCTGCATTTCCGATGGAGGCGGAAATGTTGTAGACCCGTGTACTCAGATTTGGGTGCACGTTAAAGAACCCCAGGTGGTCAAAATTTCCGGAGTCCTCCACTACGGCGTCTCTCATAATCAAATGGTGGTTTTGGGACGTTAAACCTCACAAATCAATCAAAAATCTGCCTATCAGCGGACCTCTGCTCGTGGAGAAGGCCCTGGTTTTTACCTCGCAGCTTAACCATGACAACTTCGTGTGCAGCAATGGCTGGCTGGCCAGATTTAAGGCGAGGCATGGCATTACCACGAGGACTGTTTCGGGAGAAGGTGCTGCTGCTAACGTGGATGGCGCGGAGCAGTGACAAAATGGTCAGCTGAAGAACATCTTAGAAGACCACGCACCTGATGACATCATTAATATGGATGAATCGGTGCTATTCTTTAAGCTGCTATCAGACAAAACGCTCTCGTTCAAAAGCGAGACGTGCACCGGCGGCAAGCAAAAGACGGAATATCAGTGGCGTTTTGCGTAAACATGACTGGAACCGACAAAACTCCGCTCCTCGTGATTGGAAAGTCGGCGAAGCCTAGATGTTTCAAAGGCGCTTGGTTGCCATCAGGGGTCATCTATCGCAGCAACACCAAAGCATGAATGACGGCAAAACTCCTTTAAGAGTACATGCGCCTCATCGATCGTCGTTTTGCGGCTAAGAACAGAAGAGTCGTTATTATTTTAGACAACACTTCGGCGTACGTCGCCCTGGACAACCTGGCGGCTGTGAAGTTGGTGTTTCTGTCACCAAACACAACAGCGATTGCCCAGCCCTTGGACCAAGGCATCATTCGAGCTGTAAAACAGCTCTACAAGAAGAACCTGCTGCGCAGATTTCTCGCCATTGAATGTGGCAAATTATTCTTCATCGACCTGATTGGCGCGATTCACCTGCTCGAATACTCGTGGCGGCAGGTAGAAGCAACGACAGTTCAAAATTGCTCCAAGCGTGCTGGTTTCAGTGTGTGTGCGGGCGACGCAGATGACGCCAGTGACACCATCGACCAGACTTCGGACATCGTAGACGAAGCTTGCAAAACTCTGCTAGCTGAAGTGCTGGAGCGGCAGGGCGTTACGGAAGGCATTTACTTCCCAGACTTCAGAGACGCAGACAGCAATGTGCAGACATCTCCGGACATGTCCGAGGAAGCCATTGTTGCCTCGGTTGTGAAGTGTCGCCAAATGATAGTGATGAGGACGACATGGAAAGCGACAACACGGGTGATCGAGGTCCGACAGTGGCCGAAGCTGCGCATTGCGTCAGCGTCATGCGGGTATTTGCCGAGAAGAGGGGGCTGGTGGAAAAGCTGGCTCACAGCATAAGTGAGTTTGAGGCCGCTGTCGTCGCTGCTAGGTCACCGCGTCGTCAAATGAAGATTACAGACTTTGTCACGCGAAGTTAATAAATTACTGCATGTTTTTTTGTTCTTTCATCGCTCATCGCACTCCCTGAAGGTTTCTTTTTTTGACAGGTAAGTGAGCGACCTGGCGCTATTTCGGTTAAGCAGTACTACCGTTTAGTACGCACTTTTTCCGAGCTCTGGCCAACTACGGTTTAACGAGGTTTCACTGTATAGCCAAGCAATACATCGAGCACTGAAGAGCAGATCGTGCACTTCAATGGCTGGTGGATTCACGTCCTTCTGGTGGAAAGGGTCCTTTTGTCGTAGATATTACACTACAGCAAAACTCAACTAATACTGTTTCCTATGCTTTCATTAGCTGGTGGGATGACACCTTGCCTGCAAAGCTGGCCCTCCTGTTCAGGCTGTGCTTTTCTCTTGGTGCGCAGTACTCGACCAAGCTGGAGAAAGGGGACTACGTGCTGCGGATGCATGTGCGACACGAGCAGAGCGCCCTGGTCGAGCGACTCTCGGATTTGCCCTTGGAGCTGTCACACAAGCTGCCCAGTGCTATTGCTCTGGATGCCTACCGCTTCCAGGGGCAGGCCATGATTGCCTCGGCCAAGAAGTTTGCACCCCTCATGACCCGGCCTGGTACGCAAGTGCCCATCTACCTGGCTCCCCTGCCCTGTGACAAGTGAGTCTCGGGGCTGCCCCGATGGACGCTTGCTTCTCTTGCTCAGGGATTATAGGAAACTCATATGAGGATACAAAAAGAGAGTGAATCGTGCAGACCACATTGTCAACTCTTTCTTTGTTTTTTTTTGCACTGTTATGCCACTGTCACACTGTATGCGTTAATGTCATCAGGTTCAAATGTCAATCAGTGCGATGAATGCCATTCTTTCCATGGTGGTGCTACACAGTAAAAATAATGCCATTCGTTCATGATATAAATGTTGATAATTCGATAAAAAATGCTCAGAAAAGTTAAGAAAGGTAAATGAAGAGCGGTAGAGAAGTGAAGCTCTTTATTTTAGAACACTTGCAGAAATTCACCTTGCCAAATAAAGACGCATGGAAATTTGAGAACACAGAATACTCGGCCATCATAAGCTAAGACAATAAGTTTAGCCAGCTTCCACAGCTGATAAAATGAATAAACACAGGCAATATGGCTGGCATAGCAGCGCCACATCCTCTGAACAGTGGCACTAAGCAGCAAAAAGTGCATTTAATTGGGGGCAAAACAGCGGCGGAAAAGGTGAGTCCCCATGCGAACAAACCTTGGCTGCTAACCAGGTAAGCGGCGCACCGCGAAGCGGCCTAGCGGGGGAGCTTTTCAAAGGCCACAATGCCGAGAGCGAACCCGTGACGCTGACGCAAGCGGTAGTTGCTACGGTCCTGAGTGGGCGCAATACAAGACTCCCCCATTTTGGAAGAATGGGAATCGCTTTCTGCAGAGAAGAGCTTCTGAAGGCCCAGCGAAGTGATCCGTTTTGTCGCGAAATGTGCAACGATCTCAGAGAGATGTAGCGCCGTGACGCTGCTTGTCCTGCAGCGGGCGCCGATAGCGACTGTCTCAGTGAGATTGAGCGCCGATTCGCTGCTTGCCCTGCAGCGGGGGCGAATAGGGGACTTGAACCAGCGTGTGTCGCTGAGCCCCTGGCGGATTCATATTGCTGGACCATGACGGGCTCCTGATGAATTATATGGCCACCGGCGAAAAGTCTGCGGATCTGTTTAAGGTGCTATGCCCAAAAAGTCGTGAGAGCCGCACTGTTGCGATCCTCTCACGACGAACTCGTGGCCGGTCGCCTGAGTGACTTGATGGTTTATGCAAAACTGAGACGCGTTATGACCTGGCCTGACATAAAGCATGACATTTTTCGCTATTGCCATTCCTGCCGCATCTTTCAAACGGTGAAATCAAGGGGTGGCAAACTGCCCGGTCGGATGAAACCGATTGTCAGTGAGCGTCCGTGGCAAGGGGCCACCTGCAATCTAATGAGATCATTTCCTAGATGTAAGCAGGGGTTCATTCACTTGATGGTAGTCGTTGATCACTTTTTGAAATGAGTGGAATTGTTCCCTCTTCCGAAGGTGACAGCGCAAGCGGTACTTGGAAAGCTGCAGGAAGTGTTTTGCCGGTTCGGCTTCCCGTAAAGGCTCATCACGGACAATGCTTTGTATTTCACTGCTCGGGTGTTTGGTGTCACGTGTTGTTCTCTCGGATTCGATCACTGCGTCACTTCAACCCACCATCCCCAGTCCAATTTGACGAAGCGCATCAATGGTACGCTCAAACTGATGTTGGCGTCCTTTGCCGAAAGTCAAAAGAACTGGGCAGACTATTTGAATGAGCTCGCGTTCGCTATTCCAACATACGAGAGTCGCTCAACTGGTTTCTCGCTCGCCTTTTAAAATTCTGGAAGACTTGGCTAATCCTCCGGTGACCAGCGTCACTCAATGCCAGCTCGAGGACGAGGAGACGCCGACAAACTGCTCTGCTTACGCGTCGACACTTTGGGACAGGCTTTGTCAAGCTTTCCGCAAAGCAATTCAATGTGGGGCTTCGGCTAGGGCTCAGCAGAAGGCCCAATATCACCGCAAGCGTCGCGACCTAGTTTTTGAGGTGCGCCATCTTGTCCTGAAGTGTAACCACGCTCTTAGCGATGCCAGTGAGGGGTTCTCAACCTCGCTCGCTCCTAAGTGGCTTGGTCCCTACCGAGTGGAGAAAGCTTGCACTCCACTCGCGTACTTGCTTAAAGATCCCCTTTGGGAAAACTCGGCCGTGCCCACATCGCAGACCTGAAGCCCTTTGTCACGGTCTGACGAGCTCACGCCAGCGCTCTGTGGCACTTCGCTCAAGCAGCGGGGCACACCCGGGACAGCGGACCGCATTCGGACGGCATACTGGTATAATCTGAGGGAGCAGTCATCTTTGTGATTTTGCGCCAGATGGCGGACTTCTCCGCAGCCAAAGGCCCTAAGTGTACTGTCTAGCCTCAGTATGGTTGGCTTTTTTACGACTTGTTCTCGTTAATAAGTCGAGCCCTCCCGGTTTGCTGCCGATGTTTCTTTTTTTAAGTGTTCATGTGTATATTGTTTTTTATGTTTTTTGTCTAATAATAATTGTTCATTTGTACCGTAATTACTCGAATCTAACGCACACCTTTTTTCCGGTTAAGCGAGTTCATGAATCGCATGCGCGTTAAAATTGAGTACGAAAAAAAAAAAAAGAATATGGTCATTCCCTTGCCATCAGCATTTTCAAAATGGCCGCCCCCTACGTGCGTCGGCATGGTGCGGCGGCCATTTATGCCTATGTGTTTCCCATGTGCGGCACTTCGTACGTGTACTGTGGAGTTCGTCATCTTGTAGGGCATTAGCATCGACGGCATGGAAGGGCCGACTCCAAAAACTCGAGTGCACCACGATGCCGCTTTTAAAAGAAAAGTCATCGCGTGTGCAGAAACGGACGGAAATCGGGCCGCATCGCGGTCGTTCGGAGTTCTGGAAACGTGCGTGCGGGACTGGTGGAAACAAAAGCAGAAGATTGTGTAGGTGTTCTGTGAGATTGTCGACAGAAAAGCTTCACGTAAAGGCTTCAGTAGACCACAGCAGGGACGGTTTCCGCAAATTGAAGAGCTGCTTGGCGAGTATGTGCTTGAGCAGCGAGCGGCCCGTGAGGACAGAACTGCTCCAAGTGCGGGCTATGCAGTTAGCCTTAGAAAAAGGGCTAATGCGGAGCCAGTTGAAAGCGAGCAGGTGCTGGCTAACTAACTTTATAAAGAGGAAAAGCTTTTCCCTCCAAAAGCGAACGGGCACATGCGAAAAGTTTCTGGAGGAGTACGATGAAAAGCTTCACCGTTTTCAGAGGTTCGTCCTAAACTTGCGGCACAAAAACGGCTACCTGTTTGGGCAAATCAGGAATGCCCATCAGACGCCTCTTTACTTCGACATGCCTGGCACCACAACTGTCAAGAAGAAGGGGGCAAAGCAAGTTCGCGTGCTGACATCGGGCCACGGTAAAACTAGAGTGACGGCAATGCTCCATTGCACGTCAGATAGGCACAAGCTTCCCCCGTACCTCATATTTAAACGGAAGACGCTCGCGAAAGGAGTCATTTTCCCGAGTGGTGTGATCGTGCGGGCCAACGAGAAAAATGGTGCGTGTTGCAATGGATGTCTTGTTTTTCTTTTTTTTTTTGTCATGCAAACCGGGTGCGCGTTACAATTGAGGGCACGGTAGGATCGAGTAAATACGGTATTTTATGTCTTTTGTTCTTTTGGCCAGATATTGAGTCTCGTTTTTGCTCTGTGCTACTTTTTCTTTCGTGTTTATTTCGTCTGCCGGCGAAAGAAGTTGTGACCTTGTACATTGGTGCTGATGCATGGACAGAAAAACGAAGGACGCTTTGCGCCTTTGCTCGCGCAGCCGTCGACGGTGTCTGGAAGCGTGCATGCTTCTGTGCGTGTGTAAGTGCGTAGCACCTCTGTGCGTGCTCATGAAAGTTGCGCGCCGTGGCTTCGCCCCGTCGACGTGAACACTAGAGGACCCAGTGCCATCAGACAGTCCGGCCGTGCCCTGCTCTCGGCCATTGCCGAGAAGCCCTGCTGCCCCCTTCCACTTTGGCTCCTGTGCAAGGCCAGCTGACTGCAGCTACATGCTGCCGGCCAACGCCAGGACGCCTGGCAGCCAATTTCGGTTCGACCTCCCTGATCCCCCACGGGGCTCGGCTTCCCAACGAGGTTCTCCCATCATTCATCGAGAAATTCGCGGCCTCCGAACCACCACCGAAGCGGCGTTCGTGGGACTCGTAGTGCAATCATCGTCGTGAGCCACAAGCCATCAGCGAGCCCCTTTTGTTGCCTCTGACCTCGCACACGGCATCGCACTCAGCGGACGTTGTCACGCTCTGCCGCCCCCTCTGCTCGGTGGGCACTATCTCGCCTCAGCACCATGAACAATGCCTTATTTTCTTTGCTCTTTGTCGCATACATTTTGTAGTGTCATGTGTTTATTTTGTTATAATGTTTTTTTTTCCTTTGTCATTTTTTTAGCAGCAGTTACAGGGCTGGACTGAGGTTTGCTGTTGCTCATAGCGGTGTCATTTTAACTTCATGGGTGATTCGGGCTGCCTTAGCAGACCGGTAAAGGGGGAATTTAGGAGAAGGGGATGTGGGAATCGAGGCTAGTCTGCTGCCTTTGCGCGGGCTTTGCTGCCACTTCCTTAGTTCTCATGTCCCCACATGACTCCCCTCCTCCATAGTTTGCGCGCTGAGAGAGCGGAGAGGGACGTTTAACCCCTCTCACCTGGTTCCGGATGTCGACTGTGGCACCGTGCGCAAAATCTCTCCAGACGTTTCGCGCGCGCGCGCGTCGGGGACGACATGGGGACGACATGGGTATGTCGACGTCCCCACGTCGACATACCCCCATGTCGACGTGGGGACGACATGGGGGTAAGTAAGCACGCTTTTCTTTTCCGTCCATCAGCTCCCTTTGTTTGGGGCTCGTTCTGACTTTGCCAAAAGTGCCTTGCGCCCGCGGGAAACGCTTACCTTATGTCGCCCGCCTTCCGAACGCTAGGCCGAAGTGTGGTGCTGTGTCCTAGTGCGTGGCCAGGCTGCGCCGACCCGTATCTCTCCGATGCCAACACGAGCGCCTTTGCCCTCTCTCAAACAACCGGGCCTTTGTCCCGGTGTTTCCGTGAATCACGTTTACCACGGAGACGTGCTCGCGGCACCCTGTGTAGTACTTCTCGCTCGTGGCATGGATAAGCCCATTTGCTTTCCTACCGCGCTTTTGCAACGGGCTCTGTACTGCGTTTTTGGCGTTGCCGCAGACAATAAAGTGTTGCGACTTTGTGCAGTACTGTGTTCTCGCCATGGCGACGGTTAACGCGTGCCCTCCGGCTCTCTAAGACCGGACCCACGCTCGTAGCCGTACTCCTTCGGGATACATGTACACTAGAACATTCAGGTGCAAAAAAAATTGCCGCTTATTTTCATTTGCACGGTTTTCCACTTGTCCGCGATGATGTCTGCCTCAATTTCAGTTAATGACATGCTGTCGGTGTACATTGATGACAGTGTCGGTGCTCGCGTCAACTCCAAGCTCATTGGCCATGTAGGCTCTTCGATCTCGGTGTCGAAGTCATCGAGATTCTCTGTAACTTGACAAATAATTTCGTCATCAGATGTCGACTGTACGCGCATACACGGGCACAAGGACATGTGCTTGTTTACATTATGGCCGACAGCATCAGCGGCAAGCCGCCACTGAACTGGAGAGTTCAGAAAACGAAGTGGCCGCAAATCAGGATTCTCACACCAACACCTAACAGCAAGCTTTAAGAAGTACTAATTAAAACTTACCTCAGCAATAAAAGCAGAGGTTCAGCACAAGACAAGATTAAATTGAGACACAAAAAGTGGAAGAAAAAAGTCGAGAATTAGAATACCATACGCAAAGCTTGCGGACGTTGCGGGCGTAGCGGTAGCGTTCCTCACTCAACAGGAGCTCTCAAAAGGTAAGCGTGGGACGTCAGTATTGGGCTGATGGCTATTTAACAGAATTTTCCGCAGTTCCCTTCTTAAAAAATAAAGTTTACCATCAATCCCAAGGGCCTACCGGCGGCCCTGTTGCCGTTCTTTAGTGCATTATCTATCACTTGCAACTTGAAAGCAGCCGTACAGCTTCAGTATCGCCTCATAACTTGACAAGGTTACCGACGCAACATACAAAACACGCCGCAACGCGCACTGGCCACTTCGGCTTCGCTTGAGTTGGATTGAATTTCTGTGCAATAGTTCGCTTGATGCTTAAGAGATGGTGCCAGATGACGTGCACTATCATCATCAGTGACTGGAAAGAGCAGATGACATTATTGCAGCAGTTTTTGGGGGTGCGATAATTACTCGAGGAAAAAAAGAAATCGTATTTTTGTTGGGCGATGTGGGGGTGCGAGAATTGTGCGAGTGCGAGGATTACGCGAGTAAATACGGTAGGTGCCGCGGTTTCCTCGCTCATGCTGTTGGCGCAGCGCGTTCACAGTTAACATCGGAGCGAGCGAAAGCGGCCAAACTTATTGTAAATTCACTCACTTCCCCGCTTAAGCAGCCGGAAAATTGCGCCGTGAAGTCGACACGAAAAATAATGAGTCCTGGAGAATTCGTATTTGAGAATTCCAGTGAAAATGCCAGCGTGGCCGGAAAAGCACGTTCGCGTCCGCTGAAAACGTTTACATTCGTTCTGCCCCTCGCATACATGACACCCCTGCCGCAGCCATCGTTGCTTGAGAAGTCATTCCATTTTGCCCATTTCCTGAGCACTAAAGTTCATACGAGTTATAATTATGCATATAAGGCACTGAAAAGAAACAGTTTACTCCTTTATTAACGTTGTTTCGGAAGACACGCCAGCCGAAATGACACGAGGGGACACAGCGGCGGCAGATTCAGCCAGCAGTGCAAAAGCAAGACACGTTCGGGCAAGCCGACTCGTTGCTGCTGCATCTTCTACTTCCGGTGTTATCAGCGATCGTAATCCAAACCAGGCTCTCGATAACCGTGTCCTTGTCAAGATTGTGAGCTTTGACGTGCCGCTTAACTCTATGGCCAAGCGACCTACCGCCTATGCCTTCGCCGTCACGTTGATTTTCGGCTGGTTGTTGACATCACATGGTTTGAGAGATAGAGCAATAGAGCAGCCGGTGAAGCCAAAGCTGTGAAGCAAAAAGGCGATACTACGCTATCGCGTGGCGAGAAAATTGGTCTCGCTCCGATTTTTTCGCATTGACCCCGCGGCGTATTTTTTCGGCATTACGCCGCTGGCATGCAGCGGTCAATCGCACATTCGTATCATCCGCAATGGCTGGGGAAACCATTCGTATAACACCGAACCACAGTGTATTTCGTATTCAAAACAACCTTAAAATTCGTATCATCGCGAAATTCGCATCAACCGTAATCGTATCATCTAGATTCTACTGTAATGTGTTTGCATAAATGCAGGTCATATTGAGGATGCCAAATGACGCATTTTGAAGTATTTTCTTGTGTAAAGAGTATTCGTTCGGTCCGACTGTGATGGCGAATGTGTTTCTTGAACTCATGCAATGGCTTGAGTCATTCAATTGTAATGACATTACATATCAATCAATCAATCAATCAATCAATCAATCAATCAATCAATCAATCAATCAATCAAAGGGCTTTATTTTCACAAAAAAAAACAAACAAACATTTACAGTGAAAAAAGGTGGCCGGAAAAAAGCTGTCCAATGACAGCTTGACAAAGCCCCAATCATCCATCGGCGGTTGTTGGGGCGCTCTATAGCTGCCACACAATGTCATTCGATGCGAATGTCAGTTATTTGGAATTACATTGTTGGCAAGAAACCAACCGGCACAGAAAGCAATCATTATGAAATTATTGAGGAATATTTCATCATCATCATCATCATTTATTTAATCTAAAACCCCTATAGGCAATTATATAAAAGAGGGGGTGGGGAACAAACAGTAAAGCCATATCATGATATACGATTAAAAAAAGCAAACAATACAGAGTACAAAATTAGGCAACCATAGTGGAGTGTTAATGTGATTTCAAGTGCGCATTGTAATAAGAACGTGAGAGGCTGACTCAGACGCAGAAGACCCATTCGAATTTCATCGTCATCTTCAGCCGCTATTCTTTATTTAACCACTTCTTTTCTACACATGGTGCAAACCACATTAGCTCAGTTCTCATGGGACCGGCGAAGACTGGCACTCAGGGATTGAAAATGGAACCACCGTTTGCCGCAACTGCCGCACTCGAAACCGCTGTCTGTCGCTGTTGGCCCTATAATTGATAGCAACTACGAGCTCCGAAGTTAGGCAGCTAACGCAGCAGTAGATTAAATGAAATGAAGTCCTAAAAAGACAAGAGGTATTCGTGTCAATCTTGGCTTATGACTATGGTGGAGCAGACTAGAAATCATTTTTCAGTTTTCCTCAAGCGAACCTTTGATGCAGGCTTTTGCAGCTGCCAGCTACGTCATCTGGTATTGGTCTTTCACGTGTGTCCCAGAATGATATACGCAAGCTTTTTGGACAATAAGAAGTGTTTTGTGGGTATATCATGGTTTAAAAACAGATTTTGTTGGTATTTTTTGTGATACTTGCCAAGATTCTACTGTAGTTGGGAAAAATCCTACCTGCATTGTTTGGTTTGGCCACTCTCAACCAATGCAATATAAGGCTGCAATGCTGATGTTTACGCTTATAGGGCTATTGGGATCCGCCTCCCCCTCCTTTGCCGCCTTATTTTAGTTTTTTTTTCTGTGTGTGTGTAAAAAAAGTGGGATGCGGGGCGAGGTTGATTGGCACACCTGAACTTTAGAGTAACAGACGAGTTCAAAAAGCTGGCACATGTGCCAAGGGGAGATACAAAGTGAAATGTGTGGAGATAGGTTTGCACTAGGCTTACCTACTAAGCGCAACCGTGTAGGGATGCGACGTCCTCCACTGTCGCTGCGTGCGACGACGCTGCAGCCGGGTTCGTCGTTTTCTCCGACACGGCGCAGAAACCACGCACGAGGCAGGATAACAACAAGGGTTTTATTGACCCAAAATGCAGCACAGTGCGACACTCACGGGCTTGCAGGTCGTATAGGGAACTCCGCAAGACCGATCAAAAACACTTGCCTACGGCGCGACGACTCCCGCACAAGGGCCAAAGTCAAACGCACAAACGAGAATCCGCCTGCTGAGCAGCGCGTTAACCTCTCGTGGAGGCCTGCGAGCATCTGCCGCGACAAGCGAATTGTCGCAACATAGCTCGCCGGAGTGGAGGATGTCACGCGCCAAAGGGAAATTGCACTGCGTTGTGACGTAGGTCCACGCAGCGTGCCAGCGTAGCGTGCCCGGACATGCCTGCACGGGACGGAGCCGATGCTTGATTTGCCCAGACCAAGAGGCGCCCTGGCAGCCATCTTGGCGAATGCCAGTGATTATGCGCGCTCGGGCTACGTGGTCCGCTGCTGGGGAATGAGGCGCCAGGTAGGGGGGCGCTCTCGATCCCCACAAATGAGACAAAGAAGTTTGGGGAGATAACATGGCCGCAGCAAGCTCAGGACTGGGTTCATTGGAGAAATGTGGGAGATGCCTTTCTCTAGAAATGGGCATAGTCAGGTTAATGATTATGATGACCACACACAAATCAGTACACTGCTGCCTTTTTTTCTCTTTTACACTCTGCTTGATCACAGACTTGAAAGCATTTTCGTGAGTTCTAGGTAATTTATTCAGTTAAAGTATGTTGGTTTGAAAGGCGTTAATTTGTTTTCCTAATATCATTGATACTTTGAAACTTACTTAAAACATTTTTTTCTGTTCTTGTGAAATCTCAATGAATTAAGTATCACTTTGTTAAAGGGGCAGTGAACATTTTATATGTAAGTAGAGGTGTGCAAATATCAAAATTTTTTAATACGAATCGAATATAAATACATAGTTTTGAATACGAATCGAATATCGAATAGTGAAGAGGTGCAAGTTTTTTCCACCAGTAATCTTTTACTCAGTCATATATTTATGTTGGAAAAAGTACAATTGCTAACATAGTCTGTTATTGCACACCAAAAAAAAAAAAAAAAAATGTCACCATCTGTACTTGCCAAAAAGCATAAGACTGTAATATTTGAGCTTGTGACTGTGATGTCTTGGGTTCAATCCACATGTTGAACAAACCTTTAGTATCTTTATTACAAAAAAAGAAAAAAAAGCTTTCGTACCTGTCATGATGGCTAGTGAGCATGAGGCCACTGGTTTGATTGTGTAACAGTTAACACCCGTTAATCTATAGTGTTAGAAGCATTATCGCGAGCTCGCAAACGGCACGTCTTCGTTTTCAGAGGCACAACAAACAGAGAAGCGTGTCTCGATACGATCTATCATTATAAACAGTCGTAAAAATCAGCATGAGGTGTTTCAGTAACAGCTTCAAATTACAGCTCCTGCTTTCGTCGAGTACGGCTGAACACCTACACTTTTTATTGCATTACGACATAGTAGGGTCAAGCTGAAGACACAAGGAGGTTGGGTTTTTCACAAGGAAGTCACCGTGGAGATTTTAATGGAGCCACATGGGTTCCTCTTTAGCTGTTGATTTTTTTGCCCACCATCGACGATAAGTAGAACTTGAGACTTTTGAGGCCTGGCGGAACTACGCTATAATCTGTCCGTCACCTTCCGTCCACTGTCGCTAGCAGCAGAGAACTATATAGGATGACACTACTGTACCTTACCAAAAGTGCATGGCCTTTTCTATGTTTGCCATTGCGTGGAAAAACACTTAAGCTCATTCGCATGGCCATATCCACTACCATAAAATTATTCCGGAACTATGAAGAGACTATACATGCTGAAGTAGCGGCACAGCTGACGGACGACTGGTCAGGCTTCGACATGTGTGCATACGTTTGTACAACGATCCATTAGCGAAAACTGGCGTGGCTATACATGAAACACGTTACTATTGCTCGTCAAGCTGAGCACGCCCCTAGCTAGTTGCGTGCAGTGCGTAGCCTACTAAGCTCACTCCGTCAGCGCCGTGCCCTGTAACGTATATGCGTGCATTTGTCCTTGCGTAGAGATATCTTTATTGATATAGCAATTATATTCGCCATCATGCCCTGTACATATGATGGTGGTTTCCGCGGCCACCATCATGCCCTGTATATGTATACGTATCTATATATAGGAAAACTCGAGAAAGAAAAAAAAAGTCACAGCTTTGCTGCAAAGGCGAAGCAATCAATGGGATAGCAACAAATTGGAAGGTCACACGCAGTGTGGAAAACAGATCGAAACGTGCCCCGCGTTTCTGATGCACAAATGACGCACGAAACGTACTCACAGGTACAGATGCACGCGAATAAGCGTCTCAGTTGTTACTTCACCTTGTCTGCAAAACGGGCGCTTTTCGCAAATGGGGACTGCAATGATTGCATTGAAGTTTGTGCATTCGGTAACTACAACAGAATCATAACAGGTAAAGCCTGAGGCCAGCCAAGACGTACGATTCTCCCCTCTTCTAAGCGGGGCAAAGTAAGCGTGGGAGATGCGCGCTCATTGCACCATTTTGCTGGTAATGCTGCAAACACGATTATTCCCCTCCCCCCCAGGATGCCCATGAACATCAGAAACACAGCGAAGAAACAACTGCAACACTCGTTAGTTTGCACTCATGTATGTACCCGTGATTACGTTTCGTGCACCCCTTTTGTTTAAACAGCGCGTTAAGCATCGAGCTGTCAACGTTGTTAGCTCTCATCCTCCGTGTGTTGTTTTTGTGTGTCATTCGTGCATCATTTGTGAGCAACGCTCTGCAGCTTTCAATCTGCTAGTCATTCTCAGCGTTAAATTTCAAGTTATTTAACTGTTGCTATTGCATTGATTGCTTCGCCCTTGGAGCGAAACTGTCCTTTTTTTTCTTCGTGCTAGCAGCACGGAACCAAGCAAAAGTGTGAAGACTATTCTGTCGAGCCAATGTGGAAGCAGCGAGTTGCCTTCGTTTCCATGAGCGATACGCACTTGCGGCCTCACGCACATGGACGGGGCAGCGGATGGCGTGCGCTGAACCGCTAAGCCACACGTACATCTGTGCAGGCAGTACACGATTTAGAATAATTGAGGTGTTCATGAATGGTATGTTTGTCACGATGATGTGCCACCGCATTCGTCGGTGGTCGTCTCTGTCATCACGCTCTCGCGAACTTTCATGCAGGCATCACTACACACGTGCCGAAGTCGTAGTAATCACTGCATGATCTACTGAGGTTCTTATAGCACATGCACGGAATTGTAAGTTCTTCGCAGTGAGATATGTGAATGAATATTCTTGAACATTGAATATTCAAGGAATATTCAAGTTAGTTCGAATACTCGAAATTTTGGAATATGTGGTTATCGAACTGAAGGTTAATATTACAAATGCAGTATTTTACTAATGTTTGAAACTTCCGAATATTCACACACCCCTAGATGTGAGGGTAGTTACTGTACTAGTTTTAACTTTTAAGGGTATATAACAAGTGTTTGATAGAGACTGTGATTCAGCATGCCCAGGTTGGACAGGTTTGAGTTTGACTTCGGTTTCCTTCCACAGCAATAAGCAACCTCTGTGGTACCAATACCTGGCACATAGCTGCATTTGTGCACCTTTCATTATTTGTGCCTAAACATTTTCTCTGTTGTGCAGACTTCCAAAGGGATGCAGTGCCGGACATTTTCTCACAGGCACACTCTCAGTCACCAAGGACGAGCAGGGCAAGAAAGTGGTCAGTGCTCTTTTTTTTTTAACTTTACCTGCACGCATCCCTGAATTTAATATTGTGCAAAGCATGTTGTGCATGAAAAAGGTTGCATGCAGTTTGACTCGCAGCATGCCAAAGATTGTAGGCAACTTGTTGCAGCGTGCATCACTGCACTCGCAGCTGTCTGTTACCGGCTAGGTATGAACATATTTTGTTACAACCGTTGTCAGTGTTTCACTCCAGAGTATATGGCATGGCTGTAGCCAGAACCCTGCATGCTACAACATTAATTGCTTATGTATGTTACCGGAATTCTGAATGCCTGCTCTATAAGTGGTACCGCTCTGTAACTGAAATTACGCCTAAGATTTGCTCATATGCAAAGTACGTAGACTGGGCTGCTTATGTGAGGATAAAACCAAAATATTCCTTGCCTAAGCATAAAAGGTTACCTGTCTGTGTGCACCCCAGCCTTCTCAAACAGGTTTCATGTGAGGCAGACAAAATGTGAAGCAAATTCAAGAAGCACTTCTAATTCTTCTCACTTATGACACTGTAAACAGAAAAGCAATACTTGAGAGCTTTTCAGCCATTTTTAATAGCAGCTGTCCATGTAGTGAGAAAGGCAGTCAACTAAACTTTGATGTTCTCGCCCAATTTTAAGCTTTTCTATTATTGTCCGAGTTGACTAAAGAACTTTTTCAGACGAACTGCATATTCAGTTCATTTTGATACAGCGTAGGTAAAGGCAACAATACGAGAAAACTTGACTTGCTGTGCAAGCTGAATGAAGGAAAACGAGAAGGGAGGCAGGAAAGAGCGTAGACTACCAACTACTGTCTCCCTTCTCGTTCTTCCTCAGCTTGCGCAACAAGTCGAGCTTTCAAGTATGAACCAACTTGTCTGCAAAAAAGTATTGCTTCAACAATACGATGGAGAGGTAGAAGAAAAGGCCAATACCAATAGTGATGAGACATAGATGCATTTCTGAACTACCTGCTCGCATGTTTTGTCCCGAACCACAGTATGAGCATAATTCAGGGAACTGTACTTGCCACTCTGTAAAATAAGTACTTTGACGTCACCATAGTAGAGGACATAAATAAAATAATTTTTTTAATTGTACCAGTGTAACACAGGCATTTGAAAGGTCATTGAAAGGTCATGGTCTATTGACTCATTTGTAAAGCATGAACTGTAACATGGGCAGTTTTCAAGGCCATTGAGTCCATAATCGATAGAGTCAACCGAGCACCCCACACTCCCATTGAAACTTCGGTGGCTATTAAGCGACAAAAACGGAAACAGGGCAAGCGTGCACTCTCATTCACAGTCTGCCCGAACCCCAGATTAGGAAATGAAAAATTGCACTATTATGTTTTCATGCATGGAATTATAAACCATTTATTGAAGTGTTTTCGCCATTTGGAATGTATGCACTGCTTATTATCTTGACAACAGCAATGTGATGGTTGCAATGTTGCTAAAGTTCTACTGTTTAACAGCTTAGAACTAAACACAAAGCATTCATAAGTATGTGTAAACAATTTACTGAAATGTTCACACAAAAATAAGACACATGTGGTCACATGTGGTGTGTGCCTTTAAATTTATTTAGTATAATATTTCAGCTACACTATCATGAAAATGAAAATAAAGATTTGCAGGGCCACTCAATTATTGTGAGAAATCACTCAATGGCCATTGAAAGCTGCCATGTAGCAGCACAACAACTCCATTGAGTCGATGGAGCTGCAGCATTTCAATGGTCATCATCTCGATGGCCATTCAAAAGGGCCCGTGTGACTTTGGGCTGTTTGCACTTACTCATGCCCAACCGCTGTCCAGGCGCTGTTCCCCCTGGTGTACCATATTGGGGAGATGCCCAAAAAGAGCTCAAGTGTATCATCGTCAGCTAAAAACTCATCCGAAGAGAAGGATCTTGACCAAGAATTCCGTGATGCTCTAAGAGACCTCAGCATCAGCTGGCTTACCAAGTATGTCTTGATCACTTATGGTACGGGTGCGTTGTTACATCATGCTATCAGGTTTGATTCCGGGTGCCCACAAAACACTTGTCTTGGAGCAATTCTTCATGGAGCTGGTGTTTCCTTATTCAAGAAGTAGCTGTCAATATTTACAGTGTTCTAACTTGAATGTAAGTCAGCCCTTGTGCTGCAGCTAAAATGAGCAATGAATGTGAGCACATTTCACAATGGAAGTTTATTAACCTAGTTGCTGAACTGACTACTCGTCACCAGCAAGCTAGGCCTTTCATGAAATTCAGTACTTCAGCCTTTCTGGTTTGAAGTGTCTCCTTGGTAATCTTGCATGTGAAGCATTGATGCGGGATTTTTATTTGGCCATTTTGCATGTTGCCAGTAGAGAGCGCTTGCATAGTTTTCTCACATGTGAAGAGAGCATAAAACAGCGCTTAAGACTAGACTAAACAGTGCTAAAGAAGACAGAGATACGGTGCTGACATGGCGCATGTCTTCTTCTCACCCCACATTTTGTGCACCAGCAGGCCCAATCAGGCACACTGCTAATGTCACGTGTGTCGTGAGCGCTGTTAAATCTTTCGGCCCCCAGAATCCTCAGCACTATACGCTACACGTGCAACTTTGCTTATGCTGTATTCACCACTGCTGCACCACTCTTTCAGCAGCTCTGAATTCGGCTCCTGCTATACAGGTAATCTTTTCAGCATGGCAAATAGCAACCCTCTTGAATTCTTTTTCGAATGAGCACTGAAAGCTTTTTGGACCTGGTGCAACCATGACAATGCAGCACAATGGCGGCACATCGGTGAAAAAATAAAGCGTGTCAGTAAGCCATAGTACTTTTCATCAACTACTGGTGCCCACGAACAGTTTGCCACGGTTTGTCATCAATAGGGACACTACTGACTGGAACAGTGATTCTTTCATCAGTGATAAATACTCGCACAAAAGCAACGGTGGTGGGGGTAGTAAAAGCCGGAAAACAAAAACAAAACAGAACACTGTGAGCAAGCATGCTGAATAACCGTGTGCTACGGTCGCAGGCAGAAAGCGATTCTAAGGTTGCAACTGTGCTGTTGCATCCCAAATTTTTGGCTTGTCTTGCCATAACTGGCAACACACATTCATGTTGTATTGTGCTATGGTAATACAGTTAAACCCGGATACAGTGAAATCTCGGTGTAACGAACTGCAAAGGACTGTGGAAATTCGTTTATTATTTTGGAAGGTCGTTATAGTGAAAGCTAGAAAATTAATCATAAATATTTATTTTTCACCGACCAAAACGACTTACCTTTACAACAGTGGGTCCTTGAACTCGTTTTTCATGAGAAAAAACAAATGCGCAAGTAAACATGAAAAATGCACGTTTACTTCAACGAAGTCAGATTTTTTTTTTTTGACGCGTGCAGCACAAATTTTGCAGTGCGAAGGCCTGTGGTTCACATTCCTGTGGTGGGATTCGGTTCTTTGGTCACAACAGCAGGCTTTTTGTCTTCCAGTTGCCGCAGAATATTCGCTTTCTCGTTTAGCAAAAACTGGTTCCGCTTCAGAGATAAACTCATTTGTAGTATCATCGCAGCACGAATGCCGACTCGCTTTGTGGACGCAATAAGTAATCACCAAAAAGAGATGAACTTGACTGACAAACAAGGCCTCCGAAGAAAAACCCGAAGCGTCGCGGCTGTCATCGCCTCTTTTGAAGAAAAAAAAAAGTGCTAGAAAAGAAAATTTCTCGCGTTTCGTTTTCTGCTCCCTCGCTGTTTCAGGTTTTCCACATTCATTCTTCCTGCTCCGCAACTCACTCCCACTCTACCTCACTGACCTTGCCCTCCCGTGTTGCCCTCACCCCTCACCTCAGCACTTGTAAACCTGCAGCGTGGGCGTTTCAACAAAAAGAAAGAAAAGAAAGTCATCCTTTCGTTTTTTTTTCCTCCGCAGCGTCGTGCGTTCCGAGAAGCAATGCGTCTGTTCGCTGTGTCGTCTGCTTGCGTACCGCTCCAGTGGTCACTACGGATTTCAGAACATAAGTTCGTAGTACTTAGGCATTGTTAATATGATGTGGAATGATGTGGAACTAAATTAATGCTCGTTATTTGGAAAATTTCGGTATCCTGAAGTAGTGAGTAGTGAAATAATTTTACAATAAAACTATTAGCAGTCGGCGCAGGACTTTTTAAAGTTCGTTAATCTAAAGTGTTCGTTAATGTGGTGTTCGTCCTATCGAGATTTTACTGTATAACGAAATTGATAAATTTCCGGAAAAATTCCTTATAAAGATGATTTCGTTACATGCAGGTTTGGTATGAAAATTGGAAAAATAAATGCGAAAATTTAACAAAAAGAGGGCTGAATGCCGATCTAACCCAAAACACTTATTTTACAGTGAAAAACTGTGTTATTATTGTGATAGCTATTATATGGACACTCTCGGTGGGTTTTTGTCGTCGCCGCCATGTTCTGTAACAACTCCAAATTGATAACATGCCCCCGCGCATCGTAACTTCCATGAGCGGGTAAAAGCACGCGAGCGCTGCTGAAGCAGAGATCAAATGAGTCCTTTTTTTTCTCTGTAAGTTAACTTCGAAGTATTTGAAAAATATTAAACAGATATTTGACAACTATTTGAAAATAATTCTATTCCATTTGCACTCAAACATTAATATTTTAAGTTGCTTTTCTCCCAAAATTTTGTTATTTGCACAGCTCTAAAGTAAAGTGATAATGCCTAATACCGTAGTATGGCTTTATTGCTGCGTTTTCTGCTTGAGTGTATTTGCTATTGATCAACACGATAGCAGCCGTGATTTTCTGCGCAGTGCCAGCAAGTGGTAGCGTTGTTTTCAATTTATGTGCGCCATGGGCGTTAACAGGAATCGGTCTACGGGGGGGGGGGGGGGATGAAAACCAATGTTGCACCGCTGCTGTAGGAGGGGGGGGGGAGTACACTGTGGATTGGGTAGGGGGCAACTTGTGGTATGGCTTGAGGGGGACTATTGCCCCTCTTGCACATCTTTGTCAATGCCCATGGTGCACCCTAGCCGTGCGCATGCTTTGAGAACTGTATTGTTGCCATCTGTCATTGTGTCTACTGCGGTTTTGTTCTAAGCATTGTGGCAACCAGCATTGCTCTGAGTTGGCACTCGTGGGATGTGCCATAACTCCGTCGACATGCCCACATTTGTGTTCGCAGCGGTCGTGGCAGAACGTAGCTACGCTTGGACTAGGTATGCGCTGGTCATGCGTGTGCCGTCATGGTGTCGTGGTTGTCATTCACGATAGCAAGGCTAGTGATGACGAGCGGTAGTTTAGTTTCGAGCACTGCACCAAATTCACGGTGGGAGTTTCTGAAAAACAATTCTGCACTGCCCGCACGTGCATCAGACCCACCGGCAGTATGACAGTGTATGGCCAATCTCTCTATGCATCCTAATGAAAAAAGCTTGCCAGGATGTGCATGTGGTGGCAGAAAGTGTGACTCCGACAAAGACACAGTTACTGTGATACTGCTTCCTTTCTTTTATGGGGGAGCACTCGCAAAAACTTCATTTGAGCGGAAATATG